>NC_000068.7:13112500-13712500 GCF_000001635.26 Mus musculus
GAAAAGATGCTTAGCATCAGTATTGATAGGGAAATGTAAATCAAAATCACAATGTTGTTATACTACCACTAAGAAGGCTCTCAGAACCCACTTAAAAGGCTAAGTGTGGTAGCACACATCTAGATTCTCAGCACCCCAGAAGAAGACACAGAATATCTGGGGCTTCCCACCAAACCAACCTCCATAGCACCGAATTCCAGGTTCAAAGAGACCCTGCCTCAAAAAACCGAAGACACCAGAAGTCAACTTCTGGCCTTCACATGTGAACACACATGCACATGCACCCATATGTGTACATCCATATGAGTGAACAGGCAGGCATACACACACACACACACACACACACACACACACACACACATACACACAGACACACACACATGTACACACATACACAAACGCACACACACACAGGGACACATGCACACACACACACACACACACACATGGACACATACACACACAAGGACACAGACACACACACATGTATACACATACACATATGCACACACACACACAGGGACACATGCACACATATACACACACAGGCATCCCTATATACTGAAGCCGCTATTCTACCTTTAGGGACACATCCAAGACAAGTGAAAACACATGTCTACATACACACTTGTATACAAGTTTAACATTGCTCACTGCTGAAGATATGAAGTAGGAGCAAACTAAATTATGAGTCGATAAACAAAGCATGCTATGATCACATGAGGCCATAAAGAGAATCAAGTGCTAATCCACACTAAGCAACATGGACTCAATATTATATGGAGAGGAAGGAGGCAGTCACAAGGGCCACGTATGGTGTAGTTCTGTTTGTGTGAAACTTTTGGAACGGGAAAAATATAAACAGACGATGGCCATGGTTGGGGAAGGGAAGGGTTGTGGAGTCTCTTTTTGGGGTGAGTTAACAAATGCTGTAAAATTCATTGTGGCAGATGCTAATTCTATGAGTATGTGACAAGCTACAGAGCTGCACAAGTCGTGGGTGGCTTTGGACTGTATACGTGTTCTACCTTAAGAGAGGTACTGAGACAAGCACACTGGCCCATGAGCTCACACACGGGCAAGGAACAGGGAGGCCAGGAGCCACCTGCTACTTCAGAATGGAGTTGCTCTCAATCACTTCTAGCTTTACATTTTCAATGACTCCATTTTAGGGAAACTGAGGCAGTACAGTCACTTAGATCAACGAAGAGCAAATAAGCTGCCTTACCAGAGACTACTATGCTGCCTTCTGGACATGGTGTTGCCGTGCCCTTTTGAACTGCCTGAGACAAGTCAAATGTTGTTGCAGGCCTGTACACTGTAGCTACAGCTGTAAGCATCTGAGTCCTCCCTTAGCTGAGTTCATTGCTTGTCTGAGGAGGCAGAGAGGGAGGCGTAGTGAGTGAGGAGGGAAGTAAGCAGATGGCTGACCCAACAGCAAAAATTCATTTTTCTGGAATTAAATGGCAAATTCAGTTGTTCATTCTTTCACTTCAAATCATTGCCTTCCAAAGAATGAAATGTACCTGGAATACAGTCAGGAGGTTTGGAACAAAAAGTTTCCGTAACTCATATGTTACAGCTGAAAACCAAGACTGATTAAAAAATAAAATAAAATAAAAAAATAAAAATAAATAAAAAAAGTCTCCTAGCATTGCTTAATGTATTAAGAGCAGGAAGCTGAGGAGCGTTAATTTGTCTAAAGTTATGACACAATTTTTCATTCATTCACAAAGAGACTCTTGTCATATGCAGGATTCATTTCCTCTTCCCAATGGATGTTTTAGAAAATGACTTGATTCTGAGATGTTTAGACAGGTAAGGGAAATTCATTTAAATCTTCCTTTCAAAAAATGGGATTTTTAGGAACAAAGATTTAAACAACCTCATCTTTATTTTTTATTTATTTCTGGAACATCAATGCAGATTAAAACCTAAAAAAAGGGTTTTTTTGCCCCCTTTTATTACAAGCAAGCACGTATTCTAAGAAAATGGAGATTAGAAGTGGCCCTTGTGAATCACAAAGACATGTTCAGCCTGAATGGAGACTTAGAATTAAATTACTCTCCTTCTGAGATAGGCATCTTATTTCTTCAGTGCGCAAACAACTTGGATAACTTCCTTATCCAAATCAATTAACAAAATTAAAAATGAAAAAGCACTTCAAACGGGAGAATCTTATCAGTACTTTAAAAAGAAGTTCTTGTGCCTGGAAAGACATAGTTCTGTAAATCCTGAGAGCCACTAACATTAGAGCTACTAAAGAAAAACTATCAGCAATCTTAACTTGCCTATACAAAGAGATGTAGCAATGAGAGAAAATGAATTCAACGCCTTGTTGCCACGATTCTGCAAGCCAAGATAGGAGCATGTCAGAGTACAGGTCTATCTTTTCTTTTGGTTCTGAGGCAAGGGATGTTTCCAGGGGATAGAAGATATTCATGAAACTACATGTGAAGTGTCTCTACAGATAGAAAAGTGCCTAGCTGTCTTCACAAATCATTAATATCCCCCACTTTATTAGAAATAACTCTTGTAGCCTTGCATGGAGTAATATTTTCCAACATAGAAGGAGTTTTGGATTTGTTTTTAACTATTAATACATAGTAGCAAAGTCAATTCTCAATTTATCCCTGTCAAAAGTAAGCCGCAACAACAGATCAGCGTTTCTTGTTTAGGAAAGCAAAACAGAATGCATCCTGTCATTTGAAAGTCTTTTCAAATCCCACTCCTTGCAAAGGGAAGTTTTAGACCAGGCCCCTCTCATCACCCAGAAGCACTGCAGCAGAGCACCTTGTAAAATCACACACAGGAAATTATCTCATTAATCGTGACAATAATGAATTCACTGGTTCCCTCAAGCACAGGCTGGGTGGGTGGTGTAGCTTTGACACCAGATGAAATTAAAACATGCAGGAATGAGCATTCCCTAAGAGGACAGACATGGTGGTTATTTTTACAACTGTATTTGTAGAGCTGTCAATAGGCTGGCAGGGTCACATGATCTTACTAATCAGTAAGGACAGGAGTAAGCGAAGTCTACAGTTACACAGCTAAGGATACCTTTGATATTTTTGTTGCTACTCAAAACAGCTTCGAGATACTGCCAACATTTATCAAGTATGGCACTTAGTAGGCCTGCTACACATCCTCATTAAGCCTATTAAAGAAAATGACAAAGTTACCACTTGAGAAGAGAGTCCTTCAAGGAGACAGAAAGCAAATCAAGAAGTTCCCTGCTAAGATCAGGGTCTAAGCTAAGGCAGTGCAGGGCAGCATCAGTAATCACTCGTGGATTTTTTTTTAAATGTTTTTATCTCAAAAAAGAGAAAGCAGTGAATTTTTCATAATATATATTTCACTCAGGGTTTTAATATTTATAACCAACACACACAATTTACAAACAACTATGTAGACTGTGGAATTTGTTTGACTTGATTTACTTGAATTGTCTTTATTAGATAAATTAATTTTTCATTGTCACATATCAGGATGGCCTTGTGCACATGAATTTTTACTATGAAATAGTTTAAAAATTTAAATGCTAGATGCACCCACATTTTTACTACTGATCTATCGTGCTTCTTTTTATGTATGTATATAACTTATCTTTCAGAAGGCTGTCAAACAAAGCATGAACCACTGACCTGAGGCAAATTTTTTTCATTTCTTCTTCTAGGCTCAAAGGACTCTGCATTTAATGACACAACCTTACCCACTCATTGATTTTGGCAACGATTCATAGAAACTATATCTGAGGAAAAGTCTATTCAGATTTCTACCATTTGAAGGAAAACTGCCACATGTGCCCCCCTCAAGATTATAGTTTTTACCTTCCTTTTGCATAAGCAGATAAATCCGTGGTGTCACTGCCGCTGGGATCCCTGCTATTTTTATTTTCTACTGACAGAATATTCAAAGCTGACAAATGTTGTAGAACAGACATAGTTATGAAAAGCTTCAATTTACACCAAATAGTGACAGTTGGCTGTTGTGCTCATAAAGCAAAATGGAGGAGTAAATACCCAGTGAAAGGTAGCGCTCAGAGCAGGTTACACACCTTCGGCAACTCTTCCTACAGGTAGAGCCGCCTGGCAGAGCTTCTATGGGTAGAGCCAACACTGTGCCAGAGGCTGCGTAGGTATAGACTCAAAAGTCAGAAATAAAACAATGGCTGACAACTCCGAATACAACTCCAAAACCTTTATTGTGAATACTATTTGAAGCTACAGATGGCTTTGGGAAGAAGTAAACTGCACCACAGATAGCTTTGTCCTAAGAGTCAGGTGCTTGCCAAGACGGGAAAAACAATGAGGAAAAATAGGCAAGAAATATGGAAGAAATGATGCAGATGCTGTTTAGATGAACTTCCCAACACTGCTAATCACTCACACTCCAACTACGCTTTTTTGCATTCTGGGTGAGGAAAATATTTTTTGTATGCAAATACTGTATCAACATGGGGTAATGACAGGGGTCAGGTAATGTAATAGATTTTTGGAAACAGCGCTGAAGACTTTATAAATAAAATCCTCGAGACCATCACATGACTGTTCAGCACAGGGCACTAAGCTATGGATCCCCATACTTAAGGAACGAGAGTAAAGACATTAGAAAGAAAAACAAAACCAAAACAAACAAAAACGACAACAACAAAAACAAAGAAGCAACAGGGAAGCACATAGGAAAACAAATCACGCTGTGTCCCAGTCAAGAAGCATGGCACTAGTAAGAGGGAGCGAGCTTGGACATTGCGTTCTAAAGCTGCAGGTGAGATAGATTCACCTGCCCTAAGGCATGACAGCCAAACCAGATCTAGAAACAGAAGGCACTGTGTACTACAGAAAGCCTTCCTGACGGGTTGAAAGTGGTTAAAGGGCAGATACAACTCTGGGAGGTAGAGTGGCAAGACAGCTCAGCAGGAAAAGGCACTTTCGGTCAAGCCTGACAGCCAGAGTTCAATCCCCAGGGTCCCTGAGGTGAGGAAGAAAACTGGCTTCTCCTACGTGTCCCTTGTCTTCCATGTGTACATCACGATACACACACACACACACACACACATACACACACACAAAGTGAGACACACACACACAAATAACTCAATACATAAGTACCCACACACTTCTATTCCATGAGTTATTTGTATGCAAATAACATTTCTATTAAAAAAGAAATTTCACCATCTCACGAATTTAGCATGTTTATAATAAAGCATTATATGTAAAAACTAAGAATATTATCTTAATTAGTTTTTCTATAAGCCTTTATCTAAAGGACAACAAGATATGAATGGAAGAAATAAAAATATCCCATAGAAGACTAGGAACTGAGAGATAAAGCCCTAAATTTGGAATGATGAACAACAAAAGAACAATAATAATAACAACAATAACAACAACAACCACCACCCAAGTGTGGGTTCAAGTAGCATGCTCAGAAAGGTAAGTGAGAAAGGGCAGAAGTTATCCTCCTGATTAAAAGACTTTAATCCACACCACCTTGTTTCTATAAACAAGCATTTGGCCTCAAGTAGGCTACTAAGAGTCTCGCCATTCTAAAATACAGAGAATCCCTCAGGGAGCTGCTGAAGACGCACAATTGGAAGAGCAGGATTACAAATAGCTCTCACACTCCTACATGCAATTCCCCTCACAAAACAATACACCATGTGCGTCCTGTGAGTAAATCACAAAAATACAAACCATTGTGTGCGCTCTGCTGTAGTAACAGGATTTCCCTCTCATGCCCACACAAGACAGATGAGGATCAGTATGTGGCAGGAACAGAAATAATCAAGAACATTTTTTCTCAAGCATTCATTGATCCATTGTCTCCAATGATGCCACAGATGATAACCGCCTTTCCAAATTCACAGGAGTAAAATAGTCAGGCATCAAGGGCTCTTTGACCACAAATATTGAGGACAATTTTTATTATTTCAGTACATAATTTTTTGCTTTGACTTAAAGTTAACTATATTTGATTTCAGAAGTGCATGAAGAAGACAATGGTCAGATAGGATTTCATTGGCTATGTACTGACAATAGCAATACATATTTTCTCTTCTCTCCATCCCTCCCACCCTCTTTTTCTCCCTCTCTCCCCCTCCTTGTGTGTGATGTAAGCATGTGGGTGTTCCATAGGCTATGGAGGTAAGAAGACAACCTTAGGTTTCTTCTTAGCTTGTTCTCCACCTTGTTGTTTGAAGTAGGGATTCTCATTGATCTTCAGTTCACTAAATGGAGACAGGATGGTTTACAGGTCCCAAGGTACCTGTTTTTGCCTCTCCATCCAGAACTGGGGTTACAGGTACATACTACCCTACCTGACTTGTTATGTGGTGCTTGGGGGTCTGAACTCTGGCTTTTATGCTTGCAAGGTGAACATTTTTCCCACTGGAAAATGTTAGCATTCTGTCTAAGCTCTGCCTCACAGTCACCTGGCAACAGCCAGCTATGCCTGACACTATAGAAGGGGCTGCTTGCCCCCTTCTTGCTTTTGCTCTCTCTTGCTCTTGCTATTCCCTTCTCTCTCCCCATTCCCTTCCTCCTCCCCTCTCTCCACATGCTCATGGCCAGCCTCTACTTTTCTTCTTCTCCTCCTCCTCCTCCTCCTCCTCTTCCTCCTCCTCTCTGTCTGTCTCTGATTCTCTCTCTCTCTCTCTCTCTCTCTCTCTCTCTCTCTCTCTCTCCCTCTATTACCCTCTATTACCCTCTTAACTCCCCCCCCCCATTCCCTGAATATTCATGTGGCTGGTCCCTCAGGGGGAAGGGATACCTCAGCATGGGCCCACTAAGGCATCCCCTTCCCCCATACCTCACCACACCTCAATAGAACATATCCTCCCTTTTCTTTATCTTTTTAAATAACATGTCAGAAACAACTTCTCAAACCTAGAATATATATTCTGACAATCTAAGAATTGTTTAGGGTGGGCAAGGTGGTTGTCCAATCACAAGTTCCCTAGTACCCTGTGCGATGCCAGAGCTCACGGATGCCTCCTCCTTGAGATCAGGGGGATTTCTAAGAGCAGCAGTGTAGGTTCTGCCTGGACAACGAATGTCCTTTCCTCACCCCATTCCGTGGCTTCACAGCCTGTACTGGGAATGTGAGTATGATATTGGAACACACTTACTTTCCATGTTCTATTCATTTATCTTACTTCCAATCTTTCTAAATAACATGAGTTAAAACTAGAATCACCTAGTGTGGATTTATAATAAGAGTCACTGACACTACCCAAGTGTGCCCCAGTCCTCACTAACCAGAGAGTTGCATTTGTAGTCATTATGCCATAAGCTCTGTGCAATGGAGTGTACAGCTACTTTCACAGTGAGGGACAGAAGACAAGACACAAATAAAGGTAAAGTTATTGGTAGCAAATAACCACATTTAAAACCTAAAGACAAGCAAAGTACCTATTGGGAATTTGAGCCTGAGATTCCGATTTAAAACTGGGGTCTTTCTCTCAGCAGCTGCATTAGTGAAGGTGAAGAAGTTAATGATAACTTTGGCTTCCGACCTATAAAGTAGGGGTGACTATGGCTTTTATCTCCCTGAAAACTTATATTCGGGGCTTATCAGAGCATATGGAATTTAATACCCAATGATTGTATATAATGTCACTTATGTTTACATGGTAAAACACCTGTAATTATTAATGTGAAATAATTGCACCCAGTGCAGCTGGGCTAAAAGTACAAAAACATGAGGTTTATTTTTTCCTAATATTTTTCTAATTCTGAAAGTTTATTTGGACACATAAGTTACTTTTCCAGTGATAAATTATTAAGTATAATTAAGATGCTACTAGATGAATTAGGTAAAAATGAAAATTATTAGGTTGCCCTAAGTCAGAGAAAAACTTACAAAACACTGGAATCATAAAGACAAAAACTCCGAACCTTTCAGGAAACAATTATTACAATCGAAGGAGTATTCTTCAAAGTTTTTCCTTCCTATAAAAATCTGCATGCAGGAATAGATATGCAATCTGCCTTTTAAATTCGTGTTGCAGAAATTGTCAAAGCCATTAAGCAGTGCGTAACAGCGCAGCTCTACCTGGTTGCATGGCCCTTCCTTCATACATCCCTTTGTCTGGTTTCCCCATCCTGGACTGCTGCGCACTCTGTCATTTCCAATTGTTGTTACAAATGAGATTAAGCTGTTATTGGCTTGCTTGTTAAGAGGATTAACTCAAGTATAACATAAAGGTGCACAGTGGCTGAATAACTATTTTATCTGAAGGTGTTTGCTTAGTAAAACTCTATAAAACCAACTATTTAAACAGGTAACTTTTAGCCTCAAACTCCTTTCTGTGATGCATCCCTGAGCATCCGTGCAAAGACAAGCACCCAGAGTCAGAAGTTTGGAGTAATAGGGTCACACCGGACTGGCTTATCTAACAGAATTAAGCATGCTTCCAAGAGTACTTCCAAAGGCATGATTTACAGTACAGGAAAAGTGGTTTGGGGTTAAAGAGACAACTTGGTTGGTAAAATGCTTGCTGTACGGGAGCGAGGACCTGAGTCTGACCCCCCAGCATCCACAAGATTTGAGAAAGAAACTGTTTCAAAAAGGAAGGTGAAGATCCAAAGAGAGACAATCAGTACCAACTTCTGACCTTACATACAAGTCAACACACATGAACATGCGTGTGCACATGTGTGCACACACCTACATCCACACACCCCAAACACCACACAAAAGGGCTTTAACAAGTCAGATTACTACTTAGATTTAAAGAATACAGGTTTGAAATATCCTGTCTACTGTTTTTTAAATATTCCTTATTTTTTCATACTATTTAGTGAACAAAATTAGTAATAAGCAGAAACAAAAACAAGAGCCAGAGGACTTAACAGCCGTCTGTGATGTTCAACAGTGTCATGAGACAAGAGCCACACAGTTTCCAGGAAAAAAAACACCCCAAAAGAGTTCTCTTTAAATGCTGAAAATATGCAAATATGTCAAACTGGTCCTTTGTTCCCAGAGACTCATTTTCTGTCGGCATAACAAGCTGAATGGCAAGCACAGATACTTGGCTGATGGAGAACATAGAATGCCACAGTAACCTCATCAATCTCTCCAAGGGGTTACGTGGCTTCCAGGAAGAAAGATTGATTCATACCTAGTCTCCTTAGATGTGACAAGTGTTTCAAGCCAAAGGTGGGAGATTTCTTCCCCAAACGGCGACTTCCAAGGCTCCTCTGGCTAATTAGGGAATGTTTCTTGAATGCCTACTTTTATTCAAGCACTACTAGTTTTAGGTAGTAACAGCCATCTCTATGCATGCGAAGTTATTTGGAAGTTAAGAAATCAAGGTCATTGTCAGTGTATGCGATATCTGAGGTTGATTTTCAGCTTTCCCCTCAGTTAAAAAGAATACTACCATGGATCATTGGATCCAATAAAACGCACCACTTTTGGTTATATTTTATCCTTATAGATGTTTATGTGTTCTTATATGAACAGAGTATTTATTCTGTAACTGCCTCAGATATCGCCCTTCTAGAGGGCTCTGAATCCGTGACATTGAATGGTTCCCTAATGGTTTATGGTAAGGTGCGACTGACCAACTCACTTATTGATTCTTTTAGAAGATAATGGGAGTTTGTGGCACGATTTTTCTTCCTCTTAAACTCAAGGAATTTAATGGTTTGTTCCTTTATCTCGATTGCTGTATGTCTTGATTCTGTGCTGTGTCCTCCAAAAACCTATGATGCTAAAATCTTGTTTCCCAGCCCATGGCACTGCTGGGAGACGATGGCACCTGCAGGAGCCTCTGGGAAAAAGTTGTGACATGGCCTTCACAGGAAGAGGGGGCCCTTGTCCCTTCTGATTCCTCATTTTATTTTTGCTCCAGAAGATGAACTGTTTAATAGTCCCACAATCTACCACCATGTGCCACCTCACTACAGGCCCCAGAGAAACACAGCCAACTTACCAGAGTCTGAAATCTCCAATACTGCACAGAAAATAATAACCTTTTCCTCAGTAGATTATGATGACCTCAGGTACCTGCTGTGGAGACAAAGCTCGCACCTTGTTTTATATGAAAATTGTCATAGATACTAAGGCAGATACACATTAAAGCTCAGCTTCCTAACTTATGAGTCACAAGTCCATAAAGGATAACTGAACATGTGTGTGTGTGTGTGTGTGTGTGTGTGTGTGTGTGTTTTTGCATATAAGACAGAGGGAGTTCACAAAAAACTTGACTACAGCCCTGGTTTCAAACACACACTTTACATTGTGAATATTCTTCTCTATACCCCAAGGAATGCTGTCTGAGGCACTGTGGCTCTGATTGAAATCTACTATATGCTATGCACTGCAGTGTCTTTATGTACACGGAAAGATTTCACATTTCATAAATATAGTGACTGATTGAATTATGGAAAAACCAAGAGTTGGTATTTCTCTATTTTCAACCTTCAGTAACTATCAAACTACTATATCCGGATTGTGTTGTTAGAATGTTTGATTTTTAAAACTTCTATCTAAGTTCAGACCTGATTTTCATAAACAACGACAACAAAAAAATTCAGCAATCTTGGCTTGAGATTACGATCGAATTTGGTAATTTCTAAAATGATCCAGACATAGTTTTGTCCTTCTCTATGATGTGTTTATGTGAAGTCATTTCTCAGCACTGGTAATTATTAAACTGGAGTGTTGATGAGCCATGAAAAATGCTGGGGATGCCGTGGCCTTCGGTGTCAAGCACCTAAGATTTGAGTTTTACGTCAAACTGAAGAAGCACATTCATCTCTAGTATTTGCTTTCATCTTTAGTAAGTAGTAAAATTATGGGTATAGCAAATACTCATTATAAAAACAAATCTCTATGATTATTAAAAGTGTTAGATTTGTATTCCTGCTTTACAGATCGCTATAAAAAGGTTCCCATAAAACTTTCTCAGGGGTCATGAGTTAAAAAGTTTTAGAAGGACTATTTTGGAGGGCAATCCTTTGGACTGTCTTTGGATACTCTCATCCCAAGGTGGGCATGATCTACAAAATAAATCAAAGAAAAGCAAAAAGGAAAACAAAACAAAACAAAGCCTGTGTGTGTGTGTGTATGCACATATGCGTCTTCATATGTGTACACATTGTATGTATGTGTGTCTATGAGTATGTGTGCATATGTATGTGAGTGTACGTGCCTGTGTGTGTATGTAAGTGTGAGTATGTATGCATGTGTGTCTACGAGTATGTGTGTGCATATGTATGTGAGTGTGGGTACATGCATGTGCATGTGTGTCTGTATGTTTGTGTGTTTGTGTGTGCATATGTATGTGAGTGTGGGTACATGCATGTGCCTATATGGAGTGTGTGTGTGTATGCATATGTGCCTGAGATTATTTGTGTGTCTGTGGGTACATTATTGTATGAGTGTGTGTGTGCGCGCGTGCGCACATTTATACCTACAATGTCAACACAGGATATTGAGGCAAGAGTGTGAATTATTTTAGGGAAACCTAGGCTATACAGTGAATCCCACAGCAGCCTAGATTAAAGAGTGATGCCCTGTCTACAAAACAAAACAAACAAAACAATAGCATACAATAAACAAAGAGCTTAAAACATATATTGTAGATTGTTCTTTGGCTGCAATTCTTATATTGAATATCAGAGACTTTTGTCTGAATATTCAATGTGCATCCAGAGTTGGCTTTAAAAACTGATTTTAAAAATATTTAATTTTTGTTAAATTACTTTCTCCTTGCGTTTAATATAATTTATGAGAATTCTGACTGTATTTGTGTGTCTGGTTGTTACAGAGAAGGAGATAAAGAGAACAAGAGAACATGAGAGTTCTTCCAGCCCCATATCCTTGCTCACAAATGGCACTACTCAGACTTAGTTCAACCCTGAGCAGATAGAAAACAGTTATCATTGTTGTTTTCTTGTGTAGCATCCAGCTGAGTAGTAAGGCTGATTTGTTTTTCTGAATATTAGTCCATTATGTTTCTTGTTTTAAAAAGTCTGTGCATATACTGTGTCGATTTTTATTTCATTTATAGCACACAGTAACCTCCTCTCACTAAAGGCCCCTGGCAGATGGATGAAAACATGAATAATATCTACTATCTACCTATTTACCTATTATCAATATATCAAATTATCTCTCATACTTTCTCTGTAAACACATACATACCAATGGCAGTTTAATTTATAAATGAGGCATGGTGAATGAAAACAAGCAGCAGAAGAGCTATCACAACCTACTGTGCTTAGGTGGTGTGAATGGATCCTCATGTCATTCAGAATATCTTATCACTGTGTATACACGTCTCCTGTGTGATGACAGGAGATGGCACTATGCCTGCTGGGATGGAGTGAGGAGGGCAAGGTTACACCATTCTACAAAGATCACTTTAACAACAGTACTGATGGAGCTTATCGGCCCTCTCCTAACCAATAGAGTACTAAGTGGCTAACGAGTGTTTAGTAGATACACCATGGATATGCCAGACAAAGGGATGATTCACATTCTGGGAGGGACAGAGTGACATTTCAGCATACTACTCAGAACAGCATGCAATTTCAAACTAATGAGTTCTTTCTGGAATCTTCTATTTAATATTTTTGGACCACAGTTGGCTCATGCTGCTTGTACTATGAGAAAATTAAAGCTTACAATAAGGAGGTTTACTGAGTCTCTTTTAGTGTTTTAAATGGTATATTACCATAGAGAGAGTAGTCCACTCTTCCAGTTGCAACAAATTTTATCTTTTTAATGGTATCTTTAGATGAAGATACACACACACACACACACACATACACACACACACACACACACACACACATATGTTAGTGAATTTGTCAGTGTTTTCTTTTAAGATTTCTATTTTGTTGTTTATTGCCTTCTGTTTGTTTGTTATACACAGGGTAAAAAATATTTCTTCAGTGTGTGAGAAAAAGGCTATTCCTGGGGCTATCAGTGAAACTCAATGGTAGGTCACCTGCTGGCATGCCCAAGGTAGTACTGGGCTTGACACCTTGCAATGCCAACAAGACAAAATAAATATGTTCTCTTTAGGGTTCTCTGTAAGTTCTAATTTTCCTTCTTTTAAGCTTTTTCTTCAGGATTTAAATATTCCAATAATTAATATATAGAGAACACTTCTATGTGTAGTATCTGATTTCGCTTTGCCATTCCACACATGCTATCTTGCAATTGCATCATTCGTTGGCCCAACCTCTCCCAGGCATCTTGAATTCTTATTCTGGCCTGGAGGAAGTGGCCACATATGCATGTGACACCTGTGTGGGCTTTCTACCATTTGCTACTGGCCCTTTATGTTGGCCAACTTTATACACGGCACTACCACACCTGTTGGTTAGCATAGCTTTAAAATAGGCTTTGGTGTCTACATGATAAGACAACCCATGTTTCCTCTTCTGATTCCTCCTAAAGGTCATGTTTATTTTTAATTCTTCACTATTAAACAAACAAACAAACAAACAGCCCAATGAAACAAAAACCAAACACCAAAACAAAATTGTGGAATGTGTTTGCCAGGTTCTAGGTTTCTCGCTGGCTTGTTCTGGTGTCTTTTGATCTGTCTTCCGACCTACAGTTTCAACATGATAGGTCTCAATATGTATTTAACTGTGGCACTTAGTATGTGATATACATCCTCTGAGGGTTCCAATGGTTAAAATTCTTGAACATCTTCAAGTCTTTACGCCTTAACCAAATGCCCTCTGTTACTGGGGAATCTATCTTCAAGAGACACACACGTCTGTGTGCTTTATGGGCAGAGGCCATGACCACTGTGATTCTACAATAACTTTCAAAAGATGCTTGAAGAATAATGATGGTTGGTTGCTCCTTTGAGCAGAGTGTCGAATCCACTCACTGTCTGGTGGTAAGGATAATATCTGCCCCCAGAATTAGTGCACATTTGTATAGTAGAGCCACTTCATTTTTTTTATTAAAAGACAAATTTTCATACAATATATCTGAATCATGATTTCTTCTCTCTCAACTTGTTCTAAATTCTTCTCACCTCCTTACCCACCCCCATTCCCTTTCTCAATTTAGAAAACAAGTAGGAAAAAAAAAACAAACAAAAAAGCCCAAATGAGCCAGAATTAAACAGAGAAAGAGAGATAGAGAGGAAAGAAAATAACACACACACACACACACACACACACACACACACACACACACACACCAAAATTGGAAACCATAATACATAAGTCAAAGGCCAATAAGAATTTTGAAAATTATCAAAATAAGGCAATATATGACAAACATGTCTAAAAGATATCATTGAGTTCATTGTGCATTGGCCTGGGGCTTACTCGTAGGAGTGGGTAGTATACCCAGTGAGGCTCTGTTGGAGAAAGCTCACATTTCCTCTGTGAGTAAGATCAATTAGAGACAGCAACTTGGTTAGAGATGGGAATTCCCATTTACCTCCACCTTTTAGCATTAGGACCCCATCTGCCCTCAACCTGTACAGGCCCAGTATTTTCTATGACCACTCTGTGTAATTCCTGAGACATGGGAGCAGGGGGACCCATCTTGAACCTCATGTGGCTTGTTGGTCCTCTATGTCTGATTTCAGAAGTACAATGTCTTAGACCATTAACGCTAAAACTGAGGCAGGTACACTTATTAGCATAAGAGTAAAGTCTCAGGTCACTCATAGTTCCTGATAACACCTCTGTTCAACACTGTAGTGTTCTGGGATGTCAAATAGGCATGTGTGAGCCCTTGGCATTCTATTATCCCCATGCCTTAGCTGCTCTTTACCAGTTTTCTCTTTCCTTCCTGTTGCATAATTTTTTTCATGATCTTCCAGACCAATCTCTTAAACCAATACTAAATATAGGAGTTTTAAATCACCACGTATAACAGTGAATAGGCACCATCAACTTGACTGAATTTGGAATCACCATGACAACACAACTCTGAGCAACTGTGTGAGGCTGTTTCCAAGAAGGTTTAACCGGGGGCAACTCATTCTGCACACAAGCTGGATGGAGCTTGGGACTGAATTGAAAAGGTGGCGTGAGGTAGGTGACAGGATCCTTCTGTGTGTTGCTGACTGTGGATGCAATGTGACCAGGTGGTTTATGTAGTCAGGACTTCTCCACAGCTGGCCACACAAACTGTGAGCCAGGATGCCTGGCTCCTTGCTGAGCTGCTCTTCTCACAGCAAGGATGAAGGCAACTGTGATACCATTACTATAATTTCCAAGTCTGTAACTCGATCCAGCAAATTTTAAAAATCTGGTCATTTGGATGGTCTCATTTTTGCTTGGTTTTATGAAACTATACTTTTCATGTGTTCTCTCTATCCAGGATCCAGCATCTCAAAGGCATACTACACAGGAATTCTAAGTTTGTTGTCTACTGTGGGCCCCGGACCTTGTACATTTTGGCTTTCAGTATTTCCTCTTGGTAGCATCACATGAACTGGATCTGTTGGGATCCTGAAGGTGCTGCGCTCTGAAATTGTTCCTCCAGAGAGCATTTCTGGTCATCACTACCAGCTATCAGAGGCTTCCACCAACAGGGAACCATGCTACATGTGCATTTGAGGCAGAATGCTCCTGGGGGAAAGTTACTCTCCCCATTCATTGCCAGATACATTCACACTTGCAAAGAGAAAGGATGAACATAATAATTCATGTGTTTTTTTTCTAATACAACCACAAAACACTCATTTGGTCATGTGTCCACTATTTTGGTCATATGCTCACTGGCTCTCACAGGTCCTACATTAAGAACACGTCCACTTTGCATGCCTTGATCTGTGATTTGTTGCAAGACTGGCCCTTCAGCTGGACCCTGGGCCTTGCCCTCTGCTCCCTACACAACTAACCCTCCAGTGCCAGGCTTCTCAGCTGAGTTGTTTCTGGAGCAGGCCTGAGATTGCCCCAACCTCTGGTTTTCCATGCCCTACAAAGTCTTAGGGCTCCTTGAGGAGCTCCTTTGCTCTCTTGTGAGTTCAGTGCCATATTTATAAAATCCTATTCTCTGACTTGTAGCTAGCTATCCAAGTAGTAAATAGGCTTTTAGAGACTCAGAGTCCCATAAATTACCATTTCTATGATTGCTTTTTCTTTCAGACACCCACAAAATGGTGTCTTTCCTTTTCAGTAGGAGCCTCTTCCAGGTGGCTAAAAGTATCTGTCCAGGGAAGACTTTATACAATGTAACTTTTCTGGAAATCAATGTAACTTTTCTGGAAATCATATAGTTTATGCCAAAATTCATTCTGTTTTGCCTCAGATACTGATCAGATATGGAAGCTCAGACATCACTTTACCCCTGGGCTCACAGTATCTATGGCTACCATGCCTCCCTGAGAAAACTGGTGAATTTCCAAGTGAATTTCTGATGGGCTCAAGCAACCTGTAAATATCGTAATCATGGTAAAATTTAATCCTAGATTTATAAGTGCATTTTTGGTGGCTTGCAACCCATTTGTAGACACGTTGGGATGTAGGGAGGGCGAAGAAGCCTTAAAAGAGAACATGGCCGAAGCTCCATTTCTGCTTAAAGCAAAGAAGCTTTCAGACTTCAATCAGTTAGATTCTCTCTGATCGTTCATATGCTGATTCATACAGACTTGTTTTTAATTAAAGAGAAAATTGGGCTTCATTTTTGTCCTGCCATCTTAAAAATTAAAAGATAACATCATCAAAGAATCAAGCTCAAGATGACATTAAATACTCTGTGAAGTTGAGGATGAGATTAAATTTGACTCAAATCCACAACTGACGGAGCGAGAATTAGTCAGTAGTAATAATACTTGGAGGGGGGCAACCCTCCACAATCCTTCAGTAAGAAATAACTTCTCGACGTCTGAAAGGATGGGAGCATGTTTTCTTGGTATAAAAACAGAAAGGAGACAGAAATAATGTTTAGAGAAGCCCATTCATGCCTCAGACCGTTGCTCTGCTTCACGGTGCCTAACTCCCGGAAATAGCTTCCAACCAGATCTGTATGTGCCATGGCAGCCTGGCAGACAGAGTTAGCTGTGCAGTGATAAATTTATTCAGGACAGTCCATTCAAAGCCTTCCGTTTCTAAACAAGGGTGCTGCACGTTTGCGCACGCCAGGGGGGAGGGGTCATTCGTCGTGCTGAGGATTGTTCTGCCCACCTCCCTCGTCTCCTGCCCTCAGAGTGAAGAGAGAAGTCTTTATTCTGAAAAGATGAAGGGACTGAACATAAAGATGGATGACTACTTAAGGTTATAATTTGCTTATTTGAGTATCTACTTTCTTCAATTGAAGGAGCTGCATCAAATCTCTTTGAACATTTTCTCCTAATGCTCTTGATAATGGGTCAAAAATATTCTTCAATTAAGCCTCAAAACCACTCTGTGGAACAAGCCCGGGACTATTATCTCCCCATTGTGTGGTACAGGAGACTCTCTCTGTAGGCTGGGAGGATGTACCGACAGCCAGAAAGGTCACGGGGAGAGCTATTCACTGTGCAGAACAACAACCTGTGTCGTCAGCAAGCAAAGGTCACCACTGGTCTTTCTTAGGTGCCCACATGGTCGCCTAGCAAAATACAGAAGACACAGGAATCCACTGTATACACCCGATAAATGGGTGTGACGACAATCTTTTCACTTTAACCTTGAATACAAAGCGGCAGTGGCCAAGAGGGACGCTGCTAATCGCATGCTGTTTAACAGATGAACCCCACAGCTCTTCTGATTCCCACTCAGGGACAAGTGAGCCCCAGAGCCAGGCACAGCCTAGTTACTGCCTCCAAGAGACCGATCGGGTAGCAGTGGGACCTTTACCAGGGGTGACAGGCAAAAGGGGTGCATTCAAAGAAAAGTAGTTCGTTCAACTCTTATATGCCCCAGGCACCAGGGTTAAATTTACCTCCACGAACACTGTTTATGGTCTCAACAGTGACCTTCCCTTTATTGGGAATTTTATAGAATCCACTAAAATATACAGCTCAGAAGCATCAAATGCAGCTCCTTTAAGACATGACTGTTTTATAAGGAAGAAAGGCTTCATTTTAATCTTAGACATTTACGAGGTCCCCAGGGAAATTCTAGAGACTCCAAGGCATATATTCCTCCTGTGTCCTCCTTCCTGCTGGTACAACTACTGGTATACCACTCATACAGAGATGTTTTTCTGCCCTGAGGGCGGAGCAAAGTGCAGATTCTTGATTATGCAGAGAGCCAGAGGTGGAAGATCAATCAATAGTGACTAGAAGACCAAGCCAAAGGAGTATGGAAGTATTTTATATTAGCCAACACTACCTGCCACATCTTAGCTCCTTAAACAACACCACATGTAGTTCAGTGGTTGCTTCTTGTGATTAAGCTAGTGTTTTGTTGCAGTCTGTGGACTATGCTGTGTGCCAGGATAGCTAGTTAGTCCCATGTTCTAGAGAAGTCATCCAACTGCATTATCCAAGGTGTCTCCTAGGGTCCCTTCACTATTATAGTCTGAATTCTCAAGTCTTCCCTGTTCCTTATCAGTTTAGAAACGCACTATTGGAGACAAGTGTCATTTTATCATCTCTCTTTTCCTAAACTCGAGCTCACACCTTCTGTGACATTCTATGACACACCATCACTGTCGCTCACAACAATTACTATTTATTAAATGAGCACTACATGGCCAACTCAGCTCTCAGGGACCTATGTGCATTATCTTATGTACATTTCCCTGGCCACATTAGAAGGCCAACACTATTTACTGATGTCCAGAAAGTTCTGTAAAAGGACTAGGGAAATGGATCAGTGGATAAGAGTGTTTTCTGTACAAGCATGAGGATGCCAAGTGCCATAGAAAAATGTAGGCGTGGCCATTTATGCACCTGCAGTCCCAGATACGGAAGGATCACTGGGGGCTGCTGACTGACAGTCTAGCTCCAGGTTCATTCTCAGAAGAATGAGACAGAATGGCAGAGCAGTGGATTCTCCTTTGGGTGTGTGTAGGTGTGCGCACACACACACACACACACACACACACACACACACACACACACACACACACGTTTAACAAAAGTCTCAGGCTTAGAATATAAAGTGAAAGCCAACTGTCTTCAGAAGTCATCATCCCACATTGTTGTATGCTCCGACCAGAACAACACATTAACATATAGATCAACACATAACACCCAAGGGAGGCACCACACTCAGAAAACTACTGTTACTTTTTTTTCCACTCCAAAAAAATTCATGTCTTGTGTGGATTTTTAGGTAAAAAAAGACTATTTGACACCCAATTGCCCACCATATAATAATAGCTTTCTTGAAAGAATTCAACAAAGATTTTTGTCTAGAGCTTGTTTCTTAAAGATAAAAAAGAACTGATTTTTTTCATGCATATTTACTATTTTTTAAATCTTAAAAGATTATGTTAAGCAAAATGGAAATGATAAAATATGGATTTAGGAGATGCTGATGCTGACTATGCCACAGATCACTATGAAATTTAGACAAATTTCTGGTCTCATGCCATGATAAAATGGAAAAAATAATATATTGGAACACAGGACAAGAACTCAACAGTTCATCTAGGTGGCTATGCAGTTATGAATAATTTTAATAAATATGCAAAGCTGGTATTCTGCCACATAAAATAGGTAGTCAATTGTGAACGTGATATATATTTGTAGACTATAATGTGTCCTTGGAATTAAATAATTAATTGTCACTTCCATGAATACCACTGTCTTCTGAGTCCAGGCTATCTGCCTTTTGCCTGGTACTTTTTAAAGATTAATTCTGATCTCTTCCGCATTTTGCCTGTGAGTATTACAGATTAATTTTACAAGTTAAGTTTTATTCTACAGCTAGGTTCTACTGCCCACTAAAAAAAGACCTGCAGACTCCCTGCCAAATGAATCCCTATACCCAAGATTCTGATGCCAAACAACTTTCAAGGATACAGTTTGAAATAACAACTCTTATTTGTGCCTTTCAAAATAACACAGAAAGACAGGGAAGAACGCATATACATAGAAATGTACATGAAAGATCTTTCGGGTAAAGACACGAGGACTCAGCCCTGCTATAGCTCAGAAAGGATGTAACTACGTATACATAACCTCCCAATGGGGACATGTTTGAGCTTTTCCTGTGCCCCACGCTTGAGATGCTGTTTCCTGATCACTGAATCACAAAGGCTATGTGTCTGCCTTGATCTCAAGGCAGAAACTGACATTTATCGAAGATAAAACGTGCTTGAGCTGTCTGTCTAGTTCAGCATCCAATCTTGGCTCACCAGAGTGAGCATACCTAAGACTTGGTTTTCTAGTGATTTTCCTTATAGGTAACGACAAATAAGAAATAAAAGTGGGGGCCCCTGGGCTTAGATTCTGGGTTGTGTTCTTAGGCTATCTTAAATCTAATTTCCTTTACTATGATTCTACATTGGGGCTGGGGACTCAAACTCAAGACCTGCTGCCTGCTGACTCTAAGAGTGATTGCGTGCTTACCAGTGAAAACGAACTACTGAGCACTCTCTGCACATCTTCTCCACGCAATTCTCCAAACAGTGCACTCAGTACTATAACAAAATGAAAATGAAAACTAAAACATGCAGTACTGTCCTCCACCTTCCACGTGATCACTAAGCCTCCTGACGCTTACAATACCTTAACGGATGACTGTAAGACACGGTTGTGTTACTCAGGCTCTGGGAGAAGGAAGCAGCCTGACGACAGGCCATCTGTAGGCTGGGCCTGCACTCCATGGGAAGCCCCAAGTTTGAGTCCTGGCTCTTCCACATACTAAATGGAACTCTGGGAAAATCTCCGTTCCCTTGGATCTCAGGTTTTCCTTTTCTAAAGAGGCCAGGGGGCTGAGAGGTTGGGCCACTGTATAAGAGCGTTTGCGCTACAGGCATGAGGATCTTAACTCAGACCACTAGCAGTCATGTGAAAGGCTAGACTTGGCATATGCCTGCCTACAAAACTGGCACTCTGGTGCAGAAGCTCAAGATCTTACTGGCAGCTTGCTTCCTGCCCAACACCTCCTTCCCTCCCTCCTCATCCCACCTAGCTTCCTGCCCAACACCTCCCTCCCTCCCTTCCTCCTCATCCCACTCCCACCCCCAAAATTGAGCTTCTGGTTTAATAAGAAACAGGGTCCTCAATGGAAGAGCTAGAGAAAGGACCAAAGGAGCTGAAGGGGTTTTCAGTCGCATAGGAGAACAATGATATGAACCAACCTGAACCTCCAGAGCTCCAAAGGGAAAAAAAAAAAAAAAAAAACACCATCCAAATGGTACACATAGAGGGACCCATGGCTCCAGCCACATATGCAGCCAAGGATGGCCTTGTTGGGCATTAATCGGAGCAGAGGCCCTTGGTCCAATTAAGGCTCGATGCCCCAGCAAAGGAGAATGCCAGGACAGGGAAGCAGGAGTGGGTGGGTTGGTGAGCAGCAGGAGTGGGGATAGGTTAGGAGGTTTTCCGAGGGGAAACCAGGAAAGGGGATAACATTTGAAATGTAACTAAAGAAAATAATAAAAGACAAAACAAAACAAAAACAAAATAAACCATAAAAGAAACATTGTCAAGATAACACAAAGTGTGAAAGAGAAATATACTGGATGCCTTGCTTTGGCTCCAATGGTGTACTCACAGGCACGTACTACAAATATACCACACAGATCCCAATACCACTACACAGATACCCCCCCCCCATGCCATATCCTCATATACCCATATGTAAACAACCCTCACACACACACACACACACACACACACACACCACACCTCCACACAATACCCCACACACCATGAATATATACACACCATACATACATATTACAAATATATACCACACACACATAGATACACACACACACACCACTCATATACACACACTATGCGCTTATAACACAGAGGCTTAAGCAGTATCTATCTCCACCTTGTGATGATTAAATAACAATCATCCAGTGACCATTAGTTGTAGAGTTGTTTTCTGTTACTGTAATAATTTGGTCTTAAGGAGAGATGAGTTATTCAGGCTAAGTGACCCAAAGGATCTGAGGTCTCTCTCAACTCTGAAGACAGGGGAGAATGGAGTAGCTCTTAGAGGTATGGGTGGGAGAGGTGGTCCAGGCCTGGTAACAGGGCTTGAAATCCTGTGGGTAAATCTCTGTCTCCTTAGGTAGCTCACTAAACAGAGCTGGGATTGGATTTTATTTCCTGAAAAGTAAGGTGGGACTTTAGATAACTACTGTTCCATATCTTTTTAGTTCTACAGAAGCTGAAGATAAAAAGTTAGAAATAGACTTAAGTAAGCCCACACTACTATCCTGTAGGTACACGTTTCAGAAGATTTCTTTCTGATTGATCCACTCTCTCTCTCTTCACAGTGCTCTTCTTCCTCATTACCTTTCCTGCATCTGTAAATAAAAGAGCCACACTGTGTGGTCTTCCTAGATCTCTAAATAAAGAATCCACATGGTGTGGCCTCCTTTCTCTTTGTTGCTAGTTTTCCTTCTCCAACTGCCATACTTACTGGCCACTCAGGAGGATTTCCATCTGTGTGGTTACCCACAGAGATCAGAATTTTGTATTCTTTAATGTAAATATTTAGACAAATCAACTCTGTCACTCACTGAAAGTAACAGCAGATGTTGACTTGGGACACTAAGATTCCTTTGGGGGGATGCAGCCCAGCCATTGAAGCTATGATCCAAACACGAGATGCCTTATTCCTAAGGGCCTGTAGGATTCTCTTGTAAATATCTTCTGGAAATCAGCAACTTCCCTTACTTTCTTATCCAAAGAACGCCCCTGATTTTAGTTTGATTCCACTAACCTCTACTCTGGAATTTCAACAAGCCAGGGAACTTTGTGTGTCTGGCTATTTGCTATCTTCTTCGAACATAACCAGAGGAAAAGTTACCTCCACCTGCCAGTGACAGTGTTCATAGAAAGAGTTACTTCATCCCCTCTTCACGATGTATTTACCCCTTCCCTGTCAAAATACAGCAACTGTGATTGCCTGTAACAAGTCTTAGTATTAGTTCACAGATTCTTGGTAAGTTCTCTAGAAAATTTTTGTTAGTGCAGAAAGTTACAGCTGGTCCCAGAGGAGAAAGGGAGATGTCAGCAGAGTACTAAGCCACACGGGGGGACATTTGTATCATTGTCCTATCAAGGTTCAGGAACCTTGAGGGGTAAGAGCCAGAGGTCAGGGAATACCTAAGTGTGACATTGTGGTCAAGATGCTAGATTAGTGAAACTGTGTTTGCCTGCAATAGGATCTGCACAGGATCAAGCCAGTCAACATTCCAGCATGGAGTGGGAGGACTTCATATGCCTCCATAGCTAACTGAGGAGCCATGGATAACTGATGACCTCTGGGGGAAGGAAGAGCCAGTTTTCTTTAAGGGTTTGGCTCCTGGTAGGTCAACCACGCTCTGGTGGATGACCTCACATTCGCAACTACACAGGTAGCATAATTGGACTTAATGAATTATTAAAAAGGGGACATGAATTGGAGATGCATAACTAGGAGTTAATCTGGAAGTAGTTGGGGGGGGGTGCAGGATAGATAATGATCAAAACATATCATATGAAATTCTCAAAGAATTACTTTAAAATGTTTTTTTAAGGAAAGCACAAGCTAGCTGGTACAAGGCCCTGCCACATACATAGCAGTGGAGTGCCTGGTCTGACTTCAGTGAGAGAAGATGCACCTAACCCTTGAGAAACTCAAGGCTGAAATGGATGGACCTGGAGGGCATCATCCTGAGTGAGGTAACACATTCACAAAGAAACTCACACAATATGTATTCACTGATAAGTGGATATTAGCCCCAAACCTAGGATACTCAAGATATAAGATATAATTTGCTAAACACATGAAACTCAAGGAGAATGAAGACTGAAGTGTGGACACTATGCCCCTCCTTAGATTTGGGAACAAAACACCCATGGAAGGAGTTACAGAGACGGAGTTTGGAGCTGAGATGAAAGGATGGACCATGTAGAGACTGCCATAGCCAGGGATCCACCCCATAATCAGCATCCAAACGCTGACACCATTGCATACACTAGCAAGATTTTATTGAAAGGACGCAGATGTAGCTGTCTCTTGTGAGACTATGCCGGGGCCCAGCAAACACAGAAGTGGATGCTCACAGTCAGCTAATGGATGGATCATAGGGCACCCAATGGAGGAGCTAGAGAAAGTAGCCAAGGAGCTAAAGGGATCTGCAACCCTATAGGTGGAACAACATTATGAGCTAACCAGTACCCCGGAGCTCTTGACTCTAGCTGCATATATATCAAAAGATGGCCTAGTCGGCCATCACTGGAAAGAGAGGCCCATTGGACTTGCAAACTTTATATGCCCCAGTACAGGGGAATACCAGGGCCAAAAAGGGGGAGTGGGTGGGCAGGGGAGTGGGGGTGGGTGGATATGGGGGACTTTTGGTATAGCATTGGAAATGTAAATGAGTTAAATACCTAATAAAAAATGGAAAAAAAAAAAGAAAGAAATGGAGAAACTCAAGGCTGTGGAGAGTGAGGAGGCCAAGCAGGGAGGGGTAGGGTGGTATGGGGATAGGTGGGGGCATCCTCTTGGAGACAGTGAGAAAGAGAAATGAGATGAGGAAACCACTGGAAGGTAGATGGGCCAGGAGGGGGATAATGACTGGACTGTAAAAAAAGATTAAACATAATTTAGAAAGAAAGAAAGAGAAAGAGAGAGAGAGAGAGAGAGAGAGAGAGAGAGAGAGAGAGAGAGAGAGAAAGGAAAGGAAGAAAGAAAGAAAGAAAGAAAGAAAGAAAGAAAGAAAGAAAGAAAGAGAAAGAGAAAGAGAAAGAGAAAGAGAGAAGAAGGGAGGGAGGGAGGGAGGGAGGGAGGGAGGAAGGAAGGAAGGAAGGAAGGAAGGAAGGAAGGAAGGAAGGAAGGAAATGAAGTTTGTCTCAAACAATGCCCAAGTCCATGTTTTATATTCTAACATTAATGTGGAGACAAAACAGCTTCTATGTAGGCACATAATACAAGCCTGTTCAATACACTCTTTCCTAAAGTTGATCGTTGGGTTTGTCTCTAATTCTTATGCCATAGATTAACTAAAGAGATAAAGCTAGGTGTACTTCAAGTTATGGAAGAAAGCACAGGGGTTCACAAATTTGGCTTGCTGCCTGAAGGACCAATATTCATCCCTGTTCAGTGAGCTTGCTGTATGTGTTAAGGGTACCTCTGTAGTCCTTGGAAAGATCCAAAATTAAGTACTCCATTTCTGACATATAAGAACCTAAAAGTGGTAGAAATGCATAGTGGAGCTGATGCAATGGGCAACTCGCGCATGGGTTGATAAAGTTCCTAACTCTTCAAAACATGAGGCTTGGAGGTAGGAATCATTTCTACATGAGCTGTCTTGGGCTATAGCAGCACAATGTGGAGTTGGAAGGATGGTGTGCAATCAAAGCCGGCTTCATTGGGTGCCATGCCCATAAAGAAACTGAGCTTTGAGTCTGCCATATTTGTTCTCTGCAATTTTAGTCTACAGAACCACATCCCACCTAGAATGCTTCTCACTAGGGGGTATTTAGAAATTTCAAATCCAGTGTACAGGAGACTGAACTCATCTTCACTGCTTGTCTGTCTTCCTTGCTTGTTTGGTCCCTCTGCATTCTCCTAGTGTTCTTTAGCTCTGAACTAATGAAGAGATTGCACAGCACCACAGGGGCCGACTGGCACTAATACTAATGCCTCTACGCAGGATTCTGTCTTTGCCTTTAACACATCTCTCAAAGGCATGCTCTCAGTCATATCATTTTGGGGGTCAGAATTTTAACTTGTGAATCTGGGGCAGATATATTTAAATGGCGAGTCTATAAGATATAAAGAATCTCAGTGCTTAATAAGAAATAATATATTTCACTAAGAGAATCTTGGGAAATTTGCACAAAATTTTAATGAACCATATAATACGTTTGTAAAAACTCACTATCACTATTAATCAGACAGATGGGAAATAAAACCATAAAGATATGCTTCCTGATATATGCAACAGCAAAAACTGACTCTCAAAAAATGAGAATGAAAGGAGCCAGACGTTCATAAAAATGGGTATTCATTATATGTCCATGGGGAAACTGGAGTGGGATGATGAACGGGGAGGGAGGGGATGGGATGAGAGAGGCAAGGAAGAGAATATGGAAAGGGACAACTAGCTCTAAGGAAAATCTAAACTATTGTGTAGTCAGAGAGTAGATTGGTAATTACCTGCAAATACAGGTGGACAGAGGTACAGGGGTGTAAGAGGGAGACATGTGGGCCATAGGAGGAAAGAAAGAAACCCTTAGAGTTGATAGGATTATCTGACTTAGTCAGCTGTTCTAGGAATATAACATCAAACTGTATATTTTGAAAATGTAGTTTACTGTAGGCCACATGGCCTACAATGGAGATGTTCAATTAAAAACAAATATGTAATACATACAGTATGACAAAAGGTAAGATTGCAACTTGAACCCAGATCACCTGCTTGCAGCTCCTAAAGGACCACATGGTGGATAAACTGCCTGTCTCCTGAGGCTGACAAAGTGTCAAGGAGCATCAAGACAATTCACAATCGGTGAGTATTTGTTTTGTGGATATTCAGACGTCCTTTGGTCCAAAATAATTTCTGGGCACATGGTGTGTGTACATATAATCCCAAGATGTGGAAGCTGAAGCAGGAAGATCATGGCTTCAAGACCAACACCATTCTGCCTTTAAGTAAAAATGCCTTTTCAGGATCGGCAGGAACTATTGGAAAGCATACACCTCCAGAACCTGCAAAGGCTCACTGGCCAGAAACAAGCTAAAAGTGGCTGTGGGTCCAACAGTTTCACAGTGCAGCTGCCTTGTCTCAAATAAGGCAGCAGCCACACAATTAAATCATGTACAACCTCAGAGGATGCACTCTCCCATAATTCTGGCTGTAATTCCCACCTCCCTTCTTGACTTTGCTTCAGCTTCTTGCTCTTGTCCCTCCCTAGTGGACGTAACTAAACTGGATTCACGTGTTAGGAGAAATATACAATGCCATCTCCACCCACCCACTGAAACACTTAGTTAACAATGAAATTTAATTATGAGAAGTTTTGGAGTAATGGAGACAATCAATCCAATTTGTAAGAACATTAAAAACCAAAATCGGGAGTGCATTGATGGCATTCTTCCACATGGAAACAGGCCAAATATTTTAAAAGCAGTTGTTACTCCTCACCCTTCATGCCCCTGATTCAACAGGCCAGGCTGGGCCTCTGGTGAGAGTGGCTTGGAATGAGAAACACCATCTACTTCAGGACACGGTTCTCAGTACTGACCAGGAGGCCCCAGTTCTTCAAGACTTAGCAGGGGCTGAGAAATTTCCTATGTCTTCCCCTATCTATGTTCTCAGCTTTAGACTATAGGAGCTGGGTAGTTTTCTGCCTTGTGATACATTTCACTTTGTGTTGTCTCCTCCTGCTGATGAGTCTTGAACTTTGTTCTTCAGTTGGTGGCACTATTTTAGGTAGCTGAACAATGTTTTGAAGGTAGCCCTGCCAGAGAAATATTGGGAGGGATAAATAGCTCTAAAAACCCTTTCTGAAAAGTCACATGGAGACCTACCTATGACTGTAGAAACTTTCACATATAAACACATACAGTTAAAATGGAGTTTAATTATAGCCTATAATGTGATGACAATGCTCACAGTAGATACCGTAGGCTAACAAATTAAAGGATCAACGGCAGGAATGGCCTGCCTCTTTTTAGAGTGCTAGTTCCATAGATCTCCAAATATTGCATGCCAATGCCAGTGCTGCTGATTAACCTGAGAGAAACAACTTAGTGGTGAAAATACCCTGGACTTGAGTCAGGATACGGAGATATCAAACTCGTACCGATATAGAAGCTTCATCCCTAATGGCTAGCCTTTATAGTGCTAGAATAGACTTGGCATTGCTTTCAGGTCAACAGCCTGTGGTAGACAGAACATAGATCCCAAGGGAGAACCTAATACCATTCTGCCAAATGAACATAAAACGGAGTTGTAAGGACTTATCATTACATCCGTTGATTAATGCTTCCTTGAAGCCTTATTATAGAAGCTTCTATTTGCAGTGGATTGTAAGTAAGACCCATAACTAGCCAAGATGCAGATAATAAAAGCTGTGGAATGCTTAACTCTAAATGGGATGTCAGTATCATATCCCCCCCTTCTCAAGGCTCAGGAATCCTTGTGGAAGATGAAACAGAAGGACTGAAATAGCCAGAGACAGTGGATGAATATAAGTTAACAGTGTCTTCTAGAACATGACAGTTACACATAGGAATGCACAGTGGGTGTGGAAGCATGCGTATCCCTGTGCACATTCAAGCCAGAGCAAGCCCCAGTATGAGACATAAGGTAGACACTAGATCCTACCACTAAAAAAACTATTGGCATTTGCTAGCTAGCTGCAGAGAGAGGTGGGCAGTCAGTTTTCTTTAAGAGACTTTTGTAAGATGAGCATGCTCTAGTGGAAAGCCACTATTCCTGTAACTATATAAGCTGATGTACTATGTGTGGTGTTCTTGAAGTTGGGGAAGGATCAATAAATTCTGATAACTTAGAAGAGACAGATAATGTAAAAAGAGACTTAGACAAATAACCAATGGAGCATCATTATGAATGGACAATTCTCCAAATATATGACAACTTTTCCACTTTGTCACTCAAACCTCTGGCAGAACCCATGCCACTTTGCCGTATCCATGAGGCTTATTTGAGAAATGTGCTTTGGGCTTTAGTTTTTGCATTCTAGTACTATTTTCCACTTTAAGGAAAGAGAACCTTATTAAAGAATCAATTCTCTGCTAGAGCAGAAAAGTTAAAGCCTAGTCTATAGCTAATAAGAAAAAAGGACACAGAGAGACCAAGGTGGAATGGTGTCAAGGTTCTTCAGGTGTATTTGCCTCCCATAAGTCAATCTCCTTCAAGATGAGCTGTAAAAGGCCAGGAGCCCATTATAAAATTCAAAAGTGGAACCAGCCATACCCTGCCCGAGGGCCTGATGGTGGCCTAGTCAGTGAAGTGCTTACTGTACCATCAAGAGGATCTGCATCCTAGCACCAGCATCCGAAGAAACATCCAGGCATGCTAGGAAACACTTGTAATTCCAGTGCTGGGAAGGTGGAGACGGGGCATCCCTAGTGTTTGCTGACCATGTGATTAGAATTAGTGAGCCCTGTGGTCCTCTCCAAGTCCTACTGAGAGGTACCATCCCCAAAAATAAAGTGGGCAGCATTTGGTGGGTCAGTACCTGAAGGGTTCCTCTGGGCTCTATAACCAAGTACACTCGTATATCTACATGCACCCAAACACACACACACACACACACACACACACACACACACACACACACACACACACAAACAAAATGAATACATAAAAGGTCATATGTTAATGACTTAAGTCAATTATAAACTATGACCAAGTGGACTACAATGAATGTACATACACCCCCAAAGCCAGAGTGTGCAGCTCCATAGAGTATAGCTGGTCAGAACACTGGACTGTACCTACTGGAGCAAAACAACTCACATAAGAGCATGCTAAATCAGAATCAAAGTGAATTAGGGAAAGACAGACATGGGGACTAAAGAAGGAGCAAGGGAGATCTTGTTGGGGATCCCCTAGAACATTTGTTTCCCAACACAGAAGGAAGCATATGGCTCTGTAGGACAGTGAGCTGGTTCAGAAACAGATGAACCAATGATCATGGACTCCCCCCATTAATCTCTACACATTGATTCCTGTGAAGAAGTGCACTAGATGTTTCGTCACTACGACCAAATAGCTGATGAGAATACAACATTTAAGGAGAAAATAACTTGTTTTGGATCAGTCTCAGCTTCCCATCTATCATTAACTTGTTCCATTGCTATGGGTTTGCCCTGAGGGATCAGGGTGGCAGAAATCTATGATACAGGAGGTTACTCACCTCCTGATTCTAGATCAGTTAAGAGATAGAAGAGGGGAGGCTGGTACCAGACATAGCCTCAATGACACACCCCATCTGACTGACTTCCTCTAGTTAGGCCCCCACTAAGGAAGGTCTACCACCTCCCAGTGCCATCAAATTAGAAATCCAACATCAGAAGCCAGATTAGGTCATGGCTAGTGATGGCTCCCAAACCAACAGCTTAATATATGAGCCTTCCCGAGGGGCAAATTCATAAAACGATACCAGACTGACATATTGTTTATTCCTTCCTAGATATTACTGAAAGCAGGATGAAGAAGGAGCTTCATTTGGGAAATGTGTTTCGGGATCTTAGTCTTTGCATTCTGGTATTAGTTGACATTTGAGAGGAAAGGGGTCCTATGAAAAGAGGCCTGTAAGCAGGCAGGCTGAGTTCAATGCCTGTCTATCATGAGCCTAGTCTATCAGGTATCTGTTTCTCCTGTGACTCTTGTGAGGTGCATGTGGAGATCTTTGAGCTACACTTTCATGGGAGATGAGGCCATAGATACAGACCCCTCAGATTCTTATCCTTGGTGGAGGACTAGGAATGTCACCTCTCTGTTGTGAGTGCAACTGAAACTAATTCTATCACACATTAATCCATTTAGGTATTAACAAAGAAAAAAACTGGAGACAGTGGTAGGTACCCTCATAAGACCAGCTCTGAACTTTCTTAGTAATCCTTGTCCTAGGTTCTTAGTATCTGAACTACTGTGAAACCAAAGTCACCCGGAGACCTGCTCAACTGGTGGGCTTCAAGGAACAGTCTCTACCACTTAAAATGATATTATTTCTAATTATATTTCTGAATGATAATGATAGGGGATAGTTTTTTTCATTGCTGGTAATTCTCTTGTTGCCCTGTCTTGTTAATTAAAGTTAGAAAGAAAAAAAGAAAAAGAAAACTAAAAAGAAAAATAGACTTCCAAGACTTTTAAGTTATTACCAAACAAAACTTTTACTGACAAAATTTACATTCCTTTGGAACTATCTAGCATTTGGTACGAAAATAAATTTGCTAGTTGCAAGACACATGCTATTAAAAGATCAGTACTCAGGCAGCTTTTATCAAGCACACACAAGAACAGATTTAAAATGCTCATCATCTCACATAAACAGTCTGAAACACACATGTCATCTTAGCCTACAGCCCCCAAAACTGGAGGAAAGAAGAGAAACAGTCCTTCCCATGTATGGGAAGAGGACTGGCACCTTCAAGCTGCATTCCACACTCCCACCCATTGTGGTCTTTAAATGACAGAAAATGTTCCCCCTTAATCTAAACTTAAAAGGAGATGAAGAGAACCCCGTTATTACATTAACCATTTTTGTATTGTTTTTCCTCTAGAGATTATTACCTTTCCCAGTTTATTGTGTGTACCTCAAAAATATTCTGCTTACTTAAAAACACATCCACACTCCTCAGCCCTGGGGAATCCCTTCTCCATTGGTGGACCACCCAAAGGTTGGCAAGCTACAAGTTCTCAGATTTACACATAAGATGGCCTCGTCCTGAAGCAGCAAATAATATGGCAGCTTTTTACTTATAAGGTAAGAATGGTATTTGGGAATGTAGAGTGTTTTAAAAACAGGAAACAATAGGAAGACCGAATCTATTTCATACTACATAGTGAGAAGACATTTTAATGTTTCAAGTATTATTTAGTATCTCACTGAAAACAAACAAACAAACAAACAAACAAACAAACAAACAAACAAGTAACAACAAAGTACTATATGATTTGGCCCGCTCCAGGTCTCACAATGGTAGTATTATTTTGAAGACATCAGGGTACCTGTCAGATTCCTCTACATGAGACTAAGTCACTGAGAACATACGACATATGAAGCTACATAATCAGGAAGTCATGAGTATCATTTTTGGAATGATTTCTGGTTTTTAAGTGAAAAATGTGTGTGTGTGTGTGTGTGTGTGTGTGTGTATTTGTACATTTGTCCACATGAAATTGTGTACATATGCATGTAAATTATCTGCAAAATATGCCTTATTATTCATAGAAATAAACAGTAATGAATAGTATGTATAACATGCAAGACGTCCTGCCCCTGCCAAACACTTACATAATGGTAGCAATAATTGCAACTGCCATGAAGATTGCTACCAAGAGACGGAAAAGTCCTGAAGAAACATTAAAAGGGCCTCAGGGAAGACAGGTAGAACTGGCTCTAGGAAAGCACAATTTAAGCTGAAAACGGAAGAACTAAGAATTCCACAGGCAAAGATAGAAAGAAAGAAAGAACACTCTGAGCAGAGAACTTGGCTTCCATGAAGATCTGTGGTAGAAATTAGGTATCTATGATGGGATATCTCCCAGCTCTGCCATTCTAAGTCCAGTCCCAGTGGCTCTACATAAAAGTTGTCTCATGCAAGATGGGCCCAATTGCCAGGGTCCTTTTTGTCCTAGGGATCATGAGGTATTGAGACACTGAAGACACTGGTAGGGGTAAGAGAGGAAGCCCCCTTCCAAGTAGTTCATCCCATATCACAGAGCCAAATTTTTAATTAAGTCTTCAAAAGAACATCAAAATGCAGTAAACCTAAGTTAACTTCCATTATTCAGAAAGAACACATTAAATATGTCCACATCACTCCTTCCTTCCTGTCCATTTGCAAAGACTCTAGTTTAGCCATCATGCCCAAACACCCTAGAGCTCAGTAATTCTATGATGAAACTCAGAAGAAGGTACAAATCATATGCCTGTACAACACTGGAAATCTTGCTTCCTACCTGCTTATAGCAGCCTGACTCTCATAGTTAAGCCAGTATTCTTCTGGAGAAAAACAGAAATGTTGTGCCCAAGAAGCTAACGATCATCCTGCTGACTGCATGTGTGAAATTATGAGTAAGTTCTCAGATATTGGTTGTAAATATCACACACAACTGTCAAAAAAGCAGAGCCTTAAACGATCCTTTACATGCCTCTGTCTCTACCCTATTAAGACACTCGTTGTTTCTTTGATTTATCTGATAATAAATTTTTGATGACTGGTAAGTCTCATAAAACCGCTCTGCTGCTGACTGCACTGATTAATAAGTCTGACGAATCGGAAGTGTCAAGAATTCATGTGGAAGAATAAGTTACTGCCAAACATATATTAAATATTCCATAAAGTATAGAATAAAAAGGTTGATCTGGTAATTTTATCTTGTATTCATTTTCCTGTAACAATTTATATTCAGGGTCATCATTGTCTTCCTTTGCTTAAAAAAAAAAATCAATAAAATAAATCCGGATTGGAGGTTGAAAGTAAGTATTAAACTATGTTTAAAAAATAATAAATTGGTATAACAATAAACCATGTTTCCTAGAATAATAAAGAACCCAGAAATAGTTGCTGGAAGGACCCTAAAACAAGATATAGTTAGAAACTACCTCACTGAAGATGCAGTGCTTGATAAAGTCATTCATTAATGCCAAATTGAGATAGAAACCATTTTGATTGTGTATGTATGTATGTGTGTGTATGAACATGTGTGCACTTGAATGTGTTTACAGGGGTAGATGTATGGTACATGTACATGTACATATGTACATGTGTACATATGCATATGAACATGTGGAAGCCAGAGGTCAACTTTGGTTACCATTTCTTGGGTGTGGTTTGCATGTTTTGGGGACACAGTGTCTCATTGCTCTGGAAGTTACCAATTACACTAGGCTGGCTATCAAGCAAGCTCCAGGGATCATAACAAGTCAAGTCAAGTCAAGTCACTTCATCAAGCTTTTTGTTCCTTGCACTTTAGAAACTGACCTGTTTGACTGGCCCTTGAAGGTACCTTGGACCAAAAATTCTAAAAACCAAAATGTACTGTAATTATTTTTCTTAAAATTCATGTGTTGCTCTGGGCATGGTGGCACACACCTTTAATCCCAGCACTCAGGAGGCAGAGGCAGGCGGATTTCTGAGTTCGAGGTCAGCCTGGTCTACAAAGTGAGTTCCAGGAAAGCCAGGGCTATACAGAGAAACCCTGTCTCAAAAAACAAAAACAAAAACAAAAACAAGATTCATGTGTTGCATCCTCACTTTAAATATAAGTCTATCATTAAGTAAACATACAAATAAAAATGAATCACTACCCTGATTCTTCCTTCCTTTTTAGGTTTTCAGGGTTTCACAGTAGAGTCACTGTGTCTTTATGGCATCATGATGCAGAGTTGGAAAATAGGTGCTCTATCTTTGAAATATCTGTGCTAGGAAAGCAAAGTAATATAGTAACAAGAGAAGAGAACTCTATGGTGATCATGGTTTTGGCCATTCATCCAGAGAGCTCATGAGGCAAATGGGGTGCAATGATTTTAAAGACTATGGGTGATTCATTTATGAGAACTAGGACTTAAAGCTGAGAAAGACCTTGCCTCTTCATTTATAGGAATGAATCCAGTAAGTGTCACTGTAATACCTGCCCCCACTGGAACCCCCCCCCCCACGCCCCCGAGCCCAGCTGACCCAGGACCTATCCGCCCTGCTGGAGACACATCTTCCTTGTAGTCTGCAACTCCAACTGGAGCAGATTGGGTGCTCCTGCCCTCTACAACACCCCACAGCCTTACTGTCTTCCAGGAGGTCTGCCTTAACCAGGGACACAGGAGGCCCCCCTAACCCTAACCAGAGACAGCATTGCTGCATCCCAGGAGGCCTGCTCAAATCCATGTCACAGAGCTCTCCCTGCCTACAAGGAGTGATGGGCTCCAGTCAGAGACAACCAGGCTAGTAAACTCCAGAGATAACCAAATGGCAAGAGATGAGCTCAGGAATATAAGCAACAGAAGCCTATATAACATGGCAACATCAGAACCCAGTTCTCTCACCACAGCAAACCCTGGAGACACCTGAAAAGCAAGATTCTGACATAAAATTCCATCTCAATACAATGATACAGGTCTTTAAGGAGAACATAAATAACTCCCCTAAAGATATACAGGAGAACATACACAAATAGGTAGAAGCCCATAAAAAATGCAGGAAAACACAATTAAACATGTGAAGGAATTGAATAAAACTTATCAAGATTTAAAAATGGAAATAGAAAGAATACAGAAATCACAAATGGAGGCAATCCTGGAGATGGAAAAGCTAGGAAAAAGATCAGGAGTTACAGATGCAAGTATCACCAACAGAACACAAGAGATAGAAGAGAGAATCTCAGGCATGGAAGATACCATAGAAGATTGATACAACAGTCAAAGAAAATACAAAGCGCAAAAAACTCCTAACCCAAACATCCTGGAAATTCAGAACACAATGAAAAGACCAAACCTAAAAATAATAGTGTTACAGAGAGTGAAGATTCCCAATTCAAAGGGCCAGGAAACATCTTCAATAAAATCACAGAAGCATACTTCACTAACCTAAAGAAAGAGATGGACATAAATGTACAAGAACCCCACAGAACACTAAATAAATTGGACCTGAAATAAAAATCCTCCCATCACATAATAATCAGAACACTAAATGCCCAGAACAAAGAAATAATAATAATATTACAAGTAGTAAGGAAAAAAGACCAACTAACATATAAAGGCAGAACTATTAGAATTATACCAGACTTGTCAACAGAGATGCTAAAAGTCAGAAGATCCTGGACAGATGTTATGTAGACCCCAAGAGAACACAAATGTTAGACCAGGCTATAATAATCAGCAAAACTCTCAAACACCATAGATAGAGAAACCAAGATATCTTAGGACAAACCCAAATTGAAACCATATCTTTTTACTAATCCAGCCCTAGAGAGGATACTAGAAGGAAAACTACATCATAAAGAGGGTAACTACAACCAAGAAAACACAACAAATTAACCATCGCACAACGAACCCAAAAGAAGAGAATCACACAAACATAATACCACCTATAAAAGCAAAATAACAGAAACCAACAACCATTGATCTTAAATATCCCTCAACATCAGTGGAATCAATTCCCCCAATACAAAGACATAAGCTAACAGACTGGATATGTAAACAGGACCCAGCATTTTGCTTCATACAAGAAACACACATAAGGGACAAAGACAGACACTACCTCAGAGTAAAATGCTGGAAAAAAGTTATCCAAGCAAATGTTGCCAAGAAACAAGCTGGAGTTGCCATCTAATGTTCATTAAAATAGACTGTCAACCAAAAGTTATCAAGCAAGAAGGGGAAGGATACTTCATATACATAAAAGGAAAAATCTACCAAGAGGTAGTCTCAGATTTGAACATCTATGCCCCAAATATAAGAGAGCACACATTCCTAAAAGAAACTTTACTAAACCTCAAAATACACATTGATCCTCAAACAATAATAGTGGGAGACTTCAACACCCCACTCTCACCAATGGACAGGTCGTTAAAACAGAAACTAAACAGAGACAGAATTAAACTAACAAAACTTATGAACAAAATGGATTTAGCAGATATATACAGAACATTTAATCCGAAAACAAAAGAATATACCTTTTTCTCAGCACTTCATGGTACCTTCTCCAAAACTGACCATATAAGAGAACAAAAAGCAAGACTCAACACATACAAGAAGACTGAAATAATCCCATGTATTCAGGACTAAGTCTGGTCTCCGGACAACAAAAACAACAGAAAGATCACATAGTCATAAAAACTGAACAACTTTCTACTCAATGATAACGTGGGCAGGGAAAAAATATAAAGAAATTAAAGACTTATTAGAATTCAGTGAAAATGAAGGCATAGCATAGCCAAACTTATGGGACAGAATGAAAGCAGTGCTACAAGGAAAATTCATAGCATGGAGTGCCTTCATAAAGAAATTAGAGCGATCCTACATTACTTAACAGCACATCTGCAAGCTCTCGAGGAAAAAGAAACAAACACACAAAAGAAGAGTAGACAGCAAAAATAATCAAACTCCAAGCTGAAATCATCCAATTAGAAACAAAGAGAATGAAAAAAAAAAAAAAAGAATCAACAAAACTCAGAGCTGGTTCTTTGAGAAAATCAACATGATAGATAAACACTTAAACAAAATAACTAGAGGGCACAAAGTCAGTATCCAAATTAACAAAATCAGAAATGAAAAGGGAGTCATAACAACAGATACTGAGGAAATTAAAAAAAAAAAAAAAGCAGATCCTACTACAAAAGCCTATAGTTAACAAAACTGGAAAATCTAGATGAAATGGATGATTTTCTAGACAGATATCATGTACTAAAGTTAAATTAGGATCCGATAAACTATCTAAACAGTCCTATAACCTCTAAAAAAAAAAATAGAAGCAGTCATTAAAAGTCTCCCAACCCCCCAAAAAAAAAACAAAAAAACAAAAAAAACAAAAAACAAAAAAACCTCAGGAATTATTGGTTTTAGTGCAGATTTCTATCAGAACTTCAATGAAGACCCAATACCCATACTCCTCAAACTATTGCAGAAAATAGAAACAGAAGGTACCCTAGCTAGTTAATTCTATGAAGCCACAGTTACTTTGATACCTAAACAACACAGAGACCCAACAAAGAAAGAAAACTTCAGACCAATTTCACTTATGAATATCAATGCAAAAATATTCAGTAAAATTCTCAAAAACCTAATCAAAGAACACAAGAAAACGATCAGTCACCATGACCAAGTAGGCTTCATTCTAGGGAGGCTGGAATGGTTCAATGTGCAGAAATCTATCTAATCCACTATATAAAGAAATTTAAAGAAAAAAACTACATGATCATCCCATTAGATGTTGATAAAGCCTTTGACAAAATAAAACACCCTTACATGTAAAAAGTCTAGGAGAGATCAGAAATTTAAGGCACGAACCTAAACATAATAAAAAGCAATATACAGAAAACCAACAGTCAACCTCAAATTAAATGGTGAGAAACGAAGCAATTACACTAAAATCAGGGACAAGACAAGGATGCCCACTTTCTCCCTATTTATTCAATATATTTGTGGAAGTTCTAGGTAGAGCAATTAGACAACAAAAGGGCACCAAGGGGACATATTGGAAAGGAAGAAGTCAAGGCATCGCTCCTCTGTGGATAAGATGATGGTGTATATAATTCTACCAGCAAACTCCTGCAGTTGGTAACCTCAGCAAAGTGGCTCACTCAAACAAATCAGTAGCCTTCCTCTATACAAAAGATGGATGAGCTGAGAAAGAAATTAGGGAAATAAGACCCTTCACAAGAGTCACAAATCATATAAAATATTTTGGTATATCTCTAACCAAGCGAGTTAAAAGATCTATGTGACAAGAACTTGAAGTCTCTGAAGAAAGAAATCAAAGAAGTCCTAGATGACAGAAAGATCCCCCATGCTCATGGATCAGTAGGATTAACACAGTAAAAATGGCCTAGTTACCAAAGCAATCTACAGCTTCAATGCAATTCCCATCAAAATCCAACTCAGTTCTTCACAGAGATAGAAAGAGCAATTCTCTAATTCATCTGGAATAACAAAAAAAAAAAACAAAAAAAAAAACAAAAACAAAAACAAAAACAAAAACAAAAACAAAAAAACAAAAAACCAGGATAGTGGGAACTATTCTCAAAAATAAGAGAACTTCTGGGAGAACCACCATCCCTGACCTCAAGCTGTATTACATAACAATAGTGATGAATACTTCATGGTACTGATACAGAGACAGGCAGACTGACCAATGGAATAGAATTAAATACTCAGAAATAAGCCAGCACATCTAAGTTTTCTTTATTTTTGATAAGGCAAAACCATCCAGCATAAAGAAAAAAGACAGCATATTCAATAAATAGTGCTGGTCTAAATGGCAGACTGCATGTAAAAGAATGTAAATTGGTCCATATTTATCTGCTTGTACAAAGCTCAAGTCCAAGTAGATCAAGGACCTCCATATAAAACCAGACACACTAAATCTAAGAGAAGAGAAAGTGGTAAATAGCCTTGAACAAATCAAATGACCCTGAAATTCCACCTTACACCAATCAGAATAGCTAAGATAAAAACTTAGGCAACAGCAGATGCTGTTGAGGATGTAGAGAAAGAGGAACATTCCTCCACTGCTGGTGGAATTGCAAACTAGTACTATCACTCTGGAAATCAATCTGCAGTTTCCTTAGAATATTGCTCTTCTCAATGATAAAAGAATCTCTGGTGGAATCACCATGCCTGACCTAAAACTGTACTACAGAGCAATTGTGATAAAAACTGCATGGTACTGGTACAGCTACAGACAGGTACACCAATGGAATAGAATTGAAGACCCAGAAATGAACCCACACACCTATGGTCACTTGATCTTTGACAAGGGAGTTAAAACCATCCAGTGGAAAAAAGACAACATTTTCAACAAATGTTGATGGCACAACTGGCAGTTATCATGCAGAATAATGCGAATTGATCCATTCCTATCTCCTTGTACTAAGGTCAAATCTAAGTGGATTAAGGAACTCCACATAAAACCAGAGACACTGAAACTTATAGAGGAGAAGGTGGGGGAAAGCCTCGAAGATATGGGCACAGGGGAAAAAATTCCTGAATAGAACAGCAATGGCTTGTGCTGTAAGATCGAGAATTGACAAATGGGACCTCATAAAATTGCAAAGCTTCTGTAAGGCAAAAGACACTGTCAATAAGACAAAAAGGCTACCAAGAGATTAGGAAAGGATCTTTACCAATCCAAAACCAGATAGGGGACTAATATCCAATATATATAAAGAACTTAAGAAGATGGATTCTAGAAAACCAAATAACCCCATTAAAAAATGGGGCACAGAGCAAAACACAGAATTCTCAACTGAGGAATACCGAATGGCTGAGAAGCACCTGAGAAAATATTCAACATCTTTAATCATCAGGGAAATGCAAATCAAAACAACCCTGAGATTCCACCTCACACCAGTCAGAATGGCTAAGATCAAAAATTCAGGTGACAGCAGATGCTGGCGAGGATGTGGAGAAAGAGGAACACTTCTCCATTGTTGGTGGAATTGCAAGCTTGTACAACCACTCTGGAAATCAGTATGGTGGTTCCTCAGAAAATTGGACATAGTACTACCAGAGGATCCCGCAATACCTCTCCTGGGCATATATCCAGAAGATGTCCCAACCGGTAAGAAGGACACATGCTCCACTATGTTCATAGCACCCTTATTTATAATAGCCAGAAGCTGGAAAGAACCCAGATGCCCCTCAACAGAGGAATGGATACAGAAAATGTGGTACATCTACACAATGGAGTACTACTCAGCTATTAAAAAGAATGAATTTATGAAATTCCTAGGCAAATGGATGGAGCTGGAGGGCATCATCCTGAGTGAGGTAACCCAATCACAAAGAAACTCACACAATATGTACTCACTGATAAGTGGATATTAGCCCAGAAACTTAGAATACTCAAGATACAATTTGCAAAACACATGAAACTCAAGAAGAATAAAGACCAAAGTGTGGACACTTCGCTCCTTCTTAGAATTGGGAACAAAACACCCAGGGAAGGAGTTATAGAGATCAAGTTTGGAGCTGAGATGAAAGGATGGACCCTCCAGAGACTGCCCCACCTGGGGGTCCATCCCATAATCAGCCACCAAATGCAGACACTATTGCATATGTCAGCAAGATTTTTGCTGAAAGGACCCTGATATAGCTGTCTCTTGCGAGGCTATGCCAGTGCCTGGCAAACACAGAAGTGGATGCTCACTGTTAGCTATTGGATGGAACACAGGGCCCCCAATGGAGGAGCTAGAGAAAGTACCCAAAGAGCTGAAGGGGTCTGCAACCCTATAGGTGGAACAACAATATCAACTAACCAGTACCCCGAGAGCTTGTGTCTCTAGCTGCATATATAGCAGAAGATGGCCTAGTCCCCCATCATTGGGAAGAGAGGCCCCTTGGTATTGCAAACTTTATATGCTCCAGTACAGGGGAATGCCAGGGCCAAGAAGTAGGAGTGGGTGGGTAGGGGAGCAGGGTGGGGGAGGGTATAAGGGACTTTCTGGATAGCATTTTAAATGTAAATGAAGTAAATACCTAATAAAAAATTGGAAAAAAAAGAAAGAAAAAGAATATTGGAAATAATTCTACTTGAAAAACTAGCTATACCACTCCTGGGCATATACCCCAAAGACGCTTCACCATATCACAAGGATATATGCTCCACTATGTTCATAGCAGCTTTATTCCTGATAGCCAGAAGTGGCAAACATCCCAGATGTTCTCAATGGAAGAATGGATACAGAAAATGTGGTTTGTTTATACAATGGAATACTACTCAGCTATTGAAAATGAGAAGAATATCATGAATTTTGCATGGAAATGGATGTAACTAGAAAGTATCACCCTGAGTGAGGTATCTTAAACTCAAAAGGATATGCATGGTATGTATTCACTAACAACTGAATATTAGCCCAAAAGTTCAGAATATCCATGATACAGCTCACAGGCCATATGAAGCTTAACAAGAAGGAAGGCCCAAGCGTAGATGCTTCGGTCCTACTTAGAAGGGGGAACAAAATAACCACAGGAGGCAGAGGGAGGGAGAACCATAGGTGAGAGATGGGAGGAGGAAGGAAAAGGGTGGGGAAGGACCAGTTATGTGGGAGACAGGAGAGAAGCCCAGGGGGCCCGGAGAGTGGATAGAAATTTGCAGCAGTGTTGGGTGGAGGACAAAGGGGAACCAATAGAAAGTCCCAGACACCAGGGATGCAAAGGCTCCCTAGACCCAATGGTGATGACATTAGCCAATAGTGGGGAGATGGAACATGAAGGGACCACCTTCAGTAGATAGACATGGGCCCTGGTTGAAGTATGTGGTCGGCCACCCACCCATCTCAAAATTTTTCACCCAGAATTGTTCCTGTCTAAAGGAAATGCAGGGACAAAAAATAGAGCAGAGACTGAAGGAAAGGTGATCCAGAAACATCCTTAAGTTGGGATCCATCTCATGTGAAGACACCAAACGCAGACATTATTGCTGATGCCAAGATGTCCTTGCAGACAGGAGCCTGGCATAGCTGTCCTCTGAGAGGTTCTAACACCACCTTACTGAGACAGATGCAATTACTCACAGGCAACCATTGGACTGAACGTGGGGACCCCTATGGAAGAGTTAGCAGGAGGACTGAAGGAGCCGAAGGGGATTTGTAACCTCACAGGAAGAATAACAGTATCAACTAACTGGATTCCGCAGAACTCCCCAGGAGTAAACCACCAACCAAATAGCACACATGGCGGCTTTTGAACTCCACTATATACGTAGCAGAGGACTGACTTGTCTGGCCTCAGTGGGAGGGGATATATATGCTTGGTCCTGTGGAGGCTTGGTTTCTTAGAGAAGGGGTTGGCTAGAGGGGTGGGTGGGAAACCACCCTCTTAGAGGTGACAGTGAGGGGAATAGGGTGGGGGGACTCAAGGAAGGAGGACCAGGAAGGGAGATAACTTTTGAAATGTAAATCAGTAAAATTAATAATAATAATAATAATAATAATAATAATAAAGAATACAGAGAAGATGGTAGGATGAGCTAATGGAGAATCACATTCAATTTTGTGGGATTTGAATAACAACAGTGTTATATGGGGGTGAACTCTTCTCTTCCATAAGCCCTATTATTTGTTGAAGATCTATTATACCCTATCCCAAGTTTACAGTGTGACCATATTGAACAAGGGGTTGTTATCGGTGAATCAATTAGGATGAGCCTTAACCCAATGTTCTCATTTTAAATAAAAAGGAAATTTGGTCACAGAGACAAAAGTGTACAGTGGCAACAAAAGGTGAAAAGGGACAGGGGAAAAACAGCCATCCATATACCAGGGTGCGGGGCAGGACACACCTACCCAGCAGGAGAAGAGCAGAATTCACTTAGCAGGGCAACAGACTGGAACAGACATTCCTAGTCCTCAGAAGAAAGAAATGTCACTCATACCTGACCTGCCTGGGACTTCTGGCTTCCAGTATGGTGGACTTAGTAAGCCAGTGCCAATAGTTAAGGTAAAATTATCAGGGCAGAAACCTTTGTGAGAACACAAAATAATAATGTTTAAAAGCTGTTTACCTTGCCATGCAAAATAGCCAAAACTCTCAGCAGTAACTGATTTAATCAGCAAACAAATACTATCTAATTTGACAGAGATTGAAGCAAATGCTTGCATCTTAAAGATTTTAAAGACAATAGAATTGTTTCAGTACTAATAGAGGATTCTTCACATACTCCCATCATGAAGTGAGTTAAAAACAGTAAGAGTGGGAAGCAATCTTCTTTGCCACAAACACTTTCAATACCATGAATCCTAATGTCACATATGAAACAATAGACAAACACAATAGAATAAAACAGAAAACATTATCTCCCTGATGCTAGATGAGTAGATTGGAACACTGACAAAAGCCTATGCATATAACTTATGTTTATGATTTTTTATTTGATAAAGTTGATTGAAACTGCTTTCATAACATAATTAATTCAGATCCAAAATGCCTGGCAACAAAGACAAACCCTTCACTGTCCAAGATAACAGTAATAAATAAATAACACCCCCAACAATGTCCAACCTGAATATGAGATTGGGGTTCAGTAAAAAGGAGGCATGTAATAAAAAAAAAAGATACAACTATATAGAGAATAGAAACCACAGGCAGTTTTCTTTATTGTAAAAGTGCCACTTTTTAATTTATCTCTCAAATAAAAAAAGCAAATTCAAGCAATAATTCATAGTTGGGTGGAAAGCATAAAGCATTGAGTGGTAAGATCAGGAGGCTGGGAAAGATGATCAATATAGAGGGTTAGCTATCTGAGTCAATAAATGGGTCAGCACCTTCCAGGTCAGTGGGACCATATCAAGTGACTATTATCTAATCACGGAAATCAGAGCACTTCCTCTTAGACAGGAAGCCACCTGATACAATTCCTTTGTGGGATGTGGATAGAGTCTAGCTGGTGCTTATTTTCCTTTTGTCAATCATGAGAAATTATAGTCTACTAATGCTAAGTTGATATCATAGTGTGTCATACCATACATCATAGGCTTTATACATGCTCAGTGCAGGTCTGTAGGTCACTAATCAAGGGAAGGAGTGAAGGGGAGAGAGAAGATGCGAAGGGGAGGAACACTGAAGCCAAAGAATGGTTAAGAGAAGAAAGAGAAGATGGAGGGGTAGAGAAAAGGAAGAAAAGGGAGATGATGAGAAAGTGGAAGAGGAGGAGGGACAGGAAGGGCAAAGAGAGGAATGGGATGGGAGACATAAAGAGAGAGGGACAGGAAGAAGAAAGGAAAAGGATATGGATGGAGAAAAGACTGCCCCCCCAACACACACTTTAGAATGTTAAGTAAATGCATTTGTGAGCAAAGTTCAAAATAAACATCTCTCCTCCCACTTATATAGCAGTTGTGTGCTCCCACTCTGGTCTTCTAGTGCTTAATCAGGAATCCTTAATGACAAGTGCAGGAATCATGGAGAAAAGAGTAAGCTTTACTGCTTGTTAACCTTGGTCCCACCACATCCCTGCAGAATCAATCTCCAGAGAGCATGTTCTCAAGGCTTGGCCACTCTAGAAGACCTGAGGAAGCAGCAAAAGGATCAATGTGGCCATCAGAAGGGACCATCTTCAAAGTCTGGTCTTCCATCTTAAGCATGTGGAATGGAAACTGTCCAGAAGGAAGCTATTCCAAAACATAGTCTTACCAAGTGGCACTTTAGTATAGACGCCACTCAGAACACCAGCGAGATTCTAAAAGCTGGTTTTCAAGAGAAGACAGGTTCACATTTCAAGTGTTGAAGGTAGAGGATATCAAGTGGAACTCACAGAGCATCAGGGCATGGAAAATTTCAAATGGAAAACACTTTTCTTTATTAAAACTGGATCATTTTACACAAGGCTATAGGAAACAAAATCTTACTAAACGTGCTTAAAAGAAAAGCCTGTTTAAGGCCTCAACAGATACAAAAATGTTGAAATTGTCCCATGTATCCTATCAGACCACCATGGCCTAAGACTGATCTTCAATAACAACATAAATAATGGAAAGCCAACATTCACGTGGAAACTGAACAACACTCTTCTCAATGATACCTTGGTCAAGGAAGGAATAAAGAAAGAAATTAAAGACTTTTTAGAGTTTAATGAAAATGAAGCCACAACGTACCCAAACTTATGGGGCACAATGGAAACAGTCCTAAGAGGAAAACTCATAGCTCAGAGTGCCTCCAAGAAGAAACGGGAGAGAGCACATACTAGCAGCTTGACAACACATATAAAAGCTCTAGAAAAAAAGGAAGCAAATTCACCCAAGAGGAGTAGACGGCAGGAAATAATCAAACTCAGGGGTGAAATCAACCAAGTGGAAACAAGAAGAACTATTCAAAGAATTAACGAAACGAGGAGTTGGTTCTTTGAGAAAATCAACAAGATAGATAAACCCTTAGCTAGACTCACTAAAGGGCACAGGGACAAAATGCTAATTAACAAAATCAGAAATGAAAAGGGAGACATAACAACAGATCCTGAAGAAATCCAAAACACCATCAGATCCTTCTACAAAAGCTTATACTCAACAAAACTGGAAAACCTGGACGAAATGGACAAATTTCTGGACAGATACCAGGTACCAAAGTTGAGTCAGGATCAAGTTGACCATCTAAACAGTCTCATATCACCTAAAGAAATAGAAGCAGTTATTAATAGTCTCCCAGCCAAAAAAAGCCCAGGACCAGACGGGTTTAGTGCAGAGTTCTATCAGACCTTCAAAGAAGATCTAATTCCAGTTCTGCACAAACTATTTCACAAAATAGAAGCAGAAGGTACTCTACCCAACTCATTTTATGAAGCCACTATTACTCTGATACCTAAACCACAGAAAGACTCAACAAAGATAGAGAACTTCAGACCAATTTCTCTTATGAATATCGATGCAAAAATCCTCAATAAAATTCTTGCTAACCGAATCCAAGAACATATTAAAGCAACCATCCATCCTGACCAAGTAGGTTTTATTCCAGGAATGCAGGGATGGTTTAATATACGAAAATCCATCAATGTAATCATTATATAAACAAACTCAAAGACAAAAACCACATGATCATCTCGTTAGATGCAGAAAAAGCATTTGACAAGATTCAACACCCATTCATGATAAAAGTTTTGGAAAGATCAGGAATTCAAGGCCCATACCTAAACATGATAAAAGCAATCTACAGCAAACCAGTAGCCAACATCAAAGTAAATGGAGAGAAGCTGAAAGCAATCCCACTAAAATCAGGGACTAGACAAGGCTGCCCACTTTCTCCCTACCTTTTCAACATAGTACTTGAAGTATTAGCCAGAGCAATTCGACAACAAAAGGAGATCAAGGGGATACAAATTGGAAAAGAGGAAGTCAAAATATCACTTTTTGCAGATGATATGATAGTATATATAAGTGACCCTAAAAATTCCAACAGAGAACTCCTAAACCTGATAAACAGCTTCGGTGAAGTAGCTGGATATAAAATAAACTCAAACAAGTCAATGGCCTTTCTCTATACAAAGAATAAACAGGCTGAGAAAGAAATTAGGGAAACAACACCTTTCTCAATAGTCACAAATAGTATAAAATATCTTGGCGTAACTCTAACTAAGGAGGTGAAAGATCTGTATGATAAAAACTTCAAATCTCTGAAGAAAGAAATTAAAGAAGATCTCAGAAGATGGAAAGATCTCCCATACTCATGGATTGGCAGGATCAACATTGTAAAAATGGCTATCTTGCCAAAAGCAATCTACAGATTTAATGCAATCCCCATCAAAATTCCAACTCAATTCTTCAATGAATTAGAAGGAGCAATTTGTAAATTCATCTGGAATAACAAAAAACCTAGGATAGCAAAAAAGTCTTCTCAAGGATAAAAGAACCTCTGGTGGAATCACCATGCCTGACCTAAAGCTTTACTACAGAGCAATTGTGATAAAAACTGCATGGTACTGGTATAGAAACAGACAAGTAGACCAATGGAATAGAATTGAAGACCCAGAAATGAACCCACACACCTATGGTCACTTGATCTTCGACAAGGGAGCTAAAACCATCCAGTGGAAGAAAGACAGCATTTTCAACAATTGGTGCTGGCACAACTGGTTGTTATCATGTAGAAGAATGCGAATCGATCCATACTTATCTCCTTGTACTAAGGTCAAATCTAAGTGGATCAAGGAACTTCACATAAAACCAGAGACATTGAAACTTATAGAGGAGAAAGTGGGGAAAAGCCTTGAAGATATGGGCACAGGGGAAAAATTCCTGAACAGAACAGCAATGGCATGTGCTGTAAGATCGAGAATTGACAAATGGGACCTAATGAAACTCCAAAGTTTCTGCAAGGCAAAAGACACCGTCAATAAGACAAAAAGACCACCAACAGATTGGGAAAGGATCTTTACCTATCCTAAATCAGATAGGGGACTAATATCCAACATATATAAAGAACTCAAGAAGGTGGACTTCAGAAAATCGAACAACCCCATTAAAAAATGGGGCTCAGAACTGAACAAAGAATTCTCACCTGAGGAATACCGAATGGCAGAGAAGCACCTGAAAAAATGTTCAACATCCTTAATCATCAGGGAAATGCAAATCAAAACAACCCTGAGATTCCACCTCACACCAGTCAGAATGTCTAAGATCAAAAATTCAGGTGACAGCAGATGCTGGCGTGGATGTGGAGAAAGAGGAACACTCCTCCATTGTTGGTGGGATTGCAGGCTTGTACAACCACTCTGGAAATCAGTCTGGCGGTTCCTCAGAAAATTGGACATAGTACTACCGGAGGATTCAGCAATACCTCTCCTGGGCATATATCCAGAAGATGCCCCAACTGGTAAGAAGGACCCATGCTCCACTATGTTCATAGCAGCCTTATTTATAATAGCCAGAAGCTGGAAAGAACCCAGATGCCCCTCAACAGAGGAATGGATACAGAAAATGTGGTACATCTACACAATGGAGTAATACTCAGCTATTAAAAAGAATGAATTTATGAAATTCCTAGCCAAATGGATGGACCTGGAGGGCATCATCCTGAGTGAGGTAACACATTCACAAAGGAACTCACACAATATGTACTCACTGATAAGTGGATATTAGCCCCAAACCTAGGATTCCCAAAATATAAGGTACAATTTGCTAAACACATGAAACTCAAGAAGAATGAAGACTGAAGTGTGGACACTATGCCCCTCCTTAGAATTGGGAACAAAACACCCATGGAAGGAGTTACAGAGACAAAGTTTGGAGCTGAGATGAAAGGATGGACCATGTAGAGACTGCCATATCCAGGGATCCACCCCATAATCAGCATCCAAACACTGACACCATTGCATACCCTAGCAAGATTTTATCGAAAGGACCCAGATGTAGCTGTCTCTTGTGAGACTATGCCGGCGCCTAGCAAACACAGAAGTGGATGCTCACAGTCAGCTAATGGTTGGATCACAGGGCTCCCAATGGAGGAGCTAGAGAAAGAACCCAAGGAGCTAAAGGGATCTGCAACCCTATAGGTGGAACAACATTATGAACTAACCAGTACCCCGGAGCTCTTGACTCTAGCTGCATATGTATCAAAAGATGGCCTAGTCGGCCATCACTGCAAAGAGAGGCCCATTGGACACGCAAACTTTGTATGCCCCAGTACAGGGGAACGCCAGGGCCAAAAAGGAGGAGTGGGTGGTTAGGGGAGTGGGGGTGGGTGGGTATGGAGGACTTTTGGTATAGCATTGGATATGTAAATGAGCTAAATACCTAATAAAAAATGGAAAAAAAATGTAAATGAAGAAAAAAAAAAAAAGAAAAGCCTGTTTATAGGATAAGTTGTGAACATGCCCAAAGAAAGAATATTAGTTATATGTGAGATTTAATAGTTCTATCTAAAACACAAATTAAGAAAGAAAAAAAATCCTTTAAATACAAAGGGTAATAAGCGATCTATCAAAAAGACAAAAACAAAACATGGGAGAGAAAAATATTGCATATTCTTCCTCAGGTCATCCATACGTTTTCTGTTACCCTTGAGGGGAGAGTACAAATTTACTAGCACAGTTATCAATTATGACTAAATAGAGAAGAGTTGAGCAACTAAATCAAGGATTGACAGCCAATGTTACACCAACATTCTTGAACTATGTGCTCATGGTCCATTTGGTACATGGGGAAAACAGATAGTTATATGAAATTTTGTGACTTAAAGCTGTCACCTTAGAACAAAACCAACCCAACCAAGCTCTAGGAGAAGTACATTTATTTAGAGCAACATAGGATCATCACTCAGGAAAAATAAATGCAAACAATTGTTTTTTAAAAGATTTATTTACATTTATTTACTCAATGGGTATGTGTTTGACTTTGTGTCCACATGTACAGAAGTTTGCAGAGACAAAAACAGACCATATAACCACCACATAGACCTGGAGTTACATACAGTTATCAGAAACCATCCTGAAGGTTCTGGGAACTGAACCCAGAGTTCCTGCAATTAATTGCTGAGTCATCATGCCAGCTCCACAAGCAATTTTCAAGACGTCCTTGATAGTTTTACAACAAGGAGGCAATTAAAACTCAAAAAGGATAGTAATGACATCATGCTTTTATGATTTCAAATAACTGACTCTTTGTTCTTGAAACCAACTCTCAAGATTACCTATATCATCACGATTCTTAAGTCTTGGCGGTATCACTATACTTCATTTGTTTTTTGTTTTTTTGTTTTTGTTTGTTTGTTAGTTTTTTTCTGGTGGCGATAAACTATTGTGCTTTATTTATTTATGAGAGAGCCAGGATGGTATGACATACAAGGGGACAATATTAGGTTGTGAATACCAGATGGGGAAAAAAAATGGAGGGCTTTCTTAGAAGCTGGCTACCAAAGGTCCAGAGCACATCTGCAGCTTAAGATTCATCTCTCAGCCACTGTGACACAATGCATAAAAAAAAAAAAAAAAAAATCAACTTCAAGGAGAGGGAAGACTTATTTTGGTTTTTAGTTTCAAAAGGTTAAGTTCACACTCCTTGGCCCCACCATTGTGGGTAGAACATCACCATGGACAAAACATGGCAGATCAGTGTTGCTCACCTATGGAAAGTGGAAATGCTCCTCCTCACAACGTGCTCAAGTCCGTACTGAACACCGAGTTCTGAGTTGCAGACGAGGACTTAGTGTATTCTATTCCACCACTTGTTAGTGAGGGATTACGGTTGGGTGCTTGCAGGAGGCACAGCCTTTTGTAAGATGTCCAGGTGCGGTTGTAGGCTCTGTGCAGTTTGGGGGAAGTGGTCTCGTGTACAGAAAAGGTCAGCAAGGTTTAAAAACATCTCAAAGGTCAGTGTGTATGGAAGGGGGCATTTGCAGCCGCATTAAAAAGTCAGCTGTGGCTTGTCTGAAGTCTGACAGGCAATGATCTCCCACCTCCACCTAAGGGCTCTGAAGGGTGTTGTTCATCCTTTGCTTTTGTAATGGTTGTTATCCCTTGAAAAGTTGAAGGGATGTGATACAATCCTACCCCAGATAGACTTTTAGTGGCTTTTCCTTTTCTCTTCAATACTTTGTAGTATCCCTGGTTCAAGGTAACATGTTTGTAGGCAATCTGGACAGGGGTGTCAAAGGCTTGAACATCATTTTCTACTATGAACAAAATGAAATAATCAATGTATAGAATTTAAAAAGGAAGCCAACCATACATATGTAGCAACCGTAAATTAAATATAAAAGCCTAGGTATAGAGTACAGTTATCTTTTAGATTAAATACAATCTCTATGTTGAAGCTGTAGGGGGAAAATGGTCCTTCACGTTCACATCTACTGTACAGACATAGTGTTTTAATGTGGTTTAATTTGTGCTATTTTCAGACACAATAATAACAAAAAAGAAAGGTCTACAGTGTTCTGTATATTGATTGCCAGTATGTAATACTCACTGAAGGACCAAAAGGTCCTGATGGTTCAACTCTCTTTTTGTTTTTCTGAAGATATTTATAAAACCATCTGCTAGCTTTGTATATCCATTTACAATTCCCCAGAAAAACCTAAAAGTGTTATGGAGTTCATTAGATATGACTCTCTGCTTCACATGACTCTCTTAGAGTGAAAAGGCCCACAGACACGGTACCCGATGCATTGGCGACTTAAAGAACTTCTAGGCAGCTAACTCAGCAGCTATTAGAAGATGGGGCAGTTGATTAATAAAGCCCATTTATGTCCATTATAGCCAGGGACAGGTTTGCCTACAGCGCAGAAAGAAAGGTAACTTTGTTTTAATTCTACCTGTAGATAAAATAACCAGTCCTCATAAATCAAACAAGATAACTGGTTTTGCCGGGTTCCTAGCGAAGAGAAAGAAATTGCTTGGCCTTTTCTTATAACTGCCCACCAGTCCTCAAGCACCATTTCCATTAACTCATGAGAATGGAGAATCCCCTCAGAGGGCTTGTTCCCCCAGGAGAAAAGCAAGCCCCAAGATTGAAGAATAAGGAAGAAGGCTCCCTTGTGTCCTGCCAGGTTGGAAATGAGGATGCTGCCTTGCCAAACTCCAAAAATTACACCTTCATGGGGGAACGCCTGTGTTCTAAAGGCCTCTCTTACAAATTACACGTTTTCCACCCAGCATCTGTCAAGTGCCTTCTTTTGTTAACTTGTTGACAAGAGTGAACCTGTCAGCTTTTAAAATGGCTGCCATCACTACATGCACACCTAGCTGTAGATCTGGAAAGTGTGAGTTACTCCCTTTCGCAGGGGATCTTGTCAAGGGCTGAGGCTTCAACCTGCCTGCTCTTGCTGCAGGGACCAAAAAAAAAGAAGTTGAACTGTACCAAGCAGTGTCGAGTCCATCATGATTATACAGAAATAAAAGAACTAACATAGAAACAAATAGCTGGATGGGTACCACCTCCCAAGGAGGTCAAGGTGACATGTGACTCAGCAACACAATGAAGATGCTCTGGGTTTTAAATGTGATCTCTAACTCCAGACTTGGGCGCTTATTTTACATTAGCGGTGGAATGACACATCCTAGGCAGCATGATGACAACAGTCACTATGTCCCCCTGAAGACAAAACGGCAGGTGAACACAGAGCCATCTCCACCTGAGAAATGACTACGAGCCAATGAGTTCCCAGGTTGCATGCTTCAGAACATGTCTAAAGAGTCACACGTCAGGGTCGGGGCTCAGGAGACAGCGCACTGGTGTGGTTCTCTAAGTAGAGGTGCTTGCTTGTATACCAGTCTGATAAGTGAAATTCAGTTCCTGGAGACTGCAGTAGGAGAGGACCCATTCCTTAGAGTTGTCCTCTGACCTTTATATGAGTGTTATGAACACACTCACACACACACCAACACACACACACAGACACACACACACACACACACACACACACACACACACACACACCAAATTAATTTAAAAAAATCCAAATCCTGCCTCATGGCCTAAGCTCCTCTCTGAATCAAATGAAAGCATCTTCAAGTACCTGGATTTCACTTTTTCCCAAGCACCAAAGTCCTTGTTGGTTTCAATTATCCACATTTCCTCTCAGAGTCATCAGAACCCACACATCAGATGACCTATCCTCTCTGACGTCACTGCCCTATCTACACACCATCTTGAGGAAGTAAAGGTCACTAGGGATGTGCTCCAAGGACCAGCATAAAACCAGAGAGGCGGGGGAGGGGAGGGAAGGGGAGGGGAGGGGAGGGGGAGGGGAGGGGGAGGAGAGGAGAGGAAAGAGAGGGAAGAGAGGGGAGGGGGAGGAGGAGGGGAGGAGAGGAGAGGGAAGAGAGGGGAGGGGAGGGGAGAGGGAGGGGGAGGGAGGGGAGGGGAGGGGAGGGGGAGGGAGAGGGGAGGGAGAGGGGAGGGGAGGGGAGGGGAGGGGAGGAGAGGGGAGGGGGAGGGAGAGGGGAGGGGAGGGGAGGTGAGGGGAGGGGAGGGGAGGGGAGGGGAGGGGAGGAGAGGAGAGGAGAGGAGAGGAGAAAGGTTTATGGAACTTCAAATTGTTTTTTCATATGTGCACACATATCTTTAATAAGCCATACACACACACACACACACACACACACACACACACACACACACACATATACACACACACACACATATATATATATATATACACACACACATATGTAATCACCTAAGCATTTTAAAATGAAGAGGACATATATGCAGACCAAGTGAAAAGTGACAAAGAAATAGTTAGTAGCTATTCGATGGAGGGCATGGGAGAAATCATAATTGGAAAGCACTTTCTGACAAGCATGTGGCCTGAGGTAGGGTCCCAGCACCCACACGGAAGAGTAGAGTGTGATGACTTATGTTTGTACTCTCAGCACTGGGGAGGAAGAGGCAGTTGAATCCTGGGACATGGTGGTCAGAAAGCCAGTCCTTCTTGATGAGTCCCAGGCCAATAAAGACCTGTCTCAGTGGATAGCATTCCTGACGAATTACACTTACCACTGGCCTCTGGCCTACATGTCTATGTATACATACATACACATATACACATGCACACACATGAACACAACTGCCCCAACACACACACACATACATACACACACACACACACACACATGCACAAAACGTGGACATGAAAGCTGCCTTTACAAAAATGATGTGAGCCATGAATAATTTGCCAACCTATGTGGTTACATGTATAACTTGAAAAGGTGGTTTGAATTTTTATAATAATCAAGTGTGTACTGATAAGAATGCCATTGTTCCTGATAGTTGAAAGGACACTATGAGATCTAACAGCTGCTTAAGGCATTAAAAGAGTGGAGCTGGGATCTAATAACCACGATGGCAGGCCAGCCATGAGTCTGTCCATGTCCTCTCCAAGGACCTCAGGCCACAGAGAGCACTGTATATTGACATGATAAAGCTCTGTAGTGGAACAATGGTACTGTGCAGGTAAGGGTTTTCATGACTATGATGTTAATTCTGCATCTTAACTAGCTAACAATCTATACTTTGGCCCAGTGTACATATCAGATGCTAGTTACAATAAGAGAATAAGGTTAAAAAGCTAAAATTAAGGAAGCAGCCAACATTCTCTTTTTGTCCAAAGGGGTGAGTCAGGGCAGGGTGTGGAGGGTGAGAGGTCACAGTGCAGCCTGCCCTTCGGCAGTGAATAGGGTAGTAGATGGTCCCTAGGAAGGAGAAAATGTCTTTGTAAGCTTACCTACACTTTTTAGTCTTGATGTAACTCTACAGAAGGCTATGATATACTCTGCCACAGTTAACCAAACAGGCTAGGTTTATAATACACAAACTGATTCATTACACCACCCCTCAAAAGGAGGGTGCTAATAACCTAATAACTGAGAGAAGAATATAAAGTTGGGAGGCAGAGGCAGGTGGATTTCTGAGTTTGAGGGTTAACCTGTCTACAGTGTGAACTCCAGAAAGCCAGGGCTATATAGAGAAACCCTGTCTCAAAAACCCAAACAACAACAACAACAAAATAATAATAATAATAATAATAATAATAATAATAATAATAATAATAATAACAACAACAACAACAACAATACCACTCAAAGCCCTGGATCTGGGCCTGGGTGATAGCTGAGTTGTTCAGCCTGCCAGCTTTCCCATGCCTGTGCCCCTAGGGCCAGCTCTCCAGCTTTGCCTAGGCGAGGGACTGAGTCCCATGCTGCCCAGGGGAGGTGTGGGGCCAGCTCTCCCATGTGTCCCAGCCACCTACTCCTGCTGGATCCCATGAAGGGGGCAGTCCTGCAGAACTAAGGCTGCAGGATCTCCATGACGCAGGGCATCAGCAGGACTGGTCCTGCTGAGGATCCAGTATTGATAGTGTAGTGGACATCAGAGGCCTGGACCAGACCAGTAACTCATTGCAATGAGCATCTGCAAGTACAGCTGTTTGGACAAAGGGGTATACTGTGTGACACACTATGACATACCATAGCTGCCACAGCAAGATGTGGGCTTTTTTGCTGTTGTTTATTTGTTTTTATTCTCTTTCTTTCTCTCTTTCTTTCTTTCTTTCTTTCTTTCTTTCTTTCTTTCTTTCTTTCTTCCTTCCTTCCTTCCTTCCTTCCTCCCTTCCTTTCTCTTTCTCTCTTTCTCTCTTTCTCTCTCTCTCTCTCTCTCTCTTTCTTTCTTTCTTTCTTTCTTTCTTTCTTTCTTTCTTTCTTTCTTGTTTTGTGGGGAAGGTTAGAAGGGTGGAGGGCTGTTATGGAGGAATAGGGAGATAAGTAGAATTGAGTGCATGATGTGAATCAATAAAGTTTTTTTTTGAAGGATATCACTACTGAGATGAAGAGATAGTTCAATGGGCAAAGTGCCTGGCATGTAAGCTGCCATGTAAGCATAAGGCTTGAGTTTAGATCTTCAAAACGCACATTAAGTCAGATGCAGACACAGCAGCACTCACTAGTGGTGTGGGATATAAACAGAATCACTAGAAGCTGACAGGTCAGTTGTCTGGCATTAAGATGCCATCTTAAACATGGTGGAAAGCAAGGGCTGACAGCCAAGGTCATCCTCTGACACCCACTTGCACACTGTGACACATGTGCACTGCCCTGCAATACACAGGTACACACAGGCAAACACAGATACACACGTATTCATACATACACACACACAGGCACACACATACAAGCACATGCATGTATGCACAGACACATGCATGTTCACACACAGGTACACACACATATGCTCATACACACATATGCATTCACATACACATACAAATATACATATGTAGTATGTGTTACTGACTAAAATTGCCAGGCATTCGTTTTCAAATAACTACCACAGAACTCACCAATATGCTTCTTCTCCACCAGACTCTTAATCGTGGCCTAAATCAATTGAATCCATTTATAAAATGTATAATGCTGATTAATTGCCTAATAATGACTATGATGTACCATGAACTTCAGGAACTCAAATTAATCTTTATAAATGAAATTTAACTCAGTAGCACTTTCATAACAATGAATTCTAGCCTTCTGTAACTTATAAATTAATTTAGAGTAAATCAAAAAATTGTTAGCCAGAATAATAAGCAATGTTTCCTTTACGTCTGGATTAAAAGAGGCTGGTCTGGGTACACATCTGTACATTAACATATATATAAAGGCCCTATATCTTTGCATTTGCTAACAGCTATTATCAGCTGTTGAGCTAGGAAAAAAAACCACATGATGGCAATAATTACCAAGACGAATAAAATAGTCTGTTAAATTGCAATTATATTTTCACACATTTTCATTAACTAAACAACTTCTAAGGCTGAGCTATATTTGCATTTTTGAAAAGCTTGAATCTATAATGCTACACATACCTGTTCAGTCCACACACAGCAACCTACCCTGCACATATACTATTCTGACGGCTTATGTATCATCTACAAGAAAGTTCTGCCATTTAATCAGTTTCTAGGTCATTCTGCCTTCTAGTCCTTTTCTGCTACTGAGTTACATTCCCAATTCTTCCATGTGTTCCATAGTTTTCTCTACAGCGCCCCTGCTGGAGGACTTCGGATCCACAGCTGACCATTTGCAGACAGGGTTTGTCTTGTCACGTGATCCAGATTCAAGGGCCCAGTACAGAACTGTTCTGAGGTGGGGGTGGGGGTGGGGTGGGGGTAGGGGTGGAGCTCTTTCTGACTGATGCTCAGGAAGAAAGCAAGAGTCTGGAGGAAGCACGCCCTTTATTGATATTCTATCTCTGCTCTAGTAGTCCAGATGCTTAAATTGGAGCTGAAAATAGAAGCAGATTAAAGTACAACTGGATTTTCCTCAAGCCTCTGTTCAGATGTTTAAAATTAAAACTGCCCTTGCCTTCTGCATTAGGAATCAGGTAAGTATGGCGATAAATGAACATCTTAGGGACTAGGAGCTAGGGTAAGACTGAGAAATGACAGAAGACAGAACAATAGCAGGTGGAAGTGGGGGAAGCCCAGTGAACCTAGAAGCACGGAGAAAAGGAGAAGTGGGAAGAACTAGGTATTGTTGAGAGGGGGTCCCCATGGTGCCTCTTGATCTAAAGAAGGAACTTGAGATATGGTGAAGCCATGCCCTAAAGCTGGCTAGTTCTTCCTTCTGTCCACCCTTCTTTCTGTGTCTGTCCGTTTTCCAGTGCAGTTTATCATCCCATTAGAGTAAAACCTTCTAAGTAGCAGAGTATGCTGCCGTCCTGGTTGGTACTCTCTACAGATTTACTAGATAAACAGCTTAACAAAATTTATCCTGACACTTGTAATTCTCCTTCACAAAACAATAATAGAAAATGCTCAGATCTTACCATGTCTAGTGAAATTCCTGGAATACCATGGATATTTAACCAATTTAATACCTTAAAAATTCTCTAAGCAGAATTGGCAAAAATGCCCTTTCACATGTCAAATAAAAATATTGTACAAATATCAGAGACAATTACCACCTGTAGTTTTCAATAAAAACATTTAGAAATGCTTGCATAGGAAAAAAACACCACGAGGTGATTTTTTTTTAAAAAAATCATTTAAAATTTTGAAATTATTTTTGAAACCAGTCTGGTGTTTTAGCAAAGCAGAGTTTACTTACTACTTGTAAGTTTCTGAACGAATATATTCGAAAACGTGGGAGACGCCAAGCTGGAACTGGTCAGCAATCGGGGTAACCCAGGGGTTGTTCTCTGCTTTGAAGACCTGCTTCTGACCAGTTAGATCCAAGTTGCCTGGAAAGAGGAAGAGAAACAAAGGGAAGTTGAAAGGTCTATCATCCAATAAGAGGAGAGTGGAGAGCTCATTGTGTATGTTATAAGACATGTTTATTTGACTTTTTAAAAGCGGTTACCCAAAGTCATTACTGGTATACTAGGCAATGTTGATGATGAGACCCTGATTCAAGAAATGGCTGCCAAATGAAGGAGGAAGATAGAAAGGAAAGAAAGGGGGGAGGAAGGGAGAGGGGGAGGAACGGAAATAGAAAGAAACCCGAGAAAGCACTTTTCTAGTTCAGCGTGCTTTATTCTAGATATCTGTTACAGACATTAAAAGTCTTGTTCAAAACTGGAAGAGAGATGGGAAAGACAGCTCAGCCACCAGCAGGGAGAGCACTGCTGTTGAGAGGGACCAAGTTTAGTCCTAACATGCACATAAATTGGCTCACAATCGCCTGCAACTCCATTTCCAGGGCAATTCAACACCTCTGCCTTCCAAGGGTACCTTGCACTCACACCCAAGCAGATACCCACCCATGGACCTACCCAGCCAAGCACATATCCACCCATGCACATAATTTAAAAAGCCCCTGCTGATGTCAAGATGCATCTCCCCTTGTGTGAGTAGATCCAAGGCAAATCAGGTCAACAGAACTTTCTTCATCAAGCACAAAACCAGAGTGAAGCAACAGGAGTAGATTACCCTAGCAGTGTTACCGTGGACCATTCAAGCATGATGAACACGTCGCAAATCAGTCCTAAGTGAGTCTCATTTACATAGTGATCATAGAGGCTAACAGGGAAATGGTTTACAAATTGCCTTTGAAAATTACTTCCTCGTTTAATTTTCTAGCACTCCCTGGGGTCCGTTATTAACATCACTTCATAGGTGAAGAAATGGAAATTTGGGTGAATGAACTAATATGCCCCAATTTTAGAAAATGTCAGCCCAGGAACCTTGAACCTGGCACCAAGCCTTGTTTTCTTTCTGTGGACAAAGCAATTCAGCTGTGTGTCCACTTAGGTCAGTAATGCTGTCAATAGGGCATTGAAGCTAGAAAGCTCCCTCTCACCTGGGTATCACCCACTCATGATCAGACAGCTCCTTTTGCCCCAACTCTTGATATGTTCAAAAATGGAAAAGGAAACGGGAAGGGGCTTCCTCAAATATGCCAGTCTATGGCAGCCAGGCAAGATCAAATACAGACCACTTCAACAGCAGGGAAGGGTGTGGCTTGACCTGGAAAGTCCCCATAGGACTTTCCTGAAAGTTCTACTATGCAACTCCAATTTCAGTCTTGTGGTCTACAGCACAGGGCTGTTTGAACAGAGACAAATAGCAATTACCCTTCTCAAAACACTTCAAAGTGACATGGTTGTCTTGTTCTGACGCATGAGTGTCATTCTGTCAGAACTGATGGTCGGGACAATGCAAGTATGTTCTGAGATACAAGTAGACCACAATACAAATAATTTTCTAGTTTATCTGAGCTCTGGGCATGAAAGAATAGACATTTTTTTTCCTTTTTATGGTGTGTGGTACATGCATAGGTTGTGTGTGTGTGTGTGTGTGTGTGTGTGTTGTGCACGCATGTGTGCAGGCTAAAGGCAAAAGTCTGGAGTCTTCCTCACTCTCCATCTTACTTTCTACAGAGCATCTCTCATTGAGCTTGGCAGATACTGATTCAGCCAGACTGCCTGGCTAGCAAGGCCATAGGATCTTCCTGTCTCTCCCTCCCCGGTGTCATGATCATAATGAACATGATCATGTCCGGCCCAGCGTTTTACATGGGTGTTAGGAATTTGAACTCAAACCCGGACGCTTTACGGGGTCTATCCTTTACTACTTCGCTGATTAAGCCATCTTTCCAGCTCTAGAAAGTTTCACTAGGAAAATGGATACAATTGTTTTTTCTTATAACAATGGATAGCTTCTTTGATTCTTTCATTTTATAAAAAAAAGCTCTTATAAAAACTGGAAAAGCCGGGTGTGGTGGTACACGCCTTTAATCCCAGCACTTGGGAGGCAGAGGCAGGCAGATCTTTGAGTTCGAGGCCAGCCTGGTCTACAGAGTAAGTTCCAGGACAGCCAAGGCTACACAGAGAAACCCTGTCTCGGAAACAAACAAACAAACAAAAAACTGGAAAAAACAGAAAGGAAAATATTAATAAGAGGTCATGATTTTGAAGGATGAGGAATATATGGGAGGGGTTGGACAGAGAAAAGGAAAGGTAGAAAAACATTGTAATTAAACTACAATCTCAAAAAATAAAAGAAATCATTGCAATCTTAGATATAACTTTTAAAGAAGGCAAATATTAGGGAGGTAATTCATCATATCTTTCTAGAGAAAGAGTTTATTGGCATAAAGTACAGAGATAAGCAGATACATCGCTCTCCAAGACTATTGACGTTATCATTCTCCTCTTCTTAATAACTCAACATCATTAGCTTATCCTTTACATCACGTGGGAAACTAATGAGCTCCATTCTCTTAAGTCATGAGTTGGGGTGTGCCTGGCACGGGTTACTAATACTCGACTCAGCTGAGCGGCTGCTCAGAGCCTAATCCAGTTGGTGAGGAAGTCACTCTTTGTGGTCCTGACCTCTTTGCTTCAGGGGGCCTTGTTGGGTTCCTAAGGTGAGACAAATCTCTCAGTTATATTTTTTCTGTAACTCTCGTTTCGTCTTATGATCTAGTTTTTAAATTCCTATGTCATATCTCCCATATCATTTTCTCACTAATCCTATTTCTTGAGAATTCTCTTTTCCTAAAAAAAAAAAAAAAAAAAAAAAAAAAAGAGGGTGATGAGAATTTCTAAAAGTAAGCCTGTATTTCTTCTGTGTTGTATTTTTATGAACAATAAATAGTCCCACCCACTGTCTTAGGATGCATGGTCACCTATGGAAGGTCCCCTGTACCCTGCAATAGTCGCTACTGTAACAATTCACTAATAAGTTGGGAATGGAGGTGATACAGGTGAACAAACTCCTACTTCACATCTATCTAAGATGTCATCTAAGCTTACATATTGTCATCCTCCTGCACCTAAGCTCTCTCTACTAACTCAGCCTGGGGTTGATGAGGAAACAAATAAAAAGGATGGCAAGAGGTGGTGGGAACAAGGTGTAAATACTCCACCGTGATGGGCTTGGGAACTCTTTTCCCTTTCTGACACTAATGCCTGATCCCCTACTGAGAACTCATGGCGATCTTCATTTGCCTACAACTCTATTCTGCAGACAGAGCATCAGCATACAGGACATTGTGTCATTCACACTTTATCATGTACTAACTTTCTTTAGAAATGGCTTCCTTTACATGTGTGCTTTAGACAGGGACCGTGGGAATATGAGATTTTTATCACTTTGCGAAGAGGAACAGAGAATTTGAAGCGCAAAGGATTTCTGGCCATGCTGGATTTCAGGGTCTTTAGTCAGTGAGAGCAGCATAGATTATGGCAAGGGCTGGAAAAGATATCATAGACGAGCATTGGTTATTCAAATTCTATTGACGTAAGACACTGAGAAAATAGGACTCTCTTCTCTCTGGATTATATCATGAGCCCTCCTCTGCCAAGTCTAAAGGCTTGCCCCAGTAATCTGAAAACACAGGGACATGCTGGCATGCCCCTGCGGTTCATATTTATAATATCAGCACTAGAGAGAATGAGGCAGAATGATTGAGGTCTAGCCTAGCCTGGTCTATATAGAGACTCTGTCTCAAAAAGGAAAAAGTAAGTATGATACAAACACATTTTCAAAGTGGCATGCTGAGGTTTGGTCCATTGCTAGGTATTGTAACGCTAAATACTGGCCCCCAAATTCTTGCTGCCCCCCAGGAGATCCTCATGTACACCAAGTGATGCTCTATGCAACCTTGTCCCCCAAGTTATCCCTGATTGGACAATAAACATGCCTACAGCCTGTAGCTGGGCAGAAGAGAGGTAGGCGGGACTTCAGTCCTCAGGCTTGAGGTCTGGAGCAGAGACCATGAGGAGAGAAGAAAATGAAAAGAAGAGAAGACACCATAGGGTAAGGGATCGTGAGAACTGGCTATGAGTGCTGGCCAGTAGGACTCAGAGCAGCCTAGGAACAAGGCAAATTATCTCAGGGTTAGTGGTAGAGAAGAAGTAGAGGGTCTGCCCAGCTCTCATGCTGTTAAAGCGTATTATAAATGCAAAGGTTTTGTGTCGTGTATCTGGAAATTGATCAAAGGTGGGGTAGAAGCCCCCATTTAATATTAGCAATAGTGGTATCCTTGAACTTAATACCCAGCTACATAAATCTGCAGAAGAGAAGAATCTACAGTCCACTGCCAACCGACTACCAATACACTGAGACTTGGGCACAGCCTCTGGTTAACTACTCAATAGCTTCTTACAAACCCTGCAGTCTTTTAATGGTGAAGCTTCTAAAAAGAAAGCACAAAAATCCACTGCTCCCTCACTGCCACACTTGGGAGATATACCCAAGGGAAGAATGCCAAGAAAGGTCAGCTGTGCCCTTCTGCCTGAAACCCACAGCCCCCTGGAGATCTGTCAGTCCCCAGTGATGTCTCTATTTAGTGCTGTCAGTGGCGACTGGGAAAGCGCAGACGATTGCTAATGACTTCTGCTAACTGGAGCAAAGAGGAGATGCCGAATGTAAGCTAGACATGATCCCTTCGGGGAAAAGGAGTCATAACCTGATGTGTGAGAGTGAGAGGAAGCAGAAAGGACCACGGCCGATCAGCATTGTCATTTCCATCACGTTGATCCACCCACTCTGCTCTTCTGCTCCCGGTGCAGGGAGCGGGAGGCGGAGGTCCGAGCTACCCTATGCCATTATATTGTGCTTATTTTAGTATCAAACAGTGTCACTGAAGCAAATACACAGGAACCTCACAGCCCCAAGATGAACTCAGGGGTGGTGGTGGGGGTCCTGAAAGAAAACAATGGTTCAAGTTCTTTGAGGAGAAAAACAGAACATCAGCTAGCTTCCTGTTCGATGCCAGGACTATCAAGACCACATGGACTATCCCAAACAAACCTTAAATGAGGAATCAATTCCCTGTGACCAGGATGGGAATTACACGAGATCCTAAAAGAGCAAAGACTCCTCAGAATTATCATGGGAGCCTGGCAAGGTGGGGTGAGCATCTTTTGTTTTTCAACTCAGTGTTTCTGGGAGTTAACATAACCCTTGCTTCCATGAAGTTGCTATCCTCCCAGAAACCATCTGTCTCTGGGTTCTCTTACCTCCGTTTGTACCAGGCCGGTATGTAGCAGTTTTGGAAGAGGGTTAATACAATTAGAGAGGAGATGGACCACTACACGGTGAGGAAAGATGACACCTGTCTCTTATTGGTCTAGCAACAAGTTTCCCTCGCCCTGGCAAAGCTTGTCTGTCAGCTGTCTGGGGTGTGTTCCCTTTTAAGTAATAACATGCAGGCGGCATCTCATCCTGCTGTCTGTCAGCCTGCAATCGCCTTCGTACAGCACGCTTCGGTGCGTCCAGCGAGGAGCCCTCACCCAGCCCCTTTATTAAAAGGCTGAGCGGTACTCTGGTGGTGTTCTAACAAGGATCAGGCAGCAGGATTAAGCACTGTGACAAAGAGGATCTAATAGGCTCAAAAGTGGTGCATCTACCGACATGCTGGCTGGCTCCCAGACAGACTCACTCTGCGTACTCCTCAGCTGGGAGGTGTGGGCCACTGGGGAAGCCAGGCAGCACCGTGATTAGCGGTGACCCTCTGACCGAGGCTGCCATGAAGATCATCTATCATTCAGAGGCGTATTCTGCAATTGCAAATTGGATTTTTCATTTTATTACCTGCAAAAGGACCACATATGCTTCTTTCCCGGCCCCTAGCGCAGCCAAGCTGGCTGCGCGGTAGTAATTGTGTAAACTCTAAATCATGCAATACAATCAATTCGCCTTGCTGCTTATAAACGTGATTGAATGCAATAGGCAACCAAGGCCCCATTAATAAGTACGCTCATTTTCACTTATGGAAATTGCTTGTTTCCCGTAATCACACTGTGAAAATTCTTCCTGAGGACTCAAGATCCTGTCGCGTATGACCGGGAGCACCGTTTATCACATAGCAAGCGAGGGTGTGGGGAGGGGGTCGGGAAGAGCTGGGCAAATTTTTCATGTCATGAAAATGGCATTTCCTCCCTCCCCAATTTCACAATGATACCATGGAGAGCATTTAAATTAATGTACTTGGAAAGTCGGGTTCCCCCTCACTCATAAAAATCTAAGACCACGGTCTAACAAGGCTAACGTGAAAAAGCATGGCTGACTAGGTAGGTACTCCATCATTATGCTCCCACATCTGCCCCAGCCCAGGCAACTGTGCTCATGAAAGAACCCCTCAAGGTATCACGGCAGCTGGAAGATGCCCCTTGCTCTGTACTGAATTCCCATGAGGAAACTAATGACAAACAATGACAACACACACACACACACACACTCAAAAGCTGCATTGACAGCTGCTCCAGATAGAGTGTGTACATATAAATCTCTATAATTTGTATTACTGCGTGTAACCCTGCTAATTACAGATATGTGTGATCATAGCTGGCTGACTATGAAAAGTTCCTCTGTTTTCACCTCCCTCTTAACTGAATAAAAATTGATGAAGCTTATGAAATGATGCTTATGTGGAGACAGTAACAGTAAATATTTGCAAGAATAAACTCAGGGACTGGAACTACCAGGTGAGAAGATAACAGCAATACTGTTCATCGTGGCTTAGTAATTAAAGTAGACATCGGTATGAACTTGGCCGGGAAAGAGGTCCACTTATAATATTTTTTTAAAAAAGTATCCAGTATACTTATGATCTTTTCACAAAGGGCAGAAGAAAAATAATCTCATAGTGTGTGTTTAATTGAATTTTATGTGTAAAATAGAAAGAAGAAAGGGATATTCAAAAGATATATTAACTCTGGTGTCCTCAAACAGGAGAAATTAAGGTGAGATACAGATGCAAACCATCAGAAGAAAGGATAACATATTTTCCCTTTAAAGAACTTAGTGTTGTAGTAAGTGTGGTTAATTTTCATAATTTAAAAAAGATTAAAGACGAGGAGATGAAAGGACATTGAAAGACAGTTTGTGCAAACAAGTTCAGAATACGTAGTGCATGGTCACTGTTACAAAGGAGAGCCTCATATTGTATTTAAGGTTTCTTCCCATCACTGTGCCATCACACCAGCAGCCCTTACAACTTACGATACACGTGACGGTCTATCAGACCCTGAACGAATTGAGGATCTGGGTCCGAGGTTGCCTCTCTTTCTGTGTACCGTCAGTGCAATCAAAGCAAGGTAGGACGTCTCCTGACAGCTCTCCAATTTATTCTGCCGGGAATGCAAGGCCACACCATCATTCTGCCAATTGTCTGGTTAGCCTTTTGAGGGTGGGAGCAACCTGTTTTGAAAATAGGCATTCTGTTCATTTAGGCATGCAATGCATGGATGCTTTATCATGCATGCTAAAACAAACAGTTACTCTTCCCAGGGAGTCCAGGGAAAGAGCATAATTCAAATTGAAAAAGATTACAAAACAAAAACAAGACCAACCTGCCAAATAGATGCAACAAAAGCAGCCCCTGATTTATGTGCATGTTGGCACAAATAGGTCCAGAAGCCTTTTCCCAATAAAGAAAAATCACATTTTACATCGTTTCCATCTCATGTGTTTCTTGGCCATTTTATATATTCGTGGCCCAGGGTAGCATGGGGCAGGAGGAGCTAGCTCTCACTCACTTGTAGGTATGATTACCTAGCAACAGAGCAGACAGCATCCCCAGTGCACACCACCACAGTGCCATTATTTTTGCAAGTGGATATGGCCGTTAATAAATAATTCATGTTCTAAACCTGGCATTTGTTTAGGATCTCCCTATCTTTCTTCTAAACATGGGAGGCAGTGCCATTTCTGCTTGCCAGATTTCTCTTGTGTTGTTCGCATAATGTCAGATCGTATAGAATAAAGCTCACTGATCCTGCATTCTGTTTACCACACACCATTCACTGACTCTGAGACTAGACTGGGCAAATCCTGGGCTCCGTGGAGCTTCAGTCTCCCCATCTGCCAAGGGAGAATAATCATCGGTGGATGGCATTGTGGATTCGTGCCAAGGACTGCGCATGAGTGGGTGCTGTAGAATAGAAAGCATCATAGGATTATAAAAATTGATTTTGTTATAATTTTAAGTGAAATCTACAGTGTGCATTTGGAGAACACGTACTTAAAGCAGGTGTGACATGTAAGCCATGCAAGAGTCTCAAAAGTCTATGATCAAGAATAAGGATAAGGGGGTTGCATGCCTGTAATCTCACTACCTAGGAGGCAGAGGCTATTATAAAGGGAGTTCCAGGGCCATCTGGGCTAGATAAAAAGATCCCACCTCAAAATAAAGGAAGGCTACAATTCAGGTTAGAAACAATGACTGTATTCTATTTCCTTGAAAACCGAGTTTGCTAGTCAATAGTAATCTGTATCTTCTCCAATGAGAAAGGGCCACAGCCTGTCTTATTCACCATGACCCTACTTCCCACTAAATTCCCCTGTTTATGGGTCTACTGGAAAGGATTCCTTCGATCCTCTTGAGAACAGAAATGCTAATACTGAGGAAGTCTCGAGTGATATGGAAACTGGGGTGGGGGTGGAAGGTATTTATTTAAGCGATTTAAACTAATAACAAAAAACACCTATTTGAATAATTAATATCTGCATCACTACTCTAAATAGAATTGAGACAGCTGTCAATAGTCCATTTTCACTTGATCCATTTAACTTAAATACATTGGACTTTTTCCTTAATGATAAAAATATTTCTGGCTAGTTGAACACCAAGTTAGCACACTACCTCAGATACCTTCATTCCCTTACCAACAGTATGCATGACGGCACCCCTTAACAGCTTTGTGACATGAGTAACAGAAGTTGTTTGTTTTTCAGTTCTCAGAATGTCCTCTGCCCTTTACTTCTTAGTAGCTACAACTGTACTACCAGACAGAAACAAGCCACAAGAGGAAGGATGCCTGGGGTTCGGCTGGATGTGGCAATGAAGGCCTGCTCGAACATGCCCATTCTCACCATGGCAGGTAAAGAAGAAGACAGCAACTGGCCAGAGAGCCACCTTCAGTGACCTCACTACCTTCAGATTGGCTTTACCTTACCAGCTTTCCAAGCTTTTACAAAATAGTGCCACTGTTGGTGATAAACCACTCAAAGCGCCAGCCCAAGGGGCACATTTAGATTTTCAACCCATATATATTCTATCAGACGATGTATACCCAAGAACTATAATTCCTTGAGGTAACCAGGGTTCCAGAAATGAACACTGTCTCTACTTTGCTGCTCAGAACACCAAGCCGTTCCTGCTCTCTGAAAGGCTATTAAAATGTTCACATGATGTGACTGAGGAATTTGCATGGTGTGGATATATGCAAAACTATTCTGAGAGATTTAGTAGCACAAATATTCAATTTAAAGATTGCTTGTGTTGTTCTTCCTGAACAACTAGACACAGCTTAATATCTAATTCTTGCTTAATAAATTATTTACTATTTATAGATGGCATAATATAGAGTCACAGGATTTAAAATGTTTCCAAATAAAATTTAATGACATGGGCTAATGGTCTTGACACAATATTGAAGGCTGAAAATATAGGCTGTAAAACTTAGAAAAGAATCTTAATTTCTATAAGACTATGTACATATAGTAAGAAGAAAGAATAAAACATACTTAAAACATATGCATACGGGGCTGAAGAGATGGCTCAGTGGTTAAGAGCATTGACTGCCCTTTTAGAGGTCCTGAGTTCAACTCCCAGTGATCACATGGTGGCTAACAACCATCTGTAAATGAGATCCAATGCCCTCTTCTGGTGTGTCTGAAGATAGCAACAGTGTACTCATCTAAACTCAAAATAAATAAATTATATATATATATATATATATATATATATATATATATATGCCTACAAATGGAGAAAAATAGAACTAAATACATTTCTGGATTTTAGGTATACAAACACTGCGATTTGAAGATATGTCAGCGATGAGTATTTTCTCTCATCCTTGGGGATACCTTTTCACTGTCCTGTCTCCCCACACTCTTTCTTTTTTCCTCAGCATCTTGCCATGCTCCACAGGCTACTCTGGAACTCCTCAGTTCATGGGATCCTCCTTTCTCAGCACTCAGTCCTGCTGCTCCTGCTGCTATCGTCTGTCTTTGGCAATACATTTATTTCCATGGAGTTCAGTTTATCTATTTCCTATTTTGGTCTTTGAAAAACATATCCACAAAAAGACCACCAACAGACTGGGAAAGGATCTTTACCTATCCTAAATCAGATAGGGGACTAATATCCAACATATATAAAGAACTCAAGAAGGTGGACCTCAGAAAATCAAATAACCCCCTTAAAAAATGGGGCTCAGAACTGAACAAAGAATTCTCACCTGAGGAATACCGAATGGCAGAGAAGCACCTGAAAAAATGTTCAACATCCTTAATCATCAGGGAAATGCAAATCAAAACAACCCTGAGATTCCACCTCACACCAGTGAGAATGGCTAAGATCAAAAATTCAGGTGACAGCAGATGCTGGCGAGGATGTGGAGAAAGAGGAACACTCCTCCATTGTTGGTGGGATTGCAGGCTTGTACAACCACTCTGGAAATCAGTCTGGCGGTTCCTCAGAAAATTGGACATAGTACTACCGGAGGATCCAGCAATACCTCTCCTGGGCATATATCCAGAAGAAGCCCCAACTGGTAAGAAGGACACATGCTCCACTATGTTCATAGCAGCCTTATTTATAATAGCCAGAAACTGGAAAGAACCCAGATGCCCCTCAACAGAGGAATGGATACAGAAAATGTGGTACATCTACACAATGGAGTACTACTCAGCTATTAAAAAGAATGAATTTATGAAATTCCTAGCCAAATGGATGGACCTGGAGAGCATCATCCTGAGTGAGGTAACACAATCACAAAGGAACTCACACAATATGTACTCACTGATAAGTGGATACTAGCCCAAAACCTAGGATACCCACGATATAAGATACAATTTCCTAAACACATGAAACTCAAGAAAAATGAAGACTGAAGTGTGGACACTATGCCCCTCCTTAGAAGTGGGAACAAAACACCCATGGAAGGAGTTACAGAAACAAAGTATGGAGCTGAGATGAAAGGATGGACCATGTAGAGACTGCCATATCCAGGGATCCACCCCATAATCAGCTTCCAAATGCTGACACCATTGCATACACTAGCAAGATTTTACTGAAAGGACCCAGATGTAGCTGTCTCTTGTGAGACTATGCCGGGGCCTAGCAAACACAGAAGTGGATGCTCACAGTCAGCTAATGGATGGATCACAGGGCTCCCAATGGAGGAGCTAGAGAAAGTACCCAAGGAGCTAAAGGGATCTTCAACCCTATAGGTGGAACAACATTATGAACTAACCAGTACCCCTGAGCTCTTGACTCTAGCTGCATATGTATCAAAAGATGGCCTAGTCGGCCATCACTGGAAAGAGAGGCCCATTGGACACGCAGACTTTGTGTGCCCCGGTACAGGGGAACGCCAGGGCCAAAGGGGGGGAGTGGGTGGGTAGGGGAGTGGGGGTGGGTGGGTAAGGGGGACTTTTGGTATAGCATTGGAAATGTAAATGAGCTAAATACCTAATAAAAAATGGAAAAAAAAAAAAAAAGATGTGTCACTTCTGCAGGAAAGGAACACACTGAGATATGGTCTTCTGGAAAAGAAGAGAGGATGGAAGTACAGTAGGCAGGTGCTTTGTTCAACGTCCAAGTCCTGTCGGGAGGAACTTGAAACACAAAGTCCTGTCTCCATATCTAGAGGAAGCAGCTGCCAGGCTGATATGGAGCCTATTCTTATAAGCAAAGAGCACCAGCAAACCTGCTTGAGCATGAATATTAGGTTTGCTGAGTTCTGCTGACATCACCACAGGAGATAAACGTGTTAGGAGCAGTGGGGCAGCTTGCTGCTAGAGTGGTTGGCAGCAGAGATAAGTGAAAGGCAAGAGGCAAAGGAATACAATGTCCATCTTGACAACCTTGCCTGTGACTGGAGGCCACCACTCAGTCAAGTGTCATCTTAAACATCTCTAATATAGAACAAGTGGGCCAACATGAACTCTGAACCGTTGTTTCTTTAATAGCAAAGGACCAACAGCTGCCTGCATCTGGAAACTGTGTGAAAACTCTAGACAGCTGTATCATAATAAACAAACTTTTGCAAAAGGAATTCCACACCAAAAAAAAAAAAAAAAAAAAAAGAAAAACATATCCAAAATTAATCATCAAAGTTAATGTCATGAAGCTTTTGCCTTGTGCTTTCACTGTAAAGATTAATTGTTACTTGTAGGTATCCTGGCTAGTTTTATGTCAGCTTAACACAAGCTAAAATCATCAGAGAGAACTGAACCAAAATTAAGAAAATGCCTTCATAAGATGGAGTTGTATAGGGTCATCAATGCAGGAGAGCTAGCCCTGCCTCTCACCAGCTGTAGCCCTTGCAAGAGCAGGCCTACACCTTGCCTAGAGCAGAGCTAACCCTGGTGGTGAGGGCACAGATGAGCTGCCCCTGAGATCAAGAATGTGGGAGAACTATACAGCCACTCTTCTGCCATTTGGTGGCATGGGTACAGGGCTAACAACTTCTCTCCTCGCACCTTACCACCTGCTGTAGTCAGGAGAGCAGGCCCCAGAGTCATCAGAGTAGGCAAGCTGGTCCTGTCCATTGATGGTTGCAGCACTTGGGAGAGTAGGCCTTGCACCTTGTTTGCACAGCATAGTAGAACTGGGCCCTAGTAGTGGTAATGGTGTGAGCATACCCCCAAAATTGTGAGAGAGGGATACTTGGGCCTACCATTCTTATGCTGTGAAGTGGCTTGAGCAGGGGGACATGCCCTTTGCCCTCTTGTTCCTCAATACCTGAGGCAGTGGGGAGAGCTGACCCTGAGGCCATAAGAGTGGGTGAACGGGCCTTACCCATCTCCAGCTGTAGCACTTGGGAGAGCTAACCTTGCACTTCACCTGAGCAGTACAGTAGAGCTGGCTTTCATGGCATTGGTGTGGGTGAGCTAGCACCAAGAGCAAGAGAAGAGACTGGCATGCTGCCACTGACAACACTGGGTGGCCTAGCCTGAGCAGCAATGAAGACCTCACCCTGGTGATGATGATAAAGGATAGACAGTACCTCGACCAGCTCAGCTAGCACTCAGGCCTAGATCCAGAGCTAAGAGTTATCCTGCTTCTAAATCTGTATCATCTGGGAATGGTGAGGATGAAAGGGCAGGTCCTGCTGATTCAAAGTTTCAACATCTCCATGGCAGGGTAACAACTGGATAATCGGGAGGAGACCCAGTGAGGATACAGTAAGTATATAATGTGTCACAGAAGCCAGAGATATTGAACCAGAGCAATGAGCAATAACTCACTGGAATGAATATTTGCAAGTAAAGATGTGTGGACAGAGGGGCATTGCCTTAGTTAGGGTTTTACTGCTGTGAGCAGACACCATGACCAAGGCAAGCCTTATAAAGAACATTTAACTGGGGCTGGCTTACAGGTTCAGAGTTTCAGTCCATTATCATCATGGTGGGAGCACGGCAGCATCCAGGCAGGCATGGTGCAGGGGGAGCTGAGAGTTCTATGTCTTCATCTGAAGGCTGCTAGTGGAAGACTGGCTTCCAGGCTGCTAGGATGAGGATCTTAAAGCCCATGCCCACAGTGTTACACCTACTCTAACATGGCCACACCTTCTAATAGTGCCACTCTCTGGATAGATGCAAACTATCACAGATATACTGTAGGACACACTGTGACATATTACAGTTTTCATGATGAGATGTTTTCTATGCTTTGTGTACGTGTGTGTGTGTGTGTGTGTGTGTGTGTCGATTCCTCAGAAAATTGGACATAGTATTACCAGAGGATCCCACAATACCTCTCCTGGGCATATATCCAGAAGATGTTCCAACTAGTAAGAAAGAAACATGCTTCACTATGTTCATAGCAGCCTTATTTATAATAGCCATAAGCTGGAAAGAACCCAGATGCCCCTCAACAGAGGAATGGATACAAAAAAATGTGGTACATTTACACAATGGAGTACTACTCAGCTATAAAAAAGAATGAATTTATGAAATTCCTAGGCAAATGGTTGAACCTGGAGGGCATTATCCTGAGTGAGGTAACCCAATCACAAAAGAACTCAAATGATATGTACTCACTGATAAGTGGATATTAGCCCAGAAACTTAGAATACCCAAGATATAACTTTCAACTTGCAAAACACATGAAACTCAAGAAGAACAAAGACCAAAGTGTGGACACTTTGCCCCTTCTTAGAATTGGGAACAAAACACCCGTGGAAGGAGTTACAGAGACAAAGTTTGGAGCTGAGACAAAAGGATGGACCATCTAGAGACTGCCATATCCAGGGACACATCCCATAATAAGCCTCCAAACGCTGACACCATTGCATACACTAGCAAGATTTTGCTGAAAGGACCCTGATATAGCTGTCTCTTGTGAGACTACACCGGGGCCTAGCAAACACAGAAGTGGATGCTCACAGTCAGCTATTGGATGGATCACAGGGCCCCCAATGGAGGAGCTAGAGAAAGTACCCAAGGAGCTAAAGGGATCTGCAACCCTATAGGTGGAACAACAATATGAACTAACCAGTACCCCGGAGCTCTTGACTCTAGCTGCATATGTATCAAAAGATGGCCTAGTCGGCCATCATTGGAAAGAGAGGCCCATTGGACTTGTAAACTTTATATGCCCCAGTACAGGGGAATGCCAGGGCCAAAAAGTGGGAGTGAGTGGGTAGGGGAGTGAGGGGGAGGGTATGGGGGACTTTTGGGATAGCATTGGAAATGTAAATGAGGAAAATACCTAATTAAAATAAATTGGACTGTATATAAGCCTATAAGGTATTTTCTCAATTAGTGATTGGTGAGGAAGGGCCCAGCTCTTTCTGGATAGTATCATCCCTAGGCTGGTGGTCCTGGTTCTATATCAAAATAAGCTGAGCAAGCCATGTTGAGCAAGCCAGTAAACAGCACCCCCTCAAGACCTCTGCATCAGCTCCTGCCTCCATGTTCCTGTCTCGCTTGTGTTCCTGTCCTGACTTTTTTTAATGATGAATTCTGATGTGGAAGCATAAACTGAATAAACCCTTTCCTTCTTAAGTTGCTTTGTTCATGTTTATTGCAGCAATAAAAACCTTAATTAAGACACGGGTTTTCCATTTTGATCTTTATTCCATTCTGATGTTTGCATGTACTGTTGAGTAAGAGTTCAACTTCCTTGCTTTTTGCACACACCCATACAATCTTCAAAGCCTCAACTTTTGAAAGAGTTGCCTATCCTCCATTAAATGGGCATGATATTCTAATTTAAAAAATCTTTGAGGCAACATTTATTTATTCCCTTTTTGACAGGAGCTATGTCTCCAGTAAGATGGAATTTTAATGCTTTTTTGGCTTGTATTCCAAGTCAAAATGAATAAAGAGGTTGAATCCTATTCATAGCATCCAAAGATGGTGAAGAAGAACACAGCCTTGTATACTGTGTGTGAGAAGTCCCATGATTACAGCTACTACAGAAACTTTATGGCACTTCCTTTAAAAAGATATGTACATATAATATAGGCAGGTACACACTTAAGGGAGATGAAGCCACTACACAAGAGAGGCCTGCACACCTACCCTTGCTGTGGCATTGGTCTCAATATACAAAGCTACAAAATCAGCCTGACTATTGAATTCATAAAACTACATACATTACAAATGTATGATACACATAGAGAATAATACTAAGCCATAAAAAATGAAGTCCTGTCATTTGCAGGAAAATGAATGGGACTGTAGGTTACTTCAGTAAAGGAAATAAATGAGACACAGAAAAGCAGGTATTATACATTCTGTCTCGTGTGTGTGTGTGTGTGTGTGTGTGTGTGTGTGTGTTCCACATGTGTGCAGGGGTTGGGTAACAAATAAAAATAGAAAGATTCTCAGATTCTCAGAGGAGAAGGTTCTTGGCAGGAAGAAAGGAAACAGGGAAGGCAAGCAAGGGTCACAGGAAGAGTGGGGTTGGCCCAAGTATTACCTACACATATATGGGAATGCCACAGTAAAATCATTTACTTGAACAATTAATGAATTAATAATATGGCTAAAAACCATTGGACCATGTACATGAGCATTTATACAAGGGGATTTTTCCCCATTGCCCTATATCTTGGTTTATGTTAGCACCCCCTATTTTATTTGATTTTTGCAGTGGGGCTAGAACCCAGGGCCTTGCTCACACTGGCCGAGAGCTGAGCCCCTGAGTCCTGGCCACAGTCCTCACTCTGTTTTAATTACAACAAGTCATCAAGACTTATTCCTTTTCAACAGTGTTGTCACCATTTAGGGCCCACTGGTATTTCATGTGAATTTCAGGGTTTTATTTCTATGAAAGGTATTGCTGAGACTGGACAGGGATTGCATTAAATCCATGAACAGCTTCCAGGACCATGATACACGTTTATTAGCAGGGCAGAATATTGAATATTTTTACCAGACCACATTCATATATGGACACATGATCACTTATTCAACAGCCACAACACACAATGATGATTTTTATGTACTCTATAAAACAATCGCTGTATATGTGTTTAAAACAATAATGTTTCTGTTTTTAAATGACTCATACCTTATGTAATTGTACATTAAATAGGATATTACCTTAAGAATAATACAATTTCATTAGGGGACTCTCACTTCTAAAAAACAGCATACAGAGATGTTGGACTTAGAAAAATCTCAGGCAATTTTCCATTATCAAGGAAAGAGAAGGAGACATAGGTTTGAATCTAAGAGGGGCCAGGCAGAGTAGTCTTCCAGGATAGATGTGGATGGTAAATACAGGACTGCATGTTTCAGAACTCGTGGATGCTGCGGTATTCTACCTTAATCCACCTATTTCTCACGTGGAAACCTCTATTCTATCACAGAGAAATGGTGTCACTCATGCTCGGGAGTGATTACGAGCCTCTGAGAGACCCTAAATGTATGTGTATCGATCGGTTTTGAATGTTCCTTTCCTGTGGATCTACTTCCTCAGGGGTCAGACCTGCCGAGCAGAACCCAGAAGACTTTCAGGTATCTAAGGCCAGACTCTGCTTTGATCTGCAGCCTTCTGCACAGACCGGTACCAACCACCACATTACTTCAAGGCCATAATCCAGAACTGTGTACAATAGCAAAATCTTTAAAAGGGGTATGGAGGGCATGGGGGGGGGGGTATCAAATTTAATTTCCAAAACATGTAAAAGGGGGAAATAATTTACTAGATAGCATCAGGGAGATAAAATGCCAAACAAATATAGACTAACGCAACAGGCTTGGATATGATCCCTTAATCTGAACTATAATCATCTCAGTAATGTTCCCAATGGTAAGAACATTTTCTCCCTGTCTGACCTCATCACCACTTTCATAGGATGATGGCTGAACTTAGGGTGTCACTGTAATGCAGCTCAGGCGCTTTCTCACAAGGAAGCAGAGAACAAAATTAACTTTATTTTTTATTTATATATAAATACCCTTGAATCCAATTTTATTAAAGGTTAAGTCAGGGATCAACCAACTACACAGATCCTAAACTTAAGTTATATGTAAAAAAGGCTTGTTTTGGCTTTGTTTCATGCTCAGGAGCTTATATTTTTATTACCTCGGTGCTATGTGTAATATTCTCTGCAGAGGCTGTGGATGATAAGGGTGTGGATACTATGTCACATGAAATAGGTACTAGGATAATTAACAATGCTGAATGACATAATCACTGAGTCTACAGCTATGACTGATAATTTTAACTTAATTTTCAATGAATTCCAAAATTTCACACGCCAACAAAAAATTATAAATGTTTTTAGGCTACGTATTAACAAGCCATTTTAATGAGTGTCAATTAAATCTATTTTCACTGATTATTAGCATTAAAATATTTTTTAAAAAGGCAGCAACGGTGTGTTGTTATATGCCACATGTGAACAAACACACGGGTACACAATTAGACCCTACTAACCATAATGAAAGCAAAAGCTATACACTACAGCAGAGTAAACCGTAGGGGGTGGGGAGAATGGAAGTATAGCTTTTACTTGTGGAGACAACAGTATCCTTTTGTTTCCTGAGTGACAAAAGGCAATGAGTACCTAATTATTATGGTTTGGATATGAAATTCTGCAGATGGGCTTATGGGATGAACACCTGGCCTCCAGCTGAAAAAGGCTTGGACACTTTAGAAGGTGGGGCTGAGATAAGGAAGCAGTCACTGGAGTGGGGAGATGTGCTTTTGGGGGTTTTTGTAACCTTGTCCCTAATCTCCCACCCCTATTATAGGCTCTACCCTCGCTGCCCTGCCCACCATGATGTTCTGTCCAATCAGATGGGACCAAAAGATAGGTATGTGTAGGTGTGTGTGTGTGTGTGTGTGTGTGTGTGTGTGTGTGTGTGTTGGGGACAGGAAAATAAACCCTCGGCAACTTTGAGCCAAAGTAAGAACTTCTTCTTATAAGTGACTCTCACAGGTATTTTGGTTACAATATAAAAGTTACTAATGGACTCACAGAAACAGCCATTGTCATATTCTTTACTGTTGATCCAAATTCCGGCAGAGGTCAGGGACATACACTAATACAGTCTAAACCTTCTAACAGTGCAGCATAAGAAATATGAATGCAAAGCAAGACTACGACTCAGGGGGAAAGAGTCTACCACACGGCTTACGGATTTACTTTGATAATGTATGACTCCTAACATAAAAAGCATTGCTATAAATAGCCCGGGGAAAATGGAGTTCTACCACACTTCTGGATGTGGGCGAGGATGATTTCACCATTACATCAGGAATCTTGTTTCCAAGTATTTTTGGAACGCCAACTGCTTCAGGTTAAAAATACGAAATACTGTCACAGTAACAATTAACAAAAAAAGAAAGTACTATCATACTCTACTCAAGAAGAAAACAATCAACAATTACAAAACCATTTTCACCGCGTGAAGGTGGCTTGGAAGCTCAGTTTATGTATAGGGAAAAAAACAACCCTAAGCTTGAATGAGTCAAACTCTGGCTTGGTTCCACGTATTAGCACTTCTAATCCACTTTCCTGGTTGCAACTGGTTTCTAGAGCCTTGCCTCCCCCCAAATACCAGTTGGCTAACTAGGACTTTCCAATCACCCTGACATTCCTGACCATCACCAATCTTAATACTGGCATTAGAAAAAAAAAAGAATTTTTATCCCTGTATTATCTCCCTACACCACCAGCTCCTGCTATTGACCCTGTCTTCTCTTAGCTTAGTTTCATATCCTCAACTCCCCCCCCCCCCCACATACACACACACCTCGGTGTGCACTTGTGTGTAGGTTGTGGGTGGGTGGTCACAGTTGCTATGTTCATGACTGTAATGGACATGTCATTTCTAGAAGACAGTACTATATATGGTACTCCTCCCATCTCTGGCTCTTACATCCTTCCCACCCCCTCTTCAGGAATGTTCCCTAGCCTCCAAGTGAGTGATTAAAGATGCCCCAGTACCTTGACAGGATATGAATCTTTGCTTTGTTCAAAATAATGGCTTCAAGTAGTGAACCAATTATTCCAAGAGAACATGGAATATTTCATTTTATATATTATTCCTATTTAGTTAAAGCTAGCATATAGAAAGCTTAAAGAAACTTTTGTTGTTGTTGTTGTTTAGTTTGATGCTACAAACTGTGAGGGAAGAACATTCAAGGGCCAAGTCTCCTAGTTGACATCATTAGAACAGCCAATGGAGAAGCCTGGGGTTCACAAAGCTATACTCCACAAAATCGTCAGAGTTGTTGGCTTAAATTTTAAACAACTGTTCCTTAAAATACAGTGCCATTGATAACTACTACAGAGAAAATCCAACGAATCACCTTCCAAATAATTTTCCATCAGATAACACGGTGTTTGAGTGGGCTGTCTACGGTCACATCAGTCTTTCCTGTTCTTGAACCCGGTTTCCTCAATGTTCTGATCAAGCTTAACGCCTTCATTGTTGCCTCTTCAGATGGTAACCTGCACTGTACTTCCTCACAGAAGGCCTGGCACTTCACTTTCCTAACACTCATTACACTTCACAACACATTTGATGACTATCTTCCTGTCCTGATGGTTTTTATGACAACTTAACAGAAGCTAGAGTCCTCGGAAAGGAGAGAGCTTTAGCTGGGACAATCCCTTCATAAGATCTGGTACTAATCACTAAATTTTTTAATTAGTGATTCATGGGAAAAGGCCTAGCCCTTGTGGGTGGGGCCATCCATGGGCTGGTGGTCCTGGGTTCTATAATAAAGCAGGCTGAGCAAGCCATGGGGAGCAACCCAGTAAACAGCACTACTCAATGGCCTCTGCATCAGGTCCTGCCTCTGGGTTTCTGTCCTGTTTGAGTTCCTGTCCTAGCTTTCTTAAATGATGGACTATAGTATGGAAATATAAGCCAAATATACCTTGTCTTCCCCAAATTGCTTTTTGGTTATGGTGTTTCATTGCAGCAACAGAAACCCTAACTAAGATACTCACGCTTTGTCTGTTTCTCTAGCTTCATCATAAGTTTCCAGGGCACTGAGGATACAGAGATCTTATTCAAGACAACGCCTGGCACCATTTCAAGCATCTCCCCCTACAAACTCTCTAAGGCTTATTTAGAAAGATCTGTGTGTGTGCCCCTAGGATGTGACCACACCCAAATGGGTGTTCTATAGTATCTTTCACTGTGCAGGCAGAAAGCACAAAGATGCTTGCTTTAATTAACTATAACTCAAGACCGAGGAAGCATTAAAGAGCCAGAGTCCAACCCAGACACTTTCTACATATGAGCTTAGAGCTCAAAAGAAGCTGCGCTTTGAGAAGGGGCTTTACAGTTAAGAAAACAAGAAAGGGTTCCTCAAGCAGGAAAGTCCCAGGAGCCAGCAAGGGGTAGAGCTGGAATTCAAATCAATTCCTGGTTTAGGGACTGGGCTGGGTTAACATTAAAAAGACCCTGCTGGTTTTATTGCGACACCTTCTATTCACCCTATTCCTGCCTATCAATCCCACTCACCATAAGAGTATCAATGGTCAGTCCCCTTTGATAGGCTGCCTGGTCAGGGCAGATGGCTGAGTAGGACTGAAAAAGGCAATGCCATGGTTGTGACATAAAACATACACTCTCCTGTGAGGCATTCTGGGTAGTCACCGAACACAGTATTCCAGGCCCCCTCCCCCCATAATACTGATACAGAAAAAGCAAATATCAAATAGAAATAATATGCAGTTACCCATCACTCTAGAGAATGTATTATACAGATGACCTGTGAACACTTCAAAAGACAACACAATGTCAAAAATGTGGTTAGGAAATGCCCAGCAACTCACTTCATAGTTGGTTCTGGGTAAGTAGAAAGCACTCTGCTCTACTTCTTGCTAAACACGTCCTTATGCATTTGAGTTTTTCCCATATTAAGTCAACCCATCAGGAATAAACTCTTTTGTGCACCTAATAACTGCAGTCCCCTCTTGCATATAAGCACAGGTAGCATGTATGTCTAGTCATCATTAACCTTCCTTTGGTGACCGCACAGGTTTTATTGTTTGTTTGGTGTGTGTGTGTGTGTGTGTGTGTGTGTGTGTGCGTGTATGTGTGTGTACATAACCCATGAACACAACAAAGTCTCACTTTGTCTTGTAACTCAGGCTGGCCTGGAACTTGCTATGTTGCCAAGTCTGGCCCCCAGCTCATGATCTTCCTGCTCTGTTTTGTTGTTGTTGTTACTGCTGTTGTTGTAGTTGTTATCTCATAAGCCTCTGCACTTATTATTCTGCTCGGGACACAGTAACAAAGAACCACAGTCTCCAAGCCTTAGTGTTAGTAAGCTTTCTATTACGGTGACCAAAACTACCTGATGGAAATAACAGGGAGGGGGGCTTTCTTTTGGCTGTTGGCTTTTGTCTTGGCTCAACAGACTTAAGCAAAACATCAAGGCGGCAGAGGCAAGTGGCAAGGAGAAGCTTATCAGCTCATAGCTGACTAGAAAGGAGAAAGCAAGACAGGAAGTGGCCAAGGACAAGATACCCACCCCCAAGAACCTACCTCAGGGTCCAACTCACTCCAGCTAGGTTTAACCTCCCTAAGTTTTAGAGCCTTCTCAATAGCTCCACCCTCTGGAGAACAATAATCAAAACATAGGAGAACATCATACATTCAAACCACCATAACTTTAAAAAAAAAAAAAAAAAGGTCTTTTCAGAGCTAGAGACTTAAAGTCCAAATTCAGGGTTAGTTTCACCCATTTCTCCTTGGCTTGTGCCTTGCTGCCTCCAGCACTTGGATCGGCTGGTGTTTCCTCTATCCAAGCCTATACCTGCTATCTCCGTAAAGCTATATATCCTTTCTATAAGGATAAAGGCCTACCCCCCCCCCAAAAGACTAGTTAAGTTAATTGAATGATTTCTTACCTCTGTCCCCCAATATAGTCACATTCAGAGGTTCTAGGAATGACAACTTAGACATAGGAAGGAAAGACAAAATCAGCCCAGAAGAGTTTGTCCGATTTCGCTGCTGCAGGAGTAGAAAGACTGTTCTAACTATCACCTTCAATTTAGTCAAGATACTTAACCATTCACAAACACTGATTTAGCACCCTTAAAAACAAAACCGTAAGGTAAAGAAACCATGCCTAAGGGACTAATGGTATAGTAATGTAACGCATGGGTTTGAACAGTTAACAGGTGGGACCAGCTGGAGGAGTGCTGCTTATAGAAATCTAAGTGAACAAGGAGGAGATTACAGGAAAAGGGAGAAGTCTCCAGAGACCCAAACCAGGGATGCTAAGGAAAACAATTGAACATGGGAGGAGGGCTTAGAGAGGCAGGTGGGGACAGATCATTAGGAGCTTCATGAGCCTTGTAAAAAAAAGCTCTGCTTTTTCTACACATGCTAAGAAACAAAGGGAGGACTCCTTCTACAGAGCCAAGGAGTCCAACCCCCTCCCCAAGAAGCACTGTAGTCACTCTATAGAGAGGAAGCGCATCCCAAGGCTTATTTGGGTGTGGCCATGAACCACGGCAGGGAATTAGTGATTTGCTAGGTATGATGGCAAATGGAAATATTTTTCCATTTTTTTTCTTTATGACCTGACCAAGATACGTACTTTAATGTTAGTGGGTTCACACACTTGCACATCAACCCGCTTTTCTGAGTAGCTGAGAAATGAGGAGAAGGCACTCACCGTGCCAAGAGAAGAGAGCATTCTGGTACTCCGTCCTATCTGGGCATCTCCACTCAACCCTCTGATGAATGTTTGCTGACAACATGACATTGGTCAATTATTATTTTTTTTTTGTCTCTGTATTTCAGACGCTTCATCTGTAAGATGAGTATTATATGTGTCAATATCCACCCTTTATATGGGATTTTAAATGTAAAGCCTGTCGACAATACTGTCTTTGAAACTCTGTGGCAGGGGTGTGTGCTAGTCTGTACTTCTCTGCTCCCACTGGTGAACTTCCAACTTGATCAGGCATGGGGGCTGACACTCAGGCTTCCAGAAAACTTACAGGAAAGCCTCAAAGGGAGGGGCAGAGAGGTACAAACTCAGATTCCCTGACTGTGGTAAGGAACATCAAAGTGCAATATCCCCCTGGCAGCACAACACCTCCAGTCATTAAGCCTCCTCTCTCGGGCTTTTCCACCTCTCAGAAGTGTTATTCTAGGACCAGTATCTTTAATGCCTGAAACTTGTGAAGCATTTATGATCCAAACTATGTCAAGGTTAGAACCCACGAATAATAAAATTTAATATTAGGCTAGGTGGCACACATTTAGAATTCCAACACGAGGGAGACTGAGGCAAGAGGACTGTAAATTCCAGGCTACCTTTGGTATGTGTATAGGTTATTTGACCATCCCCCAAAAGATTAAAAATCAATTTTAAAAAATCAGAAGTACAGTTAAGTACTTTTAAGACACAGGTCTAAAACTGCAGATCTTTACTCCCCCCCTCACCCCTTTTCCAAACCCAATCCCCCAGCCTCATCCCTGGCTCTGTAGCAGATTATGAGCTTCAGCCTCCCCTTCCTCCCGGCCCCCATCTCTAGCAGATCACATAGATCTTCCCTAATAAATGTCCTTTCTCCCAGTCAATGCTTTATCCAGCCCTAACTGTCCCAGGCATTCAAATCCAGTCCCCCAGTCTCACCTCTAACTGTGTAGCAGGCAACAGCTGTGGCATGCCCTCCTCTCTGCCTCCATCTCCAGCTGATCACACAGAACTTCTCCTCCAGCCTTCTTCCCCATCCATGGGGTTTTCCCAGCCCCCAGCTCCAGCAGCCATTCCCTGGGTACCAGCCAGCCAAGCCAGCCAGAGAAGCAGGGAGGCAGAGAAGCAGGGAGCCAAGCTTCAGATCTCCCTTCTCTCTTCCCTCTCCCTCCTCTCCTCCAACTCCAGAGCCCTAGGCTTATCCCCAGGTCTATATAGGACTGTCTGTTCTGGCCTCTCCCTACTCTCTGCACCCATCCCTAGGGTGCAGGCCTAGAAACAGATGGTCAACAGAAAATGAACTCAACGCCATCTTTGGAGGTTCCTTGTTTCATAATGTCATGCCAGGGTTTTTTGATTGTCTTCATTTTTCAAATTTATCTTTTCAAAAAATATATATATATGTATATATGTAACACATATGTATATAGTTCTCTCTTTTACCTACAGGTCCTTTGTGTATATATTATGGCTCTCAGTTTAGTGATCTTATAAAATTTCTGAGTGTATGAACCCGTGGTTCTCTGTATCTATATCTGGTTCTTGTGCCTTTTCTTGGGCTCTTTTCTTTCTACTTATTAGTTTTGTCCTATTTCAATGGGCTTATGTTCTATCTTATTTTATTTTATTATTATTCTGTAGATGCCTGCTTGTTTCCTAAGGAGAGTCAGAACGTGGGTGGATCCCGATGAGAGTGGAGGTGTAGAGGAAGCTGGAGGAGAGGAGGGAGGGTAAGCCATAATCTGCATATACTATACGAGCATGCACTTTATTTTCAACAAAATGAATTTTAAAAAGACATGGCCCTATATAGTAATTATCAGAAGGGAAAAATAAAAATAGCTTGTGGCAACAGCAGATAGAGGAGATCAAGGTGTCTGAAAACCAAATATTTTAGACACTTACAGCATTACTAAATTTATCTAAGCAACAATATAGGAGATACTTGTTGGAGTGTCTTGGCCTGAGGGAGCACAGTGCATGAGAATCAACTTCATTATTCTTGCTAGAACGTTTACCTGTGGGAAACACTTCGGTGGGTCAGAAAGAAAAGGGTGCGGTCATATATAAAGCCTAAATATCTTAAGTATAAAAGACCCACTATTATTTTTTTTTCATTCCGTAGATAAAATATTTCTTCAAAAGTAATGCTGTCACTTAAAATCCTTAACCTGTGTGGACGTCTGTAAAGAATGACTGTGCCCTTTGAAAGGAAGTGGCTTTATCTTTAGGGGCACGCCACGCTGGCCACAAATTACACCCAGACAGAAGAACAAAGGGCACCTCACGACAGCTCCATCCAGCTTCTGTGCATGAGCCTGGATGACAGTTCTCAAACGCTTCTTGCTGGTGAATGGTAATATAAGGCTCATACTCAGAGACACCATACAATGATTCTCCATTCACTGATATTAAAGGTCTATAAAGGATCATAAAGCTAACCTCATACCATAATTTACCCTTCTAGTTAAAGTTCTTCTTTGTGATAACTGGAGACAAAAAAGAAGGAGAAGTTCAAGGGACACTGGCAGCTGTCAGGTTTAAGGTGAGACAGTCAAGGGATGGGGCAGCTAGAAGATAAACTCACGAAAGCAGAGGACAATATACTAGGAGCAGAGGTTCAAAAACAGCTGACTTCTGTTGCACTGTGTGTGTGTGTTTAAATAAGGTTTATACTAATATAACTTATAGGAGATGCAATCAAATATAATGACGATTTTTCTATATCCTCCTTCTTCAGTTAAGAAAGGAGAGGTCATTGAGAGGAAAAAACAAAGTGTCACTTGCCCCTTACCACAAACTATAATGAGCACTCATTGAGTGAAGAAGAATTTAGAACAGAATGAAGGAAAAACACTGGTTCTATCATCTAGCTCCTTGGTGTCTGGACATGATATAAACTGTAATAAAAGTCATGATGGCCTCTCAACGAAGCCTTGGTATGAGAAACAATGCATTGTTCGAGAAGGAAGTCACAGAACAGAAAGGGCACATAGGGTTCCCACAGCAGTATACCAAGACTCTCCATTTTGCTACTAGTCCCAATGCAGAGAATGTATGAAAAGAGATGGGATTGTTGCTTAAGCAACTATGTCATTTGAGTGAAAACTGGAGCTAGTAAATAGGTAACTCATATCAAGGGAGCAATGAAAATGAATGAAATATAGCCCTAGGCAACAGAGTGGGCAATCACAAGTCATAATGCCAACGAGAGAAGACAGATCCCGTGCTGGATGACTTGGTTTCATATGAAATTCAAAACTAGCAAAACCAAAGAATAATACTAAAGGATTAGGTAGACTTTTCCAATGACTGCAAGAGGACCATAAGGCACTTTGCAGGCTCTAAAGTTAGCTTATTTGTTGATCTGTGTCATTATTGCTTTATTGTTCACATGGCAATAATTTCTTATAGGCTCAGTGTGTTTGTGTGTGTGTGTGTGTGTGTGTGTGTGTGTGTGCATGAATGCATGTATGTAAGGAAAAAAGAGGAAGAGAGAATACATAAGTAGACATTAAGACTATATATATGAGAATAAATATCTATGGGCACCTGACTTAAAAGTATAAGCTACCAAGAAGTGAACAAGTCAAGATGGCTTTTGATATTGCTTTAGCAAAATCAACAGCAACACAAGATTTTTATACTCAGACAAATTGTCTCTGAAATAAACCAAGAACAAACATTCTCCAATGTTATGTGTCTTTTCTTTTGGTGTCTTCCAAAATTCATGTTGAAACTCAGCCTCCAATTAAGAGTGAGATCTTAGAGAGGTTATTCAACAGTGAGAGTGGAGTCTCTGAGAAGAGGAGAGTGTGCCCTATTAAAGAGGCTGATTAGAAGCCCTCACCCCTTTTACTCTTCTGCTATCAGCAAAGTTAAGACCTAATAGATTGCTTCACTTGTAATGCAGTAGAAAGCCACCATCTTGGAAGCAGAAAACAGCCCTTAACAGACACCAAACCTGACAATGTTAATCATGGATTTCTTAAGATCCACTGCTGTGAAATAAAAATAAATCTCTGTTCTTTAACTATACTGGCTAGTTTTGTGTCAACTTGACACAGCTGGAGTTATCACAGAGAAAGGAGCTTCAGTTGAGGAAATGCCTACATTAGATACAACTGTAAGACATTTTACCAATTAGTGATCAAGGGGGAAAGGCCCCTTGTGGGTGGGACCATCTCTGGGCTAGTAGTCTTGGTTCTATAAGCGAGCAGGCTGAGCAAGCCAGGGGAAGCAAGCCAGTAAAGAACATCCCTCCATGGCCTCTGCATCAGCTCCTGCTTCTTGACCTGTTTGAGTTCCAGGCCTGACTTCCCTGGTGATAAACAGCAGTATGGAATTGTAAGCTGAATAAACCCTTTCCTCCCCAACTTGCTTCTTGGTCAAGATGTTTGTGCAGGAATAGAAACCCTGACTAAGACATTAACTTATCCAGTCTCAGTCATTTTGTAATAGCAGCAAAAAGTCATCTGTGGTAAAATATATATACATATACAAAATCACAGGATATATAATATTAGCCAATTTAGATAAATCCAGCCAGTTAAACAACAGTCAAAAAGGCCTATGGATCTATTTTGAAAAGTATAGTTTAAAATAAAATTATAACTCAATATTCTAGAATTTCTATCTTTAATGTTTTGGGACTAATATAATAATATTCTTGGTTAAGTAGTAACACTTTAGAAGTTTGTTGGTTTGGTTTTCCTTTCTTAAATTTAGGTCACATTTACTGTTAAATAGTTTATTAGTTTAAATAATATCTACCAGTTGACCATTTTCTGCCTTGACACTTATTAAGTATTGATCAGCAAAATATAAATGTTATTTGGGACGATGGGATATTGAATGAACTACTTTCATCTTTCTGAATTTTCAAATCTATAAAATATTAAACACATATTATTCTATGACAGTAACACAATGTGTTTCCAAACTGATGCAGTGAGTTCAAGAACAGAATCGTCTATCTGCCCCCAGTTCCCACTCCTACTTCTCACCGTGCTTGCTTTGTTATTCTCACTCACTCAAGGCCTGTTCCCCTCACTTAGGGGCTGTGAGCAGTTAATGGGGTGCTGGGGGAGAGGTGCCATTTTCCATAAAATAAATAGTTCCATGGCTGTTCATGCAAGAAACATAACTGAACTTGGTAGGTCAAATGAACAAACGAACAAAACAAAACGAAAAATAAAAACATAAGAAGAGAAAATCTGAACCTGTTGCAAAGAGGTTTCAGTGAGAGAAGAGGGGGGAATGAGAGAGAATACTGGGGTAAAATGCCAAAAACTTGGTGTGTGTGTGTGTGTGTGTGTGTGTACCTGAAGTGTTCAAACAAAACTAAAACAAATAGTTTTCCTTCCTACTTTATAAGAACAGCAACAACCAAACCAAACCAAAGGCAGATAAACAAACAAAACCCCTAGGATATTTAATGGTTAAGTAATCTTTGTCCTCTAGCTCTGTATCCCCTGGAGGGAGTGGAACAAGGTTCCAACCCAAGACAAATCCCCTAATGTCCAAACAAGCTCCACCAGGCAGAGAGGAGCTGTGTGCACACTGCTTTACAAACAAGATGACATCCTCTGGTACCTGAAGGTGTTTTCTTATTATTGAACCAGCTCTTTGAACTCCACAATGTTTTCTCTAACACTGCATCCCCAGATAATGAGGAAGGAGTTTCAAGCAGCTAATTGACAGCCTCCCTTACAACACAGGGCTTTCTCAGAGACCCCAACCAGGCAGGGAGCACTCGGGCCCCTCCTCTTTTACCTGCAATGACAGCTGTCTAGGACTTGAGAGTCTAGTCACATGGGTAGAAAGTGAAGACGTTCCACCTGGCTGCACATTTTGATATAATTATTTGGCCCTGATATTTTGGGTGCAGGTGAGTAGATATATATCCACCCAGAGCATATGATTCAACTTTTCTGCTAAACTGAAAACAAACACCCTACTTTTTCTAAGGTTTTAAACAAAAAACAAACATTGTTTCTGGCCAATTGAAGTTCAGATATAAACCAACAGGAATGTCGTTTTCCTTGGCAACAGCACAGAGCTGTTTAGGGGTGGACTGCAGCTAAGCTCAGGTAAGCCACATGGGTCACATCACATACCAATGGTGTTGAAACATCCAAGTTGGCTCCTCTAAAAACCTAGTAAATATCATCAGGCCATGAGTTTGGCCCTAATTTCCAGGAGTCATGAAGGAAGCATCGTCACATTTCTGCCTGTGGCTCCATCCTGGGAACACACATGGACACCTCCTGTGGTGCTTTGAGTAAACAGTGAAGCAGTAAAGTAAGAATTTTAAAACAGTATTCAAGACACCCCCTAGCCAAACCCTGTCGTGCTAATGACTTCTACTTTTAGATGACAAGTCGTGCTATTTAAACAACCACATTTTGCTGCAAGACAGCCTTCAGGAGCAGGTACCAAGGCAACCAGCCTGATGCTGGGCTTTGGGGAGCTGTGGAGAGCTGGGGAGGAAGGACACACTGAGAAGGTTCCAAATCGCCACCACAAACTCAAAGAATTATACAAAGGAAAACGAAGAACTGGACTTCGTTCAACATCCATCTGGCATCCTTGCGAGGAGTGAAATAGCTCAGGGCCCCCTTCTTTAACCAATTTCACATTTCAGAACGGCATGGAAGGAAGATCCAAAGCCACTCAAAAAGATGATTTGAAAATGATTTCTGTGGTTGACATTTTGGTGATATTTCTGGACATGACATCTTTGGTTGATGACTTAGGTATAGAATATGGAGTTAGTAATCCTTGTAACCTACTCCTGCAAGAAAAGCTACATGCAAGACATTGCTGCTGTCAAAATACGTCACCAGAGACTCATATATCAAAATAGTTTTGTGTCAAAAGCTATTAATCATAATATCAATATATAGAATGAGGAAGGCAAGCAATATAAATTTCATTTCTTCCCAATATGAATAATAAAAATCTGTCATATGTACATCTACATTCTGACTCAAACCCAGAATGGAATCTCAGCAGAAATATGATCCCGAGGCAGCACGGTGCAGAAGTCCAGCCTGCCCAACCGCCCAAGCAGAGGGTGAGGCACGGACCCACCACGTGGAGAAAGCCGTGAGCAAGCATCATGCTGCTGAGGTGGTGACACCTTCATGCTAGCTCAGTGACGCTGACTTAATCTCCAGAAGTGCAAGAACTAGCTTTCAGCTTTCGTTGTTGCTGTTGTTGTTGGCTTGGTTTGGTTTGGTTTGGTTTGGCCACTGGATTCAGACAGTCTGCTATAGCAGCACAAGGAACTGATACAGTCCTACATAGGCTTTTGCAAAGAATCACAGTATCCCTTTCCACTGGTTAAGCTGGTCCATGCTTTAAGGAACTATTGAAAAAAAAATCTCTGCTAGATGCTGCCACCTATTTCAAAAGGTGGAGTAAAATGAATTTATTCTCACATTGGTACAGAAACTATGCAAATACACAGGCTTTGACACTTACAGGAAGCTATGAAATATTATTAGTGATAATCCCTAAAAGATACTTCCAAATCATTGTCCTGATATCCTTCAACTTGCATAACTGTGGCTTACATGGCTGTTGGTTTTCTCTGACGAGATTGAGAAGTTAATGGATGGTTGAGAAGTTGGTTCAGTGGTAAAGGTTTGTCCATGTAAGCCTGGGGTTGTGAACTCAGAGCCCCAGAACCCTTGTAAGACCTGGCTAACCCTACTGCTGGATGATGGCAGACGCGGGAATCCCTCAAGCCCTGGAAGCTGGTTCAAATGAATCGATGAAGTTCAGGTTCACTGAGAGACGCTGTTTCTAAACAGTCGGGTAGACAGAAAGGGAGTTAGAGTCAAGGTTGACCTCTGGCCACCACACAGACACATGAATGGGCGCCTGCATGCATGCATGGACACAAACACACAGACAACAGACAGACAGGCAGGCAGGCAGACAGAGAGACAGACAGGGAAGGGAGAGGGAGGGTGAGTGGATGGATGAAGTCCACACCAGCTCCTGACACTAGAGAAGTAGGTAGTGAACAAATGCACGCTGGGCAGCAGAGAAAAGCCCCCTGCATGCCATTGGCTCTTTATGATCCCATTCCTGGCCATAATATTCAGAAAGAAGGTATTTAAGGCACTGAATATTGTTATGCATACCTATAATTCCAATCCTCAGAAGGTGGCGGCAGGCTTAGAATTAGATGTTAGCTGGGACTACAAGGTGACTATCATAGCTTGGGCTACATTGTGACCACCACACCTAGGGACTATCTAGCAGGACTTTGCATCAAAAAGCAACAATGAAAACCGAAAGACAGGAAACCTTTGGAACCATTAGAAAGCTTTAAACTAGGATATGAGTGAGTTGTGGCTTCTTTCTTCTTCCTTGGGGCCTTAGCTCATTGCTTACAACAAACATAGTTTACTAAGATAGCTCTAGTAATCCCATCTTCTCCTCACCACCATGCACTCTGCATAGGGGGTCTGGTTTAGTTGTGAATATTCCCTTGGCCAACGGGTCACTGGAAATATGAAGTATGCAATAAGTTGGCAAAATCCTGGATATATGAGTACAAATAGCTTGTGCACACAAGATGTAACTTGTGACAAGTCCTGAAGGGACCATCACATGAACCCTGCAAAGTAAGAGGACTCTGGAATGAGTATGGTATTTTCACCCACCAAAACCAATGTAAGTGTACAGATGGACAAGAAAGATGATCCTAGATCATCCATTTTATTTTCTGCTGGGATATAATATATTATAGGCTGGACAACTTCTAACAAAGATACATGCTTTGGGCACCATTCTGGAAGCTAGGAAGGACTGTATCAAGATGTAGGTGTGTAGTGGGGCCTTCCTGCCTTATCATTACAGGGTACTGCACAGTGAGAGAGCAAGGATACCTACTGCTCTTTCTTCTTCTCTTCTTCCTCTTCCTCCTCCTCCTCTCTCCTCCTCTCCTTCCTTTTTCTCCTTTTTCCTTTCCTTTTCCTCTTCCTCTCTTCTCTTTTTCTTCATAAAGTCTATAATCCATCCTAGTGATTCTTACCTACATGATCTCATCCAACTGGACGTATTGCTCATGGGCTCCATTTCAAAAGGCACCAGCACGACTTGAAAGCTTTTGTTTTCCTATCACATGAATTTTGGGGGAACGCATTCACAGTCAGAGCACTCTTCTGTCACTCAGGCCCCCTAGCTGACCAGATTTCACAAAAGAGCCAAGGAAATAACACCCAAGAAAGTTCTACCTAGTAGAAGTAGACATGAACATAAAAAGCTGTGGTCGACATTATGGCTAAGAACTGACACTGAGCAATGGAATAGGCAAGAAAATACACACATTTGTAATAAATTGGTGTTCAAAGAGCTGTTAAAGAAATAATACATACCAGAAAGTTTCATACATACACACACACACACACACACACACACACACACACACACACCTCTCCCTAGAGAGCTATAGAGAGTTAATAATTGATAGGAAAAGGAGTCATATTCAGTGGTAGCCACTAGTTAATTGCCCATGGTCAACTAAATAGCCTCTCACCTCCCACCTATGATCATGCAAGCAGGCATCATCCTGTAATGACTCTTCTGGGAGCACAGAAAGTGAGGAATAATATTTTTTTGGATGTCAAGTTGGGTAGGTCATTTTCTGCATCCTCTTATAATAAATTACAGCTCGCTGAGTCTTTGGGATAGCAGTTGCTTTCACTTGAGTCAGTCAACTGAAATGACCAAGCAGTGAACCTCTAACACTGACCACTGATCTTGCTAATTGCATGCGCCACTACAATTGCTTCTGTGGTTTCCACTCAGCAGGCTCGGTTAACACTGTTTCAATTGCTAAATGGCCAGAACATACTCAGTGACAGATTTCGTGTTTCAACAGCAATTTATATAACTGACGGCCACCGGTTGTTGTAGTGAATTGTGATTTATTTGCCTCACTGTGTAGCACATAACCTTTTAAATGCAAGAGGAAAAGCCAACTTCTTTTGAAAGCGTAATGTATGACCATCTTCTACTTTACCCTGTGAACTGGGTTTGAAAGAGAAGGGGTCAAGTGAGTGATGTAGTTTCCTTTCTGTGGCTCTCCCCTCAGTACAATGAGTTTATGTATGGGGCTTCTATTACTTAATCTTCATTTGCATACTGCATATGAATCCATAGGAAACATGAGAGACTTACAAGCGGAGCAGTAAGCCAACAGTTGGCTAAACAAACCTAAAATAAAAAGTTAACACAGGACTGTTTAGGGGACAAATGTTATACTGAAGACTCCATGGGTAATTACAGAGTACCTTAATAGTTTCCAATTTATATATAAAGCTTCCTAGGTGGAAATGTAACCCTAGTTTCATGGGTTTCTCAACAGAATCAACATCTTCTGACAAGTTACAATAATGCCTTACAATATAGCAGTAGCTGTAATAATTAAAGGGACTAAACAATGAGATTACATCAAAGGACATCAGGTACTGTTACAGACATGGGAGAACCGGTTAGATCCTCTCCCCACAATTTATGTAAGGCCCAGTATCTCAGAAAGTGGCTGTCTTCACAAACAGGGACATCATTGAGGTGATTCACTAACAATGATGTCCTGTGATTGGACATTAATCCAATCTCTATGGTATCCAGAGGAGAGAAAGAGATTTAGATACATATAGAAAAGTGTGTGAAGACATAGGATGAGGAAGACAAAGAGGGAACAGTCTTCCATGGGTGAAGGAAAGACGTATGGAACAGACCCTTCAACAATTCCAACACTCAGAAAGATCCAGTCCTTGGTATCAGACCTCCAGCCTTCACGATGAGGAGAGAGATCAATTTCTGTTATTTGAGCCACCTATGTTGTAGCCCAACACTACTTAGGAAACTAACACAGTCTTAGATATGCAATGACATAAAAGGCAATCAAGACTAAGAGATTAACCTGAGGAGTTAAAACATGACAGGGAAATGGTACCCAAGATACACTTAAAACATGCTTAGCGATGGACCCATCTATGTCTGCTAAGAAACACTCTCAGTGAATGGACGGCTGAAAGAATTCCTTCTTGAAGCTGTGTCAAACAGTAAGAAAAACACATTAGGTTATTGTTCTCCACATGCGCAGGTATTAAAATCAATCCAAATAACTGCATCCAGGCTCGATGAGACAATAGCGCTGTGAGTGCTTCTAGGTATCAGGAAAGATGCAGTTCAGGACTAGACCCACAAAAAGAGGAAATGTGTTAGGGAAATCCCATACTCTTCCTTGTTTTCTCCCTCAGGCATTTCTAGGCAGTTAGGCCTGAAGTGAGAGATCAGACAACACAGAGTTGAAAGGACAGATCTCACAATGTGTCTACAAAGGAAGCAAGGCAGCAAGAAGAAGAAAGGAGCTAGGAAAACGGGGGGGGGGGGGCACACATAACAAAACAAAACAGCCACAGAAGGATTTCCAGGAATCACTGACTCAACAATGTCAACAGCTAGTACAAGTGTCCTCAACTCAAAACAAAAAGCCCCAGGCGTGAACAACTCCAGATAGATGTAACTGAACTGAATTGGAGTTGGCAGAGAATCAAGAACTAGGCCCAGAGCATCCTGAATGCAGAGACTTCACTGTAAACAAGGCCATCCAGAGGAAATCTGATGAGCTGCTGTAACCTGGTCCCTAGTATGCCTGCATCCTGATCAAGCATTAAAAACACCTTCAAAGAATGAAGTGGCTTCCAAATAACAAAACTCCTAGCTGGAATTCAGCTTAACCGTCTGCAAGGGAAGATAGTAGAGTCCATGTTCTCAGGGACACAGTGTTCAGGGCTAGAGATGGAGCTTGGTCCATAGGGTGCTTGCTAGGCATGCTGGAAGTCCTGGGGTCAATCCCCAGGCATTGCATACACTAGGTGTGGTAGTGCAGTTCTATCAGCCCAGAGAAAGAGAGAAGGAAGCAGGAAGATCAAAGTCCAAACATCCTTGGCTACATAGGAAGTTTGAGAGTAGCCTGGACTACATATGACCCTGCCTAATAAATTAATTAATTTAATTAGAAACAGATGGACATACATACACATTGCCTTCTATGTAATAGACCATAAAGCAAATCAGTCAATACATTTTTACTTATTATTATTATTTTTAAATTTTATTGTATGTACATTGGTGATTTGTAGGGCAAGTGTAAGGCTCTTGGATTCCCTGGAACTAGAGTTGTAGACAGTTGCTATATGGGTGCTGGGAGATGAACCCAGGTCCTCTGGAAGAGAAGTCAGAGCTCTTAACCAATGAGCCATATCCTCACCTCCCAATCAACACACTTTTAAGTGTTAAAAGGATGATGGCTAGAAAATCTGCAGCACTGTAAGTCTGAAATCAGTAATAGAAACACTAATGGCCAAGTTTTAGAGAGCCAAAATTCTCAAATTTGAAATAACTAAAATGTAATCAGAAGGGTAATTAGAAACTATTTTAAGCAGGAAAATATGGCAAATACTGAATATGTGGCATAAGGCTAATATAGTAGTAAGGGAACCTGTATATATCTAAGTGCTTATTTTAGAAGAGGCATTGAAAGAGAAAGCTAACTTCTCACCCAAAGCTAAAAACAACAAACAAACAAATAAATCAAACTGGTAGGAAAGTAAGTGGAGGGGAAGGGAGCTTAGTAAGAAGTCAAACACGGGTAAAGAAACCCCAACTACAAAGCTAGTTCTCTGAAAGAACTAAATCGCTACTAAAGTCCCTTCTGAACCAATCCAAGGTGGTAGGAGCAAGAGCAGAGATGCAAATCCCAACTATACCAAGCCAACACAGACAGCATTGATTTAAAAGGTGCACATCAGCATAAGAGGTGCACATAAGGTTTCTGAGACACCCAATTTACCATCAGACAGTAGGAGAAATAGAGAAATAGAGAGTCTTCAGAGAACCGGAGAGTAAAACTGTAAACACACGGGCCACACAGCACTGCTACAGAAGCAGAGAAGCCATGCCCGCACAGAGAGAGACTTCGCAGACTCCTCCCACCCTTCAGCTGGCTCTCACAGCACGGGGTGTGGCCATGCAGGCTGGTGGAGAAGACGCTTTCTCCAGGTAAGAGCTGTTCATTGGTGCAAGGCAAGAGTACCTGCACACCCCTTCCCAGCATGCACCCAGAGATTCTAGTTAGGGAGGCAACGGCATTCCATTTGTGGTTATACAAGAGCACCTCCTCACTGGACAACTGACAGGAAAGAGTGAGGCTATGACTGCGCAGAGGAGGCTGTCTGAGGCTGAGTAGCCCTTATCTGAAATGCCTGGGTCCAGGGGAGTTTGAGATTTTACATTTGTTTCAGATTTTGGAATATTTGCATTTGCATAATGAGATATCATAGGGATGGGCCCAAATCTAAATTATCAATTTGTTTATATCTGTAGCCACAGCAGACAAAGCCTGAATCCCGTAGCCACTGCAGACAAAGTCGGAAGCCAATTCTATACAGTAGTGTTATGGTATCTGTATTTGGACTTCAACCTGCCACAAGAGGTCAGAAGAGGAATTTTCCAAGGAGGGAGTTCTACTGGCTTCTAGTGAGTGTCAGATTTCAGACTTTTAGATTCAGGAAGCCAGGTAAGACATAAAGGTAAACCAGACAGGTGGGTAACAGGGAGCCTATGGTTATGCAAAAAGAGACATTACTAGCCATTTCTATTTTGCAAACTTTGACCATTTGCTTCATTACTTCCTTCTTTCAGCGATTATTGTTATCAGTGGAGAGAAATTGCTTCATTTACTATTGTTCTCCAAACCAGCAGACATAAGAACACATCCCCCAGAGAAACTAGTATAAAAAAGAAAACTGAATATGGCCATCCAATGGGGTGGTAACTGAGGCCTAGTATAAGCTCAGACTAGCTTCTTAGCATTGAAGTCCAGGGCCTTCAAACTGACTTAAGTTCACATGGCATATTTAGATGCTCTGATCGCAGACTAGTCATTGCAGGAAACTAGAACACATGAACAGTTCCAGAACGGCCTAAAGGAACATAGTCTTGAAACTTGATCTGTAACGACTTATGAAAAAGTGTAGTTGCAGCTTTGTCACTAGATCCCTGGGGTAAGCAATATAAAGGAAACCCATCCCCGGTCTACTCCAAAGTGTTCACACTCACATTTGTAATATTACCCGAGGTCAGACTGAGCATAGCATTGCTCAAGAGATGCTCTGGAGAGAGATGCCATATAACTACAAAATATATGTATTCAGGTGATGAGAACTGTATTTACAGACATGCCCGTGGAATAACAAAAATTAAATCTTGGAGCTTGGTTACTGCCGGCATTTCTCTCAGGGCAAGAACACATTTAGTGTCCCATTAAATCAAAGGATGCCCACTGCAAACAGTGGCATGCTTTGCCAGCTGGTGCTAACACAGATTGATGCACGTGTTCAATCACCCTGAACCTGATGTGCCTCCGGAAATTTACACTGCACAACGAAAAGGTTTGATATGACACAGCTTCCCACCCCCTTTACGACAGTAACTCATCAGGTAGAAATGCGGCTCACTTAGCAAGTTTAAAAATCCATGCTTAAAGCATTTTCTGGGGCCAATGATTCACTGGAAAAGAATATGTAAAGCGGGACTTGTTAAAAAATATCATGGAGGAGGCTTGAGAGGGGGTCGTTTTTGATGATCAACTAAAGGCCATGGAGAATCAAAAGATGTGAAACATGGCCCTTTTTTGTGAAGTCTGGTGAAAAATAGATTACCACAGGAATATCATGAAAAAGCCAGCCAGCAGTGCTAAGTCAAAATTTAAAGTTTGGCAAAAATTTTGTATTCTTTTCACTTTCCTTTTTTTCCACATAAAATTAGGGAACATGTTTGGGATCATTACAATCTGTCATCTAATGGGATATTATACCTCCTCACTGGCTCAATATCAACATGTTTATAAATTACCAGAAGGAACACTTAGTTTTGAAATCAAGAGATCTGAACTAAAAATCAGATCCTTTGAACATAAACGATGTCAATGTAATTTGGAGTAAATGAAAATCCCTTTTAGGGTCCCCTTACAGAGACTGCACCGAGCTCTTCCTTCAGAAAAACCACAACTGAGACGGACTTTAGGAGGCAATTTTGCAAATAGAGATATTTGGGCAAAAAAAAAAACTACGGTAATACGTAATTCTATTAAGTTTAAAAACAGCCTTAAGATGTGAGTAACCAATTTTGTACATAGACAAGTAACGTGGCTTTTGGTAGAAAGAAACTTTGCAGGGGCAGGAAAGATTGCTCAATCTTTCCAAACACGTGTTGCTCTTGTGGAGGACTCAGTTCAGTTCCCAGCACCTGCTTGTGGAGCTAAACCTGTCTGTAACTCCATCTCCAGGGGAGATCTGATGCCCTCTTCTGGAACCTTCACTATGTGCACGCACACATACAAAGATACACACACACACACACACACACACACACACACACACACACACAGCTAACAAATTTGAAAAAAAAAGATAGAAAATGAATGAGCCTTTGCCACTTGGTGTATCTATCTCTTCAGCCACAGCAAACCATGTGCCATTCCATAGTCTTAACAGTAGGTCTGTTACAGTATGTATCTTCATTAATATATACAGCTTTTTAAAATAAGATTTTCTTTATATAGGCCAATCTATATGTTATTTTGTCTTTAAAAAGGCATGAAACAAAGTGGTTAACAGCCCAGCATCCTATTGTTCTCAACGTGGAGAACTTACCACACACAGTGGCCTGACTTCCACTCCAAGGCCCAGTCTGACCCCGGTGTAAGCTTACTTTTCTTATGACTAGGACAAAATGCTTGACTGAAACAACTGAGGAGACGAGAGAGATTTAATTGGGCTCACAGGTTTGAATGACACAATCTAACATGGATGTGAGGCCATAGTAGCAGAAGCTGTGATGTCTTTAGTAGCAGGAAACTGTGGCTGCTGCTTCTGACATCATGGTTGATCAGAAAACAAAAAGAACATGCTAGAGCCAAAAGTGGGCATGAACTTCAATGCCTGTTCTTAGTGACCCAATTTCACCAGCTCATGTCTACAGACTCCCCAAACAATGCCATCAGCCAGGGACCAAGTACCTGAGTCTGGCGGGGGGCGGGGGGGGGCATTTCAGAGTCAATCATAACAGCTCCCATGCATCCTTGGCATGTCATTAATCTCTTTGAACTTTCTGTTACTCACTCACTAATTGGGGAGAAGGACCCCAATTTCTCCAGGTTGTTAGAGTTCGAGTAAAATGATACTTATAAAAAATATTGAGTAGGCACGTTTATATACTAAATATTGGTTTTCTTTTCTTATATTGTTTTATGTATTCGCTAGAGCAAGACAGAGAATAAAATAATTTTAAATAAGAAACTATTTAATACAGATACAGTGTCAACAAAGACAGGTGCTCTTGGCTCTCTCTTCTTGTCTCTCTTCCTCTCTCTTCTCCCTGGCTCACCTCAGGAAACTTCCACCCACTTACCTAGGCGTATCAGCTACTTTTACGTCACTGTGACAAAGATCTCACAGCAAAAACTTATAAGAGCGAAGATTCTTTGGCTCACACTTCTGGAAGTTCTCTGCCCATCATGATTGTGAAGACAGGATGAAGTTCATGGTGGGAGAGGGGATTAGGAAGCAGAGATGCCACAATCAGGGACTACAAGTGGCAGCCCCCAGGGTCAAACTTCTACGAACCTCTTAAAGGTTCCACAGCGTTTCAATATAGCACCAACCTTCTAGAGAATAAACGCTTAACACATAAGCCTCTGGGGACATTTCAGATTCAAACTATAAAACTATGTCTTCCCAAATTCCCTCTGTCAGGCTCCTCAAGAACATATATACGTTTAGTGATTTGTTTGTCTGTTTGCAGGCTTCCTACAGGGGCATCAAGGCCAGAATCACAATTTACCTCTTCTAATGGGCATAGAGAAAAGAAACAGAATAAATTAATGCTAAGGAGAATATGGAGGGTCACTTTATTAAGCCCCCATGGGTGAGTGTTTGCCAGGAGCCACCACTGACCTCCTTTGTGTGGAGGAATAGAGCCCAAGTCAGAGAGTTACGAACAGGAAGATTGTCCAACTCAAGTATCCGTAGGCAACGGTGGCATGAATATACCAGGCAGGACAGAAAAACTAACATGAATTCATTAAGGCCTCAAGGGACATGCTTGGACTTTTCTACAGTAGAGTTTGAATGAATGACGGGTGCCTATTATACAGCTTTAACTACCATCTAGACCAACCTCTGACTGCTAGCATTCGATGAACTAAATATCTGAAACCATCTAAGTATCTAGTAAATAACAGGATAATTATTTTTAATGATATTAAAAATTACTTTTTAATCAGTACCAAAGCAGATGTGAGACCTAAGCTACCCTGAGGCCTGGTCTCCAAAAATATTAAATTAAACCTAAGAAAATAAAATAGAATTTTTAATGAAAAATTAAATTAAAAAAAAATACTGCATCTTACATAATCTCTTCATTTTCATTTGACCAGGGACAATTAAACAATGAAGTCAGCTTGGGCAATGATTCTGGTGAACTAGAGAAAATACTAGAGACAGAAAAGAGTCACTGTTAGTCTTAGTCGGATTTGGCAAGTGATACTCAGGTAGCTTTCCTTCAAGGTCACCAACGTGGAGACAGCAAGGTTAAGTGAGGCAAACTACTGTCACCTACAGTGTCTCCCTCCTTGACTTCAATCCCAAAGGCATTTGTCTACATAAGTTTGGAAAATAGTTTACCCAATGGGCTATGAATAGTCACCAAGCTTCTGGAAGAGGCTTCAGTAACTGTAGGTGTCATCAAATTGAAAGGCACATTCCAGATACTTAAAAAATTTATCCATATTCTTCTGTTGCTTTAGAACTATTTTTGGTACTAAAATCTGTATTAATTGGGCACTCTTGAGGAAAAGAACTGACAGAACAAATCTCTATATAAAAATGATTAATTAGAATTACAGGCTGTGGTCCAGCTAAGGCCAACCATGGCTATCTACCTATGGAATATCCAAGAATCTAGTAGTTGTTTAGTCTACAAGGTTAAGTGTCTCAGCTGGTCTTCAGGATATTCTGGAAACCCAAAAAAGAAAGCACCTCTCATCTTTAAGGTTTGAATTAAATGTGCAATAAGTGAGAGTTCTCAGACTACTTCTTCCCTTTCTCAGCACTTTACTCAGGCTTCATTTTTAACACCATAGGATATATCCTCTTTACCGACCTAGCTAGCTTTCTGTCTTTGTCTGTTGTCTGTTGGTCTCTTTCCCTTTCTTCCCACCTGCCTTTTTCTGTATCCCCACTAGAACAACAGCTCCATATGATATGTCTCTGCTTATAATCCCTAGCAAATATACAAAATATGGGCTTAATAAATACTTGTTGAATAAGTGAATTCTCCTTCTTGGGAAAGCAAGTCCCTTGAAATGAAAGGGGGGGGGGGCTAAAGAAGAAAATTAGTAATTGCTGAATGAATGAATGAATGAATGAATAAATAAATAAATAAATAAATAAATAAATTAGCAGGTAACCCAATTTATATCTAGCACTCTAGAGACAACTATTAATTATTTTTTATTAGATATTTTCTTTATTTACATTTCAAATTTTATCCCTCTTCCTGGTTTCCCTTCCAAAAACCCCCATTCCTTGTCCTCTCCCCCTGCTCACCAACCCACCCACTCCCACTTCCTGGCCCTGGAATTCCCCTATACTAGGGCATAGAGCCTTTATAGGACCAAAGGCCTCTCCTCCCATTGATGACCGACTAGGTCATCCTCTGCTACATATGCAGCTGGAGCCATGAGTCCCACCATGCGCACTCTTTGGTTGGTGTTTTCGTGTCCAGGAGTTCTGGGGGTACTGGTTGGTTCATATTGTTGTTCCTCCTCTGGAGGTGTAAACCCCTTCAGCTCCTGGGTCCTTTCTCTGGCTCCATCTTGTGTTCAGTCCAGTGGATGGCTATGAGCATCCACTTCTGTATTTGTCAGGCACTGGCAGAGCCTCTCAGAAGACAGCTATAACAGGCTCCTGTCAGCAAGCACTTGTTGGCATCCACAATAGTGTCTGGGTTTAGTGATTGTATATGGTTAAGATAAAAAACTCAGGTGACAGCAGATGCTGGTGAGGATGTGGAGAAAGAGGAACACTCCTCCATTTCTGGTGGGATTGCAAGCTGGTACAACCACTCTGGAAATCAGTTTGGTGGTTTCTCAGAAAATTGGACCTGAGGACCCAGCCACTCCTGAGCATATACCCAAAAGATACTCCAACATGTAATAAGGACACATGCTCCACTATGTTCATAGCAGCCTTACTTATAATAGCCAGAAGCTGGAAAGAACCCAGATGTCCTTCAACAGAGAACAGATACAGAAAATGTGGTACATTTACACAATGGAGTACTACTCAGCTATTAAAAACAATGGATTTATGAAATTCTTAGGCAAATGGATGGATCTGGAAGATATCATCCTGAGTGAGGTAACCCAATCACAAAAGAATACACATGATGTGCACTCACTGATAAGTGGATATTATCCCAGAAGCTCAGAATACCCAAGATACAATTCACAAACCACATGAAACTCAAGAAGAATGAAGACCAAAGTGCGGATTCTTTGATCCTTCTTAGAAGGGGGAACAAAATATCCATGGAAGGAGTTACAGAGACAAAGTGTAGAGCAGAGACTGAAGGAAGGACCATCCAGAGACTGCCCCACATGGCGATCCATCCCATATTAGTTACTTTTGCATCATACAGAGAAAGGACTTGACAGAAACAACTTAAGGGAGAAAAGGCTTATCTTGGCACCTGGTTTCAAAGTGATCTCAACCCACCACCATGGCAATGACAATAGTATGGTGGTAGGCTAAGAAAGAGAGAAGGCTGCATTAGAAGAGTGGCTGAAATCTTCAAAGACACCCCTCGCCTCGGTGGCATAGTTTTGCCAACCAGGCTCAGCCCCATAAAGGCCACACACCTTGAAATGGTACCCAGAACTGGGAACCAAGTGTTCCCAGGAGCCTGGGGTGATGCTGCTCATTCAAACCATTACAAGGTGCACAGACTGACACGGAAGCAAGTACTTTATACCAGAAATATGGTCTGAGTAACATATACAAGGAAAAGAAGAGCCAAAGAATTCCAAGCAAGCCTCTGACTTTTATTTCGCTGCGTTCCTTCACATCCTTGGATCAGACAAGTCAGAACTCATCCAGATTCCTTTGTTTGGCTGAAATTCTCTCACCAATGAGGTTTCAAATTACCAACTCTGGGTTTACTTGAAAGAATTTTCACAAAATCTTAGGAGCACTTGCTTATTCCAATATGTAAATAAATAGATAGATAGATAGATAGATAGATAGATAGATAGATAGATAGATAGATAGATACAACTTGAAAATACACCCTGAAGATACCACGGAGACAGAGGATGAGCTGAATGAGAGGAGGGGCTTGGTTCGGATGGTCATGCGCACAAATAGAAGCCATTCCTACTGTGGTGCTCGCTTAGTAACTCATTTTGCAAAGCCCATCTCTGGCACATTTTGCATAGTATTGCAGCCTCACTCATGGACCAGCAAAGCAACTCAGAGTCCAGCCATGCAACTGGTCTGTCTCTCTGTCTCACCCTTCCTTCTCACCATCTTGAAGGGGTGCTATCCTTTGGTTCCAAATCAGAAGTACATGTCTAGGACTCTTCTTCCTGACAGATGGGTGAGTGTCTACTTTCCTGACCACTGTCCATCACAGTGTTCAGGAAAGAGGGTCAGGAGGAGAGAATGACAGGCTCAAGTACAGCCACTGTGACTCCAGAGCTGAGTCCTTAGGGATATGTCACCCCTCCACCAAAGGTTTGTTCACCACTATCATGACTGCATGAGAGACTGCATGGAAAAGTACTTATCATAGTAACCTAGCATCCAAGGCCTTACTAGCTGTTATTATATTACCAGCTAGCATGCCACCCTTGGCTTTTAAAATAACCAAAACTAGGTAATGCTCAAAAAAGGTAATTTAGAGTCTTCACCTTTATTTTGGATTATTAACTAAGACTTCCAAGACTTTCCTGTATATTTCAAATTAACGTATTCACTTCAAAGTAGAAAAAGACTACCAGGCAGACGTGGACACTGACATTGTCTAGGTATGAGCTTGTAAAAGCAGCATCATGGAAAAAGGTTTTTGGTATTTTTTTTAAATTCTATTCCTAAAAAAATTAAATTAAATTAAATTTAAAAATTGCACAAGTTGCTATTGGATAGCTTAAAGAAAATATCAAAGAAAACTGATGACATAGAATATTTACATCAAATAAAAAAAGAATAAAGTTTTAAAATACATAGATTAGTCTATTCTGGTTTTGGGCACATTTCTAAGAAATTATCCAATAAAAAAATTGCCTAGCCAATACTTTATATTACCACATTGCTTGAAGAATTGAAAAAAAAGTCAAAGTGACAACCAAATGCATATTTACTTCTTCCAGTTTTACTAATCACACTAGCCAAAGACACACGTCAGAAGCGCTGAGCGAGCTTCATCCTGTTACACAAGGCTCTGTCTCACACATGGAGTTTTGATTCAATAACGTAGGAGGAGGTGGGTTATTTATGTTCTGTAAAAAGTCGCCAAGTATTGCTAATGCTAAAATCCATGGTTAACAATTACTTCCCCAAGTCTTTCCTTAGGCGAGATTTTCCATCTTAGAAAGTTTTCACTAAACAGCATGTGATAAGACCCTAGACAGGGTCCACTAAGCCCAGGCTGGCCTTGAACCTGGGACAGCCCTATTTCAGCATCTCAACTAGTAGGTTTACAAGTCTGTACTACATACAGCAACATCATCATCAACAACAACAACAACAAGATTTAGGGGGCTCCCTATGCTCTGTTCTTTCTGTGAAGAAAGGTGCTAAGTTACCCCTTAGCCCTGATGCAGGTTACCAACTTGAGTCCGCTGGGAGAGCAGTAATGCTCTAACTACCAGGCCACTTCTCCAGGAACCTGCTTACCTGTTATACAGCACTTGGCTTCAGAAGTAGAGTTTCCTGTGTGGGAACCAGGAGTCACACATGGCAGGGAAACTGCTGACTTGTGGCTGGTGCTGGACACTAGACAGAACTCAAACTGTGCCTGCAACCTTCCTACCACCTTTGTATCCAAGGTTGTCACCTCCTTAAGTCAGTCAGTAGGTTTTGTTTGACTTGATGCCTTCTGCCAAGCATGGGGAGAAAGCGGGGGACAGATGTGAAAATGTTCTTTCTCTCATGTCATCTTATATCCTCATTTGTAACGGCTGGCCTTTGAAAAGCACCGGGTCCTCTGTGTAGAATGATTTTTGTCCAAGTGTGAGTCAGAGTGTTGTTGTTTTCAATGTGCTATATTGATGTGGAGAACCAAATAATCAAGAAATTGTATCAGTTCAAGAAAGCCAGGTGGCTCTATCAAAGGATAGAAGAAATGACAAGTCAGTGAACTTTGTGGCTTTATTGTTTCTGTTTAAAGAGTCTCACTGTGTGACCCAAGGTGGCTCGTGGTTGGCCTACCTCCACTTCCCACGAGCTGGCATTCTAAGCGCATGCCACCTATGAACTTGTTGCAGAAGGTCAGTACCAATTCAGCAGTGGGCTGAAGCTGTGGGTTCAGAGGTCATGAGAGAGAGAAGCCAGACACCTACCCTGGACCACACAGGGACTTGAAATTTAGCTACCAAGAACAGGCCCAAGGAGTTACCAATAAGTGTACATTTAACAATTCTCACTGGAGATGACATCAGGGCAGAACCAAAACCACCATTGGGAAAGGCAAAGTTTCAAGTAGCTGTAATTAATACGGTTTATCAAGTAGGTGAAATTTTCTGGGGGGGAGGGGGATAACTAACAGATAATAAGAGTATTGATTTGATAAAAAGGTATTACTAATGTAGCAAGATCCAGAAAGCTTACTCAGCTCACACACAAGTACTCTAAAGGAAGCTCTAACCCCAAGCCCCTCTGATTATACCACCATGTTCTAGGCAATCCCTGGACAGCAATTTCTGAGATGCTGCCCCCTATAACTAGCTGTATTACAGAACGTCAACTCATAATATCAATAACAAATGTCCTTAATTTGATTAGAATTGGATGCCTGGGTGATGAGAGAGTGAGTGCCCAGGAGAGGAGAGAGGATGATCAGGGTTGCAACGCTGGGATAACTCTTCATTGAACTCAGCACTGAGACTGGACAAGCAACCTTACCAAGCTCTGGAGGCAGAACGGTCAGGCGGTTCCCCTGAATGTGGAGCTCCTTCAGCTGGGTCAGCTCCCCGATTTCCTTAGGCAGTGAGATCAGGTCATTATCCCTGAGGCTGAGCTAAAATACAAAAAATACAAAAAACAGGGAGCTGTCAAAACAATCATTCACAAAGAGGTGCTCAACAGAATCATTCACAAAGAGGTGCTCAACAGAAACACACCCTCGCCAGAAGCCCTCTCTTCCTTCAGGGCGTGATCTTTTCAATTCACTTCAAAGTGTCTGTGGCTAAACAAGAAAGAAGCTGGAGCTCTGGTTCATTCCTACAAAACAAACCTTACTCCTGCTCAAATTGACTCCATTCCACTCCTACAAGGGCTGCGGGAGTGAATTGATTTTCTAAGAATTTAGATAAATTACTTACTATCTGCAACTTTGTGAGCTTCCCAATATCTGGAGGCAGGATTTCAAAATCGTTGTCGCTTAGATAGAGTGCACGCAGGGTGGCTGCAAATTAAACAGCAATATATAAGCAGGGTGGCATGGAATCCAACCGTTTGAGGTCTGATCAATACAAGGGAGCTGGCTTTGATTAATAACCCCGGCTTGGTGAAAAGACAGTGGCATGCCTAGGGCTCACTATAATAACAAGCAGGTCGGACCTAGATTTACTGGTTGATTGTGGCACTGGGACATCCAGGAAACATCTGTATCTGAGAAGACTGACAGGAAGAGTTCGGCACAGTTTCAAAGCTTTCAGAAAAGGTAGCGATTTTTCTCTCCTACACCGGATCACGTTGATTATACCATTAACATCTCCAGAGAAAGGACTGCTGTGCCACCCACGTCAGAATCCAGAGCAAGGGAGCTCTTGCATCAAGCAGGATCTACTACTTCAGACTCGCACTTTCTTAAACAAACAGATCAGTGTTAAGAATAAATACGTAGATGAAGGGCCTTCTGGTGATAGGTGTCATCATCTCGATTTATTGATCCCCTAATCAGATCACTCACTGTTAGCTTCAATGATGAAACAATATGAAGACAAGGGGGTTGAATGAATGGCATGGATTGAAGAGATTGAAGCCCGAAGCAAGTAGAATGCCAAAAGTCACGCCGTGAACAGATTATACAACGATGGTGTGATCACAGCCACTGGAGGATAAAATCCTCAAATAGCAGTCAACAAGAATAACAACAACAAAGCATGCTTAATTAGATGTACTTTAAAATAATGGCTTAACAGCAATCCACCTCCATTCTAACATGGGTAAGGTTGACAGAACTGAATGTTAACATGTGTAACAAAGATAATTTCCTCTGAGATCCAAGAAGATAATTTATAATTGGTTTCACGTGCTTCAGAATGTCTGGTAGAGGCCGGTTCAAAAGGAGCAGATTTTCTAGTGTGGGCATCATGACAAGAGGTTAAGGCAAGGGCAATCACCATAGTGTGAGACCAGACTAGTGTCCACACTGAGGCTGAGGCCAGACAACTCCGTAGAATGAGACCCTGACTCAAAAGTAAATGAGGAACAGAAACAGGAACACAGAACATTGTCAACAGAGTCTCCGCATGACACAGAAGTCACTACTCACAGATGCAGAACGCTAACTTAAAACACACAGCCCTTCCCTAAGTATTTCATTAGTTTCTAGAAAACCAGTCATGCTGATTTTTAAATGTATCTACAGCAAGAAACTTATGAAAAGACAAACATTTGGCCATCCGCAATTAATGATTCCATAATGGTTATCTACTAGACTAAATCAGTCCGTACAAGAATTCTTCAAAAACTTAAATAAGGATCTGAGCTCGGTTTTTCAACAATTGTTAGCAATTTAATAATGTGTAGATTTTAACAAATAATTTTCTAGAGTATCTTTAGCAGTGTATTTCAGGGAATTAATAGCAACTGGGGGAAAACATTATTATTTTATTTTTTGTTCACACTCTTTAAGCAGAAGTCAAGATTCTCAGCTAAATGTGAGATAAGGTACTAACATCTCTCCTGGAAAGTTAATGTCACATTGCTAAGCCCACTCCTGCCCAATGGTGTCAGCCAGCTATACATCAAATATAAATACTGCTGAGCGGTGAAGGAATATTCAAAAGGACTCTGTAGTGAAAAAATATATATGCCCAATAATTTCTCTTACGAGTTTCAGCACTGGCAAATAAATTTTTACTATTAGGACCAAAGTACCATGTTAAAGAGATTTACAGAATTAAAAGTTTCTCACTGAGGTAGAAGAAGTTTCCCGGAAGAGAATGTTCATTCAGGTTGTTGTAAGTTAAGTCCAGGACCTCCAGAGCCGGGAGGGAGCCGAATCCTCGAGGCAGCGTGTTCAACCTATTCATGCTGCAGTGTGGGGAGACACAAGGGACAAGCCACCTTTTAAAAAGCACATACGTACGCAGAACACGGGAACCTGACAGTGTAAGCCCAGTTCAGCAGGATCAGAGTCCAAAAGCACATTATGGTTCTGCGTTCACTGAATGGTACTTGATTTTTCATTGTGTTCATATAATTTAACAAACAAGAAGAAATTGCCACCCGTGTGTGTGTGTGTGTGTGTGTGTGTGTGTGTGTGTGTGCTGCTGAAAATACACTAGAAATGCAAATACACACAAATCTACTCTCTGAGTGATTTTTTAAAAATTTTTTATTAGGTATTTTCTTCATTTACATTTCCAATGCTATCCCAAAAGTCCCCCATACCTACCCACCCACTCCCACTTCTTGGCCCTGGCGTTCCGCTGTACTGAGGCATATAAAGTTTGCTCTGAGTGATTTTCAAATACAGTGAATATTGTTAATGCTAGTCACTGTGGTATATAATAATCTTTTGAACTTACTCCTGAATAACTGAAATTCTTGGGCCTTTAACAATTTCTTAACTCCCTGATCTCCACCACCTGCCTCTAGCAAACATCACTTTACTCTGCAATCATATAGTACTAATAGTTTAATAGTTCTACTCTGACAACCTGTGCTCATGAAATGTATGGAAATTTTTAGTTATTACTTCTTCCTACAGAAAAACTCAAATAGCCCGCTCCATACTTGAAATACCTGTCTGTCTAAAGAGAAACTGATTCAAAACATGCATTTGGGATATTTGCTTTATTTCATCCGTTCATTGTAATGGGAGGGGAATCAACTTCCTGTTCAATACCCATGTACTAATGATCAGAATGATCTCTAGTTAGAATGCTGATTGCCAGGGCCTGGGGCAGGGAGAGGCAAATGAGTTGTTTCAGGTTTGGGAGGCAATAAACTTCTGGAGGCTGAAAGTGTAACACTGTGAAAGTAACACCCAGGACTGACACACTATCATAAAAGTTATGATATGCACATTTATATGTGTGCATGTGTGAGCATGTATGTGGGATGGCTAATGTTAGTTGCCAACTAAAAACGCCTGGGAAAAGGGAATCCCAAGTGAAGAATGGCTTCTATCAGACTGACCTATAAGCATGTCTGGGGGCAGGGCTTTCCTATTGCTCAGTGGTATAAGAAGGTTCAGACACTGGTGGGAACCAAATATATCAGAGGAAGTGAGCAAGTAGGCAGGTTTTCCCCGTTCTTTCTGCTTCAGTTCCTGCCTTGACATCTTGCTTTGGCTTCCTCTGATGATCAACTATAACTTGTGGGCCAAATCCTTTTTTCCCCAAAGTTGTTTTTTGCTAGCATCTTATCATGACATCAGAGAATCAAATTACATACATACATACATGTATATACATATATAAAAATCTAAGAGAATTTTTCGATATTATCTTTTACCCTTCTAGACCTTTATGTCTCTTTTGGAGGCTGCCTCTGAGAATACCTAAAAGTCAGTTTAAACACTGTATAAACAACTTCAGTGTAAGCTGACAGACACTGGAAGGGAGGAGAGACTTGACACTGAAAATCAATCCAACCATTGATCATTCTAATAACAGACGCAATGCTGCTGCCCACCTCGACCAATCCGGCCTCCTGAGAAATGACTGCGCAGAGGGAAGCCAAGAGAAAAGTGGATTTGCAAGTCTCAGGACAGGGAGTCCCAGGCCGGCTTTCCTCAGGGCCTACCAACTTCTTAGACTACTCACTACAAGAGAGAAAGCTTCCCCATGAGCCCAGTCAGTGACACACATCTGCTTCCCTAACGGCCAAATGCTTACAGGATGAATTCTAGCAACAAACTAGGCTGACAGTCCGCGGCAGCTGGGTATGTCCTCTACAGTGAAGTTAGCCCCAAAACTATAGCCCTGACAACTCTATGGCTTTTCATTTCTTGTAAAATACACACTACACTGTGCTTCAAAAATTAAGGACATCTCAAATTTTCTGCTTACTACAGCTGGCCTGAAGCTCATTCATGTCTTGCAATCATCATAAAAAATGGCAAGTACTGCATAATTCAATGATTGGTGAGTGTAGCCTTTGGACCAGGACCTACCCATGGTGCTTGTGGTCTCTTAAGTGCACACTTTCATTTGGCCCGCTAACACTAAGCAGTCCTCTTCACCCTGCCTTAATGTGCACATATAAACCTCCATGAGATCTAAGAGCAGAGATTCCTTTATTAAAATTCAGCTTAATTCCTTTCCCAAGAAAACGAAAATTTTGTGGGAATGGCAACTTCTATGGAGCTATGGAATCAAACGCTGAAAGGTGTTTTACATAGTCAATAAACTTAGAGCTGAAAATACAGGCAATTCCAGAAGGGCAAGGACGTAACTAAGGTGCATGGTCAAGTTTACCCTATGTCCTAAGATAGCCCAAGGTCAACTAAACCAGGCCTGAGCTTATGTTCTTCCCAAACCTGTCTCCAGCTCTAATCCTATGATAGCCGACCAACACAGGAATCTAGGTAGGATCCCTTCCCATCTGTAACTGTCTTGGCAATTTTCCTTCTATATCATTTTCAAATTAAATCCTTTTTCTTCCCCACTACGACTGATCCAGATCACCTTGGACAAAGGTGGCATTCCCACAGTCTTCTTGCCCTTTACCTCAACCTCCCATGAACCCTCTTTGCACTGAGCTTTCAGACAAAACTGCTCTTATTTCACACCCACTACCCTGTAGGACAAATTCCTGCAGAAAAGATCTGCAACCAGAGCTCCACTATGTAAACTGGGGCAGCACTGCTGACTCCCTGCCACCTCTGACACCTATTTGTTTGCCACTGGTGTCCCCACTGTAGTGTGAGCTCTATGACAGCAGGATGACCATTACCTAAAATGACTCCTGGTAGCAATCTGGAATTCAACAAACACCCACTAGGTGTGCAGAAGCCATTCCCAAGGGTCTGGGCTAGCCCTTGCATCTCACCTGGCCACCTTTACATTGAATCCTACCAGTGAACTGCTACGACAGCCCAGGATGTGCTCTGAGCTTTGAAATGTGTCACTCTCTCAGCCTGAGATGGCTGTGCATTGCTCGGATTATAGCACTCGGCCTTTGAAGAGCCTCTCAAGAACCTCGTCTATTGGCAAATGTTTTCCCTGTCTCTGCTTCCGCCACAGCTTCATCAGTCGCATCACAGCTGTGACCATACTGTGCTCAATGACACTGTACCCTGCCCCAATCCTAAGATTCACACCATGACACTCATTTCTGACCCCCTATCAGCAATACTGACATAGAATAAGCACTTACATAGTAAAGAAATAAATGAACAAATTAGTGAAGTATGATGATAATCACTAATGCTGTCTCCTGATTAACATGTATCAGGTTATATTCCTAATTTCACGCTATCCAAATATGAACTGTGCATGAACATCCTTATAATACACTAATATATATGTATATGTATGTATATATGTGTATATGCAGTATACCAACATGTATACATATGTTTTATATGTATTTCATAATTCTATAAATGGATATCTTAACAGTAAAAATACATACCTATGCTTACCATTTTCACACTAGTTTACCGTATGATTTAATGGGGTTTTATATGTGTGTGTGTGTGTGTGTATTTGTGTGTAGTTTATGTATATGTGTATAGACCTGTGTGTGCCCCTATGCAGGCCAGAGAAGAACATAAAGTATGTGTCTTCCTTAATCAGTCTACACTTTATCTTTTAGAAAAGTTCTCTCATTGAGCCTAATGCTTGCCTTCTTGGCTAGGCTGTCTAGCCACCAAGCTTCCAGGGCCTGTGTCTACCTTCATAAACCCAGTGCCAAGATTATAGGTATACAAGAAAAATCCTGGCTTTTACATGGGTGCTAGGGGTTTGAAATTAGTCCCTCCTGGTTTCAAAGCAGGCATTCTTACCCATTGAGCTATCTCTCTAGTATAAGGACTTAATAATCTTCAAACTCAAAAAAAGAAAAAAAAAAAACCCTCAAAAGAAAAAATATACAACCCTTTTTCTTTTCTGTTTTATTGATGGGGATCCAGTATGAACCCCAGCAAGGGAAAACACTGTCATTTGAAGTAACATGGTTCTCTCTTTTTCACTCTTCTTCCTCTCACAGGTTAGCAAGTAGATGCTCTTTGATCTTGCAAAGCTGATCTCTCAAAACTGAGCTTCAACACAAGAGAATCGAAGCAAACCCTTCATGGAAAGAATGGACTAACCACGAATCCACAAACCCCATATAAGACTGATAAATACCCAGCATACCCCGCCCCCCATTTAGCTCACTAACATAACTACAACATCCAGTGGCTACAACTGAATGGGTAGATTGGATTGCACAGAGACGTGAATGGACACTTTCAGCTAACAGCTATGACAGGGAAGATGGAAATCAAAAGCCAAAGTTCCACTTGCCATCCAGGGGGTCTGATGGAGCCAAATCAATAGAGGTCTCTACTGCACTCAGCCACCAAAGTCAGAGGTAATCAGGAGCGCATCAGGAGCAAGCTCTTGAGAAGAGCTTGACTGCCTATCTTGGAAAGGAAAGTGCTGAATCCACCTCACAAACGTGCACAGGGTCAAGTGCCGGCACAAGAACTCTGACAACTGCCAAGCAGTATACAGATGCAAGGTACTGTTACAGCTCACTGATGAATAAACTTTCCTCTTTTCACCTTGGTGTAAAAGTGTACAGTTGTCCCCCATCCCTACAACACCGAAGAATACCTTGAAGTCACAGTGCAAAATGAGGGGCCACTGCATGCAAGGAGGGTGTTTTTCTAACTATTTCTATGTAATACACAGAGAAAACAGGCCAACAGTAGTCCAGCTTATCTGAACAATTAATTCTATGCAAGTCAGTCCTTCCTTGGCCAACATAACAGACATAACATTCTATTGGAAACAAAATATCATGAAAAGATTCCTTGTTGTGCCAACAATTAGCTTCTCAATTAGCTTTAACTGGATATACACTAATGGAGAAGACTGAAAGGAAATATTAAAACAATAAGCCTTTTCTTAAACCTGACACATTAAAAGCAATTAGAAACCCACTACTCCCATGTGATAATCATATAAGCGCTTCCCCTTGCTTGCCCACAGCATGCATTGGCTTCAGCTCATTACCTGGCGGAGATTTCCTCAAGCTCCTCCAATACTCACCCAAGGTTCAGGTGTTTGAGTTTCTGGAGGCTGCTGATCTGGGTAGGCAGTTCCTCGATCTGATTGTTGAAGAAGTTTAGTACCTCCAAGTTCTTCAGTTCCGCTACATTTGGTGGCACAGCTATAGGGATGGAGATGCAGCATGTGAATTCAAGGGGCAAAGGATGCTAGCCACACACTTCCCTATTGAACGCAAGTAAGGTCAAACCCCAGTGCTGTCCACATGCATTTTGTGGGTTTTCTTACTTTCATGGCTAAAAATTCTTGACCAGGTGGAACGGAAGTGTTTCCTCTTGTCTGATTAGATCAAACTACCTGGCAGGACTTGTTTCTGAGTTACAGAGGGGCTGAAAGCAGAAATGAGGAAGACATGAGACCCATGCTGTCAGCAGCCTCTCAGGAAGTGTTTCCTTTTGTCTGATTAGATCAAACTACCTGGCAGGACTTGTTTCTGAGGTACAGAGGGGCGGAAAGCAGAAATGAGGAAGACATGAGACCCATGCTGTCAGCAGCCTCTCAGGGAATAGAACACAGCACACACTTCCACACTACAAGCATAACAGCTGAAGTTATTTTCTTCCTTGTGGTTGCTTTGAACTGCCAGCCGAAGACAGCTAACCCCAATGAAGGAGGGTACACTCAAGTTCTTAAATGATCCCGTACCTGTGGAGCTGTCCTTGTTATCATTGAACTCAGTCGCAGCTAAAGCTTAAGTTGAAATAGTACAATACTCAGTGTTCCTCCTTTCTGATTTTTGTCCTTTTTGTTTTGACTCACACACACACACACACACACACATTAAATTAACAATTGATTAATACATTCTTACACAAAAATTCAAAGAGCCCACTCAGCAGCATGCTGTGAACAGAGTGTGCAGCTCACAGATGAAGATATCCGCTTGGGACCCGCAAGGCATCTCCTTACCTATAGTCTACCATTTGAATACAAGTTAAGAGCCTCAAAAGTAGAGCCAGCCCTCAGTATCTCTACATTGGAGGCAGAAATGTCGAATGAATTTGGGGTACACAAAATACGAGCAGCACTTTTTCCCCTTTCAAATGGAAGCGACATGGCAGTCCAAGGTGACCATCTAATCCACACATAAGCTGGGTTTCCTTATTATTAAATCACATCCAGAATTCTCAATCAACCAAAGATATTTACAGAAAATGGTGCATCTGTAATGACCTTATACAGCTGGCTCTTCTTGTCATTACTTCCTAGAGGATGCAGTTTAATGAGCATTTGCAAGCTATTAGATATTTTACACAATACAGCAGTGATTCAAAGGGCATGGAAAATGAGCATAGGATATGTGCATATAATGTGTCCTTTTATATAAAGGACTTGAGAATTTCTGGATTTTGGTAACCAGGGCTCCTCTAATCAACTCCCAATGACACTGAAGGACAAATGTTCCACTCCAAGTTGATAGCACAGGAGAGAGAAAGAGAGGGAGAGAGGGAGAGAGGGAGAGAGGGAGAGAGGGAGAGAGAGAGAGAGAGAGAGAGAGAGAGAGAGAGAGAGAGAGAGAGAGAGAGAGACTCTTCAATGTTTTGTCATTTATCTAGCCTACTTGCTATTTGATTTTCTATAAGCATGCATATGCAGCTTGCCCATGGTTCATGGAAACTGTAACACCCAAACTTTCCAGATCACTAGGAATAGCAATGCGGCCTTGTCCAGTATAAGCAAGTGGGCCACATCTTATATCAACATATTTCCTTCCCAGCCTGCAGTTCCCTCTTCTCCACCTGCCCCGAAGGCTGGGAAAGACACTCTGCTGGCCAGCATTACTGCTCTAGGTTAAGTCTAACTGCAGGATCAGGAGTGCTTGTACTTAGGACCCTTGCATAGCTCTATGAAAATTCTAAACATCTGAGATATGGAGCCAAACAGCCATCCCAAGACCGGCACGTGGTTACTCCCAGGAGAGATAAAGTAACGGAAAAGGGCCCAGTGTTATTGTTCACTCTGAGTCACCATTTTCAACACTGAGAAACACCCCAGGTATGGATGACCTAATTTCTTTAAAAGGGACTGCTTGGGACAAGGAAAAGAACATGCTTTCATTGAAAGGAGGGACATAAAAGATAAAGACTGGAGTATACCAGAGCCATGGACAGGTGGCAGTGGTCCCATGATAGAGCTTTGCATTAGCCCTCAAAGTGGGTGGAGATGAAGGGACCAATATTTCATGAAATAGTCTGGGCAGCTGGGAAGGATCCCAGAGTGACTGTAGATACTAATACAATACTAAGAGCCTAGCTTGCACAGAGTGGCTGCAAGCATATTTCAGGTACATACGCTGTTGTGTAAATAAATGGTGTTCAGTTTATATGAGCAATTACTGAGAAAGCCATCAAACTTTACCCTCAGGGTCACATGTTCCCTCCACTGACAGAGGTGAAGGGCAGCAACCGAAGACCTAACCCTTTCCCCTTGTCCACCCTGGAGCTATCACTAAGCCTACGCTCACTGTAGTGATCGGATTAGCTTGAAGAGCAATAAAGAAAGTTACTGAAACCAAGAGAAAATGATGATCTCAATTTAGCCACAAACCAAGAATAATGTGGCCAGAATTACTGCTGCCTCCCTAAACTTACCCTGCCAATGCAATTAAATGCTGGTCTAAAGGTATCGCCTCTTTGACAGGATGAGAGATTATTTCACTCTCTGTGCTAAAGCAGTCCAATTTAAAGCCACCAATTATGTTAAATGTGATTTAGGACTTTGTTTTGTGGACACAAACAATAACCCCACATTCAATTTACCAAACCTCTCCCAGCCTTTGGTGTGCATTTGAATGTGTTGTGTTAAGACTCCATTCACGCTGAAAGGGAAAGAAAAAAATGCATAGCTAATATTTCCCTGTAAACTACAGAATTTTTTCATCAGCCACAGTAAAAATAGAAAGAATATAACATTCAGACTTGTCTGGACAGAGGACCATTCATCCAACCAAAATCAGAGAATGCTAACGATATGCAGGATACTCTCTAGTCTTACCATCTAGCAGAGTGAATCTTTTGTGGATAAAGAGAGCCATCCTATGCTATTTATATATATAAAAAAAAAGAAAGCAAGTTATAAATGAAGGGTTATCATAATCTAAAGTAGAAATGGAGGCAGCATTTGGAAAGCCAGCTAATCCCAACAAAACCATGACAAATGTAAAGGGTTAGCAATACACAGTGCGCAGTGAATAAATCACAACTATCAAGAAGAGGTGGCTGTAAAATTTCACCAGTCAAAAGTCTCTCCTGGAATATTCCAAGGTATCTGTGGGACACCTCAGCAAAAAAAAGAAAAAGAAAAAGAAAGAGAGAGAGAGAGAGAGATTGAGAGAGAGAGAGAGAGAGAGAGAGAAAGAAAGAAAGAAAGAAAGAAAGAAAGAAAGAAAGAAAGAAAGAAAGAAAGAACGAACATTTGAAAACATAATTAATGGAGCTGGCAGGATGGCTCAGCAGTTACCGGCACTTGGCAAGGCGGGTGACTTGTATTCATTTCTTGAGGATCCATATGGTATAAAGGAGTGAATGAGTCTGAGAGGCTATCCTCTGACCTCTACATGTTCACCATAGCATGTAAGTATGAGCACAAAGACAGACAGGCAGGCAAGCAGGCAGGCGCAAGCACAGACACACACACACACACACACACACACACACAAGACTTGGAAACCCTGCTCCATCTACTTGTGAGGTATCTGATGTGTGAGCATTGTGTCTATAGACAACAGAATTGAGCACACAGAAGCAGTGGAGAAACTGAGGTATCTGATGCAAGGCATCATAGGCTGACACAGACACCTCCTGACTCTGCCGTCCTTACTATGTGTCCCCTTACTTAACAGACAAGCTTTCTGGGCCTCTTTCTCCTTCAGTATAAAATGAGAAAGATGGATTGTGGTCATTTTAAATCCTCCTCTGCCTGGTTTTAACATTTTATGAGTCTAAGAAGAGAAGAGTTGTTGAAAATCAATGATAACAGATTTAAATAATGCAACAACTGGGGTCCCCAATTAGGATGCTCAGTCATGTAGAACTATGCTTGTCACAAAGAACTTAGTAGCATTTTCTGTCTTGTCAATGACAGCTCCTCTAATTTTGAGACTTCAGCTGCTAGGTTTGGGAGAAAGTCCCTGACTGCTCTCTGGGATTCCTAGGCTCCCAAAGGACATTTGGTATCAATGGGAAGACCACACCACCTCTGGGGACCTTTCAGTCCAGATATTAAGCCCAGGGCCTGTTTGAGAGTACTTTCTCGGGTTCCTAACAATCTCAGACTAACCCACCCACCACAGCTCTGTCTCTTCCTTCAAGTTTTATTTAAAGGAAATCAAAAACAAAACCCTGAACATTACCTTGGAGGCCTGTCTATTTTATTTTCTGGCTAGACTCAGCAATTCAACAAGTATTCTCCAAAGTATCCAGAAAGTTACACACGGATCCCTGGGAGACTTGAAAGGTCCTGTCAGCTTGTCTTTGAGGGACAACATTTTATGAGTCTAAGGTTATCAGGGCCAGCATGGTGTTACACACCTGTAATAGAGTACTCAGCAGGCTAAGGCAGGAGGGAGGAGAGCAAGTTTAAGAACTACAAAGTGAGCTCCAGCCCACTAATAGCACGCTTCCATGGGCAGGAAGCCTCATACTGCCCCCCTTCTCTCTACCTCCCTTTAAAAATCATGGACAGAAATCAGTAACTAGTGCCATTCCCGAGGAAGGGCACGACTCCTTAGAGGACATTCAATCACCACATGAGATATATTTTTAAGATTTATTTTATGTATATGGTATTTTATCTGCGTGTATGTCTAGGCATCAAATGCATACTTAGTATCTGTACAGGCCAGAGGGGGGGTGCTTCAGTTACCCTAAAACTGGTGTTACAGTTGTGACCTGCCATGTGGGTGCTGAGAATCCAACCTGGGTCCTCTGGAAGAGAGGCCAATGCTCTTAACCTCTGAGCCATCTCTCCAGGCCCTCACCATTTTATGTTTACAACAGGCAGAAGCTACACAGCCAAGCAGTGACTCTGAAGAGGAGTTTTATTCAACCGGTTGGCAAGAAGCAAGTGGTTCCAGCAAAAGGAAAAGTAAGGCTGTCCACTCTTGCAGAACTCTGTTCTGTGATGGAAAATTCGTAATTCGGTGGCTGATAATGTATCTTAAAACATTTTGGGAGTTTATCCATACAGTAAAAATACTTCTGTGGAGCAGGGCTGCCCAGTGGGTAACCTCTATTTATATGGATGTTTAAAACTAGTTAAATCAAACTGGGAAAAAATATGGTTATGATTAAGATGTCAAATGCTGTCACAGACTCAGGTTTTGAGCACTTGGTTCCTGGCTAATGGCACTGTTCAGGGAGCCTGTGGAGTGTTGAGAAGGTGTGGTCTTGTTGAAAAGGAGCAAGCCTTGAAGATGGTTGCCCCTGGTTCCAACCCTGCTGTCTCTGCTTCCCGGTTCAGAGCCATGTGATGTTATGCCACATGTTTCTGTCATCACGGCTGAGTCATTCCACCATGCCTTCCCATCCAACTAGGGCAGACTGGAAGCCACTGAAACCACATGCCAAAAGAAACTCAGTGTTTGGTCATATTGGTCAGACTTGAAAAGCTGGACAAGCAGCCCATGTGACCCATGGCTTCTACACTCCTCATGTCACCTCTATAGAGCATTCTATTGGCTAGTGCTGCTCTAAGGTTGTGGGCTCTAAGACACTGAGTACAAATCTCCTAGCAATATATTCACAGACAAAGCGACCTACATTTATCTCAGTGGTGTGGGGACAGACTCGGGAGCCTGCATTTCTCATGGTTCCATGGAATGCTGAATTGGGAAATATTGCAAACTCTTGGTGATATCAAGATCATTTCTTCAATGCTGATGCCCACATCACATAATTAGAGTGAGAGTTTTTATATAAGCAACCTTATCCAAATCAAAAGTGAGCCCGAGGGATGAGGAAAAGCAGAAAAAGGAAAAACAAAACAACAACAACAAAGCCTTTGGGACCAATCCACCCAACCTGAATGCTACCTTGACAACATTTCCAGTCAAGGCCTGCTTTCTCAACAGAGATTTTCCTGATGAAAACAGTAGGGTGGGTAGGAGAGACAGCATACAAAGTCACTGAATTATGTCACCCAGGAACAAATTCATCATGAGCAAGTGTGGTCCAGTTGAAACAGGTCAGGTGTTGTAGGGCAACACAGGGCTGCACTACATACAGCATGTTGGGTAGTTGAGCACATATCATGCAGACTCCCTTGGGCAGGTACCACCATTCCAGAGACTTTCTGACAGAAAGCATTTGGGCTCCCAAAACTAAGAAACAAAACTCTGAAGAATGACAGGCTCTGGGAACAGCAGGCATCAAGCAAAACATAAGGATGGGAGCTCTGCCTAGGTGCAGCCCACGGAGGGGTCAGGAAGCCATGGATTGGTCTTTAGAACCATATGGTTAGTATTGACAGTGGTTCTCCTGTAGTTCCAGAAGGGCAGTTAATAGATGGTGTGCTGTGTTAACACCCACGCTGCCAGGAAGTCAGGAGCAGCACAGAACGTGGGTTTTCATGAGAAGCAAGGGCATAAAATCCGGAGATGACCTTCCCCACAGCCCCACCACCAAACTTCAGTGTTGTGCGAGTTATACTCCGATAACTTTTACAGAAGAACCAAGAGCTGTTTTGAGCTCCAGTGACTGCTGAGCTGAGAAACAAAACCCAACACTCATATGTTTCAAAGAAGCAGATTCGTGGTTCAGTTTTAACTTCCTTTATGGGATGCCACCGATAGAATGCAAATTCCCACAAGGACAAGAAGAGGGAAACCTGGAGCAGGCACCTCACAGGGCCGAGTGCCTGCCTTACAACAAAGAGCTTTGGGGGTACACATGTCTGCTGAGGTAGGAGGCTGAACACTGTCCCCTCCTGTCCATTTCCAGGGACACAAAGATACCACCTAACCCAGATCCAAAAGCCCCCAACAATATCACCCTGGAGAGGTCAAAACAGATGAAAACAAACAGCACTGTTTCAAACACCCTAGCGCATTAAAGGTGTGTTGGAGGGGCAGCAACATGCTTTGAGGAGTAAAGCATTTGCACAGAAATCTAAGACGCTGAGTCTGATCTTCCCAGAACCCACATAAAGATAGGAGAGAGCCAACTCCACAAAGCTCTCCTCTGACCTCCATGCACATCATAGCAAGTGTATCCCAACACACACATACAGAGACTTACAGACACACACATACACACACACACACATATATATATATAGATAGATATACAAAGACACACATACACACACACACACACAAGCACACACCATGCACACATACATCCAGACACACACACACGCACACGCATCACGCACACACACAGAGACACACACAGATACATACACAAGTGTTGCCATACAACACCCGACCTGTCTCTACTGGACCACATTTGCTCATGATGAATTTGTTCCTGGTTGAAGTAATTCAGTGACTTTGTATGTTGTTTGTCCTACCCACCCTACCACACACAGATACTCACATACATAGATGCACACAGACATGCACACACAGACACACACACAGAGATCCATACACACAGACACATACACAGATATACACAAACATAGACACACACAGATGTGTATATACATATGCACCACGTGCACAAACAGATATACACAAATATACACACAGATATACTCAGAGACACACACAGACATGCACACAGAGACACACAGACACACACATACACATGCAGAGAGACACACACAGACACATACCATGAACACACAATAACCAATAAAAATGTAAACGTAAGTATTCTGGATGCTGCAATAAAGAATGTAAATGTGGTGTTATTTCGTTACACTCTAGGCTTTTACAGCCTTTCTTTGAAAGAGTAAAGAGTAGTGAAGAGTACTAAGTTAGCTCGTTCCTACAAGGAAGATAAAGAAATGCTACCAACAACAGGATAATACGTGAAAATAAGCAAGGCTTCTCAGGATATATAACAGGAGCGATCTAACCATTCTAGAAAAGACGGACAGGTAGCATTTTCTGCAGCCTGAATGACGCCAACACTACAGAGTCTGTGTGGAATTGCTGGTGAAAGTCAAGTCACAGAGCCAGCCGTCAATCCTTACCCAACACAACTAGAGACCAGCCCCATATTCCGACCAGATGCAGTGTCCAGACTCCTTACATATGTGCTGTTCCTACAGCAAACCAGGAATCCTACCTAGCCTTAGGTGCCATTTCAATGACTCCATGTAAAAAAGAGATCTTAACTCTCACATGATTCTGGAAATTTTATATGCAAATAAAAAAGGTCATTTGTACTTAGGGTGATTAATTACCTTTGCTTTCTGGCCAAAAACACACGGTGAATAATGAAGTGATTATATATTACTGTTCGAGTTTGAAGTTTGAACTAATCATGTTGTGCTTCACAGATTTTATGGGATTTTCTCCAAAGCAGCTATTAAAGCAGTGAATTACGGTAGTTATAGGTTATTTAAAAACATAAAGTTTATGAAACACTGAAGCAAGTTTTCTTTTAACAGGTTTTAGATGGCCCTCAAGGTAAAAGTAAAAATTCGCCAATTATCTAAGCCCCTACCTTAATAAAGGCCACCATCTCCCCAAATATTATTAGACATACAGGTAACTAAAGTAATTCTACCTGTGGCTAATCAACAAGTATTTGCTGAGCATGAGTGCCCAAGGGCACACATGTTTCATGGGCCTCCTTAGGATTCTGCAGCTTAAATAGTTTTATGAACCACAAAACCACAAAAACAAAACAAAACAAAAAAAAAAAAATCCTGAGTTAACCACTGCACAGACACACAACTGTGGTGTCACCCTCTTACCAACTACAAAGCGAACAATCAGTTATATAAAAATTAGAAGGAAATTGTAACAAACAAGCAATAAAGTGGGTTTGTAATATGAAGCCAAACAGGCAAAAATGTACGTCCCTGAGCTACAAAAAGGGCATGCACAACCACACGCAACTCCTAAAGATATGACGGGTGTGAACTGCCTCCCTTCTGAGCAGACACAATTTGACTGGCACCTAGAGTCTGCATTAGCTTAGCAGAAAAGAAATATGTTCCTAATCACACGTGGTGTGGTTTTGGTTCCCCACTAACTCAGTCACACATCAGCAGCTAGCTTTGCCTGGGGAGCTGGTTGGGACCATCACATCCAAAGGAGGAGAAACGGCTCTGGAAGCCGGGGAGAGGAAGTGACGTCCAGTGAAACGGAAGATCAGGACAGACATCCTGCTTCAAAAAATACCTCGAAAGTTTAGAAAGACGAAGAGAAACAAGAGACAAAAATTAAAAAGACACACATCCTCCATCAACAGAGGAAGCAAGCTTGGGGCGTAAACAACCTGCTCAGCCTCTTTGATGTGTATGCTTTATTATATGTAATACACTATAATAGTATAGTTAATATAATGTAGTATATGAACACATGTATGTTCAGGTGTGATTATGAACAATAAGCGGCAGATAACACTTAATTAAGTCCAACCGTCAGCACTTGCTCAGAGCACCGTTTGCCCACATTTCTGCCTTTCTTTACAACTGAGAATGACCACGGAGAGGCCGCATGGGGTGCTCTGCCTATCAGACCATGTGCTTAGAGGCTGAGGAAAGGGGTCATTCCGTGAACAGGGAAGAGAGGGGAGGTGACGAAGATGGCCAGAGACAGAACAAGACACACAAACCACCCTCCAACCTTGGCAAGTCTGCCTGGTCTAACGGAAACAAAGATCAGAGCCACAGAAGTGTTCGGTCCATTAAGCACTGGGTTTCCCTTGCCTGGAACAGTTAAAGTGCACACATAAATCACTTAAAGAAGTAGCCAGGGGAGATGGCAGTGCAGAGGCTCAGGGTGCAGAAGATCAGAACCTCTGACTCTGATTATTTAACCACGTTAAGTGTAATTCCTCCACTTAACAGAGGGTACAGTTTGATGAATGCTATCTCTCGCCTTGCTTAATTCTCAGTTAACTCCACATGTGGGGTGCTGTCCCCCACAGCCTGATGAGCTGTGGGGAGCCTTCTGTTTTACACACCACATGGTCGTGGTTTATTTTGAAGGGGAAGAGGGCCTCACAGAAACAAGGGGAGTTCATCTAAGCTTTCTGACGGACGGCATAGGAGCTATGACTTCAGAGATGAAAGTGGTAACATAAAGAGAAGAAGGAACATAGAGGTGAGGAGAAAGGATACTGAAAATAAAAATTATGAAAAAAAATCAAACAAAAGACAGTTCAGACTGAATAGAAAATCAAAATTCTGTCAACAGTTAATTAATCACACCAGGACAAGTCTGTCCTACTGGACTGAGTAACAGAGAAAGCGAAAGTGGTCACAAGAATTTTATTACTTAAAAATTAATATATATGTATATATGTATAGGCACATTCCACTCAAGACTAGGGGTGGGCTCTAAGATTACAAATGCAATCTTATTTTTAAATGTAAATTCAAGCTAATAAATCAGGTGGCGCCTACTGGCACTTTTTATACCTGCTTCTCATTCATTTAGAAAATCATCTTTTGAACGCTCTGGAAAACTTTCTTCAAGAACCAGCGTCAAGTCTATCTGCTCTGCAAATACACCACTGCTGCCTTCACTCAGTCCCGCGGTTTCCAAACCTGAGATGTGCGGGCTTAAAGAACTGATGTACGGGCAGAGCAGGACCCAAAGCCAGTGACATCACAGGAGAGCAGGACCCAAAGCCAGTGACATCACGGGCACCATGTGTGCTTCTGAAGCGACTATGCTCAGTTTTGCTTTAATTCTTAAAACAACGACAAAGCTCAATAATTTAAGAATAATTAAAATACATACACCTGTATATTGCACATCCTAGACTATGTACACACACTTCCTTTGTTCTTTCTGTCTCTCTCTGTCTCTCTGTCTCTGTCTGTCTGTCTGTCTGTCTCTCTCTCTCTCTCTCTCTCTCTCTCTCTCTCTCTCTCTCTCGTGTGTGTGTGTGTGTGTGTGTGTGTTTTCTGTTGTGCTCAATTTAACCTTGGCTGGCTCGTTATGGTGCTACATCATCAGAGAACACTGTATGCATGCATCATCAGAGAACACTGTATGCATGTTCTATTTTGCTATTAAGTCACTTCTGTTTGACAGGCGTTGACCTCTTCAAGATCAGCCCCTAGGATGGAAACAGGACAGTAATTTGGAAGGTAGCAGGCTTATCTACCCCACATGACTGTCCTCACAGCCTGTCATATCACTCAAGCCGTGGTGATTGATGCCCTCCCATTTAAAACTATATCATGGAGGATTAACATGTTGCATTTCAGAGAGCTTCCTCCTTAGCATAGAACAGGTCCCAAGAAAAAGGATACTAAAGTAGGCACATTTTAGGTGGTGGAACTGGCAACCAAGGGACCAAAAGAAACATGGGCTTTCAGGTGAGGGTGAGATGTCACGAGAGCCAGCAGCAAGCAGACAGCAAAGACCATGGTCTGTCAGCTGAGGGTGAGGTCCGTGGGAGCCAATCTCCTTTGACTGTACCCAGGCCTGTGGACCAGCCTGGGCCTGGATCACTCTCACATGTGATGACCTCACATGCCTGCTTATTAAAGCCAAAAATAACAGCACGCAGCCAACTGCAGGCAATTTTTCAAGGTAACCTGACGACAGGGACCAACAGGGAGATATTGTTTAATTAATAGCTGTCAGGCTCAAAAATACTGTGTGCATACTTTTTCAACTCCAATCTCTCAAACGATGGCACAGTAACAAGCTGATAAATGTGCACTAATTAAAAAAATAAGCTATTGATCAAAGCTTCTGTGTTATAAATACATTTGTGCTCTGTTAAGATGCAAACAGCAAGTTGTTTTGATACTGTCACGAGACAGATTCATGGCACAGGAGATTTATTTTGCATATCCCCCCTCCTCTTTAACTTCACCCAGGCCCAGGAGCAGGAGTCTTTTGCATGCAGGATGACAGATAAGATATGAAAGGGGGGAGGACAGCAGACCCAGGAGCAGCAAGGTCTTGGGAGAACGCTGAAGGTCACTTTTATAAATTGAGACGGTTAATATTTCTCACTCATCCCAACAATCTACTATGGCTATGAGAAAGGTTTTCAATTTATCTCATTTGCAAAGCCGGCTCCATTCTCTGCTTTACAGCTGGACCTGGACATTTCAAGTTGCTGTATTTTTTTTCTTTCTAATCTTTAGTCTGCCCAGTTCACTTACAATGAGACTCCTGGTACATATCCTCTTCATCTACATAAAATTTACGAGCATTGTCTTAACTTTCTATGTCCTCAGAATACCACCCTTGGCTAAAAACAAACAAACAAACAAGAGTTGAAATTGCTAAAGAAAATACCCCAACATTTTCTTGTTCACTAATTTCCTATCTAAGCTATCACTAATGTGAAATCGCTTTTTTGAAACTCAGATTCGGCTCATAGTTCTTGGGTTTACTGCCTAACCATTTCCAATATATTAAATGACAAGATAAAGCCCACAGCTAAGACCCAAAACTACAGCTATAGGTGGCAATATCTCAGGAAAAGCCCACATGACAGTTAAAAGTTCAAAGTACCCAATCAGGTGATTTCACATTTAGTGCCACACACTTAGGGAACACTGAGACAGAGGGTTGCCCAGTGACTGCGAAGACAAGAGATGCAATCTGTGTTTACTGCTCAAACTGATGGGAGCTCCATGCTTGGCCTGCAGAGGCCACACATGAGAGATGCTGTTGGTTTATTTAAGCTGTCTGCAGTGTTCTCCGATGGATGTTTATACAGAAGCACTTTCCAAAATTAAGGATTTCCGTGTTGAAAGGAATGCCTAGAGACGTTTCTTTTCTCATGTTGGAGGTGACCCATCTCATAGCACGCAGCATTCTTCCTTACACAATGCCACGTATTAGTACAAACGTCAGTCTGAATGTGAACAAATGAATATTTCCCAATTCTAATGGCTATTTGTAAATTAACACCTCATCACAGACGTGTGTGTTGAACGTCCTGCTATGGAAAATTTTCAAAAACACCCAATACAGAACAGTGCTGAAAGCAATACATTTCCTTCTGTTTAGACATACTGGGGAAAGAAGAATTGTTCCTAACTCAAGAAAGCATTTTTCAAGGGGGGGAAATGGTGTGTGGCACTGAATATATATTTCAGTTTTAACAACCACACAAAAAAACAAACACCTCTTTTGATAAAGATCTATTGTAAATGTGACAAAACCTCACTATGTAAATGGCACCAGCAACATGCCCTGTGGTACAAAGCCAAGCCAGAGAGCTGCCAGAAACATTTCTTCTGACAAAACAAACTTGTATTTCAATCTTAGGTACCAGACCTGGGGGGGGTACCCAAATCTAATGTGTGTCTCAACAGTGACCTCTAGTGGCCAAGCCCTAAAATGACTGTCTCCCAAGGAAATAAGGCTAAAGTTTCTGAAAACTTGGGACCAAATTAAAGAGCCAGCTTAGGACTCAGAGCTAGCCCTCACAAAGAATGGCGTTTTGAAGGTCATGGCAAAGTCACTCAGGGACTGTGGTAAACACTTGTCTCTCTTCTTACTGCATCTGTCCCAGCAGGTAGGTTCTTTGCTAGGCCTCCCAAACTGCGGGGGACTTCACCACCTGACTGATGCTCTTCTCCACTGGTATTACTTCATTAGTGCCTATTTCATATGCAACAGGCTTTGAGTACTTCTGTGGGATACAAAAGGAGAAGATGGTATTTCCAACCTCAATGAGTAATTTGGGGACACATACATACGGGGGTGGGGGTGGGGGTTGAGAGAATGCTAATCTGACTTAAAAAAAGAACAGCCCAAGCCCCAGCCCCATGTCCATCACACGCAGGAAGCTAAAATGGAGCTCAAGCAGGCAGGAGCCCAGGAAGCGGCTGAGGAACAAGGGTCCCTGGAGTGGTTTCCAGCCAGCTTCCCCTAGTTACAAGTACTGCAGAGCATCATAGCACCACTACCACACAGCACCCCTCAACCACAGAGCAAACCCACGACTGCACAGATGAAGCAGATGTCAGGCTCCGGGACACAATGCACTGTTTCTCTGGGGCACTAAGATCTAGTGTGCTGGGAATAAGGACATGGTGAGAAAGGCAGAAGACGGTGGCAGATTCTACACCAGCTAATCCCCGAGAGGCCTACTGATCCAAGGGTCCCCCTCTCAGCCCTAGCCCGCCGTTTCCTCTCAGGCTTCCCTTATCCAGTGTCTGCTTCCTTTGAGCAATCTTGAGTTTACCCAGGTAAACTAGACACAGAAATGATTCTTGTTAAGAAAAAAGAAGAAAGGAAAAAAAAAAAAAAGGTTAACATTCAGTTGGAGCAGCCCAGTGCTATCCTAGCAAGCACGAAGACCTGGCTTACCCCCAGAACTATAGAAATAAATAAATGAGTACACAGAAGAAACAGAGCACGTTGTTCCTCCTCGCCACCTCCTTAAACACACCACAGGCTGGAGCATGGCTGAGAAAGTTACTGCCGGCATTACGACTTTACCAGACTCCATCAACATTTCATTTAAATGCTTTACATGTGATGAAAACGAATCACCAACAATTATATCTGGGACCTTAGGTTTTTAATTTCCGTCGTTTCATAGTTACAGAAGACCTGACGAATCTCTGCATACAGACCAAGGCATGCAGCTCATGGTGGCAAAATGCTTGCCCCATATGCACAAAGCTCTGGGTTCCAGCCCCAGCATTGCAAATAAATAAATAAATAAATAAATAAATCTTTAGAAGGATGTCAAAATCAGATCTACATAAAGCAAGAATGGCCTAAGGTAAAATAAAACATTAGAAATAAAATTCTAGAGATGAGGAGAAGGATTAGTGGGTAAAGCGCTGGCTGCAGAAGCTGAAGACCTGAGTCCAGATCCCGGCATCCACATGAAGACAGGATGGACGGAGGCTTATGCATCTGTAATCCCAGCCTGAGCGAGAGGTAGAGACACGCGGATCCCAACCAGCCAGGCTAGGCAAATACGCGGGCTCCAGGTTCAGTGAGGAACCCTGGTGCACAAAGAAAACCAGAGAACATGTGAGGAACACCTGGCTTGGACCTCTGGTGTCTAAGCATTCATGTATTCACACACATGAACACAGAAACACAGTGCATGAACATACAATACACATACATTCTGCACACAAAGATACTGGACCTTGGGATGATGAAGATACCTTAGAGCATTCATAACTACATTTGTATTCTATTACCCCACGTGGATCTTTAGAGGTCAAAACCTCTAATAGAAAAAGGACTGTTAACCCAGTGCCCCAGTGAGCAGATGTTAACTCAGAAGCAAACGGTGTGGCCCCAAACAAGGTCCCAGACTGAGTAAGCTAGTCGTTCCTTCCATCATCAGGCGAGCGGAAATGTCAGAGTGGTGTCATTGGCACTGTGCTGGAAAAACACAAATACTTTAGCAAGAGAAAAGTAAGCAGTGCTGAGGGGTTTATCTTTTGAGCCTTTTGAGCGGTTTTAATGTAGCCTTGTCAGCCAGTCCCTATTAAACAACAGAAAGTGAAAGACACTCATTAGAATAAAAAGTGACAGGGGGTGGGCTCAGCCATGAACACATAATGCATATTTATACCGCTGTCAAATGGACATATTTACTATAAACACTTGAAAAACCGCAGCTAAGTCATCGTTTAAATGGCAGAAAAATAGTAAAAGATGCTAATTTGACCTTAGTGGAACAGATCGAGTGTCAACGGCACTACAGGATGGCTTGAAATAGAACCCACCAAGACAATTAATTAACGTTTCCTGGATTAGGTCAAGAGTATCTCAAACGCGAGGAGACGGAGCAAACAGGGAGAGAAGACAAAGGTTGGGTCCCTTCACAATCAATCTGTTTAACAGGAAGCACAGTTTACCACATTTACCCCTCTCTTATGTATCTCAGATCTTATAGCTTGGAGATTCCTAAGGCTTCGGTCTGTGCAGATACGGTAAAGGACTCAAACAACAGCTACTGGGATGCTTTTGAGAAGACTAGATCAAGGGATGGTCTATAAAAATGCACCACAGCCGACAGTCTTGCATAAGCAATAGTGAACACAGAAGACCCGCCAATCAGCTAATGTTTTCATAAGCTGCTAACGTGGAGTGTCGGGAATTCCTGCTCAAAGCCCTAAAGAATTCTGAGATCACGTGGTGGTGCACCTTTCAAAACAAATTGCCAAGCTCCTCTGACCTGGAATTGTGGCTACCAAGGGCAGTAAGAACAAGTGCTATAACAACGAGACATGTGCATTACACAAAGTGTACGTGTGACACAGAGGTCTCATTTTCAGCCTCTGTGGTCACCGCCACTTAAACATGACAATGATGGTACTTGGCCTGTCCTCACCAATGTGCACTTTGCCTAAAAATGACTTCATCAGCCTTTTTGCAGCACACGAGGGGCCCTCCTTCACTGCCATTCTTAATTCTCAGTAATCAACAGCTCGGTGACATAGCCTCCAGCTCTGTCTAACGCACACGCACACATAAATCCACAACACAAATCCCTCACCGTGACATTCCGCTCAACTTCACTAGACTCGGAAAGCCCCCTAACAAATGCTTGCCACATGATTAGGAAATCACTCAAGTCTACAGGAAATGTGGCACGTGGGAAGAGGTGACAGTCAATTAGGGATGAGAAAGGAGAGTGGGGCCCTGTCATTAAAATCTTTAAAGCTTTACCACCAAGAAGAAAATGGCCCATCAGTCACTCGAGATATTCCTTTTAAACAGATATCAATTCTACGACCCTGGAACCACTCCAAACCAGCACTGATGCCCAGGAGAATCCTACAGAAGGGACCCAGGAACCAGTCTCCAAACAGGAGAAAAATATATTCAATTTATACAATCTTGTGAGTTTTTCTCCATCTATAAAGCAGGGACAAAAAGCACATTCAACATCGAAATCTTCCCCACTGGAGGAAGAAATATGGATGAGAACAAAGACTTTTATTCTAAAATAGTTTTATTTTGTTGCTGAGACTTGGGGCTGGGGGAGACCCTTGGCTGGACTTGAACGTGTGGGCTAAAGATACCGTCTTGCCTCAGCCTCCTGAGTAGCTGGGATACAGTTATATACTGCCACACTCGGCTCAATATTTCCCTCATGAAAAGCTAAACACTGGCCAGACATTTCCTATTACCACAGCACTTACATGTCTATCAAAAAATAGAACTACCAGCAGGCACAGGACGTGGAAGAATTCTTGAAGGAGAGTAGGGGAACATACACATCTTAGTAGTGCGACTAAATAAACTTCACTTTTTCCCTGAAATGGTAAGTTATCATTACTTTCTCTAATGGAAATAACATAATCAGAAGGAATGTAACCGAAGAGAAATTTGACTCACTTGTTAGCTTGTTGTGGCTGAGCACCAGTTGTGTGATGTGGGCTAGAGAGACTGGAAAAGAAAGAAACAAACAAGCAGTTAGGAATGTTTACAATCACACTTCCTTCTCTTCTGGGTAGGCTGCAACATTATTTGCAAAGGTTGAGGCAATGCCTCTCAAAACCCAAGCTAGAACTGTCTGCTGAGTGTTAAACCAGATGAAGAAGGCATGCCATCGATCATGCAATTAGCACGGCAAGTTGAAGCTAATGAGATCCATGTCACAGGATCAAACATTACAAGGACCACTTAGCTTCACATGACCACCTGGGTCAGCTGGCCTAACTTGGACCATCCATCTCAATAGGGTGTATCTCAGAAGAACTGTCCGAGACTGCAGAGAGAAACTGGAAGCCTTGCCTATGCTGAATGAGACCTTCATATCAAACTGGTGTCAGTAGACCAGCAGTGGGTAGCCCCACCCCCATCATCCTTCCCAGAATTCCTCTACGCATTGTTGCAGGATCGGAGGTAAACCCTGTCCAGATTGCCTCTAAATGTAGTTTAGTTGACATATCCAAGTATTGATTTGGAATGTCTACTGCTTGCCAGTTTTCAGTCTTCTGATGGAGAGTCTATCTGTTTCCCCTATGGCTACAATAGTTCCCTAAGTATAAAGGAGTAAAATGAGCTGAGCATAACAGTTGCAAACAGTGAGGGGAAGGGGGAAAATTAGCTTGCCATGTTCCACTTCAGGTTGTAAAACTTTGCAGGGCACTCAGAAGTCTAAACGTATATTTATATAAGAAGCCGGTTCATATCTTCTTCCAATGCTCTGTCTCTAAGCACATTCTTTTAATGCTGTAGAAATTTTTGTTTAAAGGGATAATAAGAACAGATCCCAGCAGGCTGAAAAGACAGAGAGTACACGCCGCCCCTAAGCATAACCTCTGCTGTGATGTCCAATGGCCTGTTTTCATGTCAAACATAATTATGGAAAAGTTCAAAATACAAAGGCAAACCATCCTAGTGTGGTTCACCAACATCAAGTTGACACCTTATAAGCTTCAGGGAATACCAGGGTGAAGAGAGGTCCTACATGACCATCAAAACCATATCATGGCCAAATGTAATCTGAGCCCCCGTCCAATAAATACCCCATTTCTTTACAAGAAAGGATCCAACTTCAAATCTACATGTCAAGTCCTGCTAGCCCTTTAATTTCAGAGTATCTCTTGTCCTTGAATTCTACTGTCTTGATCCTGATAAATTGCTGGGCAGATGATTTTGGACTGTGTCTTTGCTATGATTCAGATGAGCACCTCTCAAGTCCACATCTGCCTCCTGCTCCCAAAGGTCCATGTATAACCGGCCTTGTTTCCAGGGCAGCACTATCAGGGTCTGTTCTGGACCTTCATGAGGTCAAAGGGAGTGAGTACAACTAGGGAGCTATGGACCTGGCCTCCCCATTACCTCCCCTATCTCCCTCTTTGGTTCCTGGCATTGGGATGGGCATTTACTCTAACACATGTTTCCGCCCTAATGTACAACCTGCACAAGAGAGCCAGAGTGATGTATCTGCACAGTCTTGAACTTGAGTCTCCAGAACTGTGAGCTAAAAGAAATTTGCCTTGATTTTGTAAGTATTGATCGCCAGGTAACACTGTAGTTACAGTCTCTCTGCCCGGACCTTCCTGTTCGCTGACCCTCATCCGTGTGGCTATGCTTCTGTGACAGGAGCATGGAGCTAGCATGCTCACGCTGCATCCTACCCCACAGCCTGGGTGATAATGTAGACACGAGGGGTCCAACGGTGAGCACACAGTGCGGCTGTCTGCGCAGTCCTTCGTAACTAGTAAGCACAAGAGGGGCTGGGAGGAGTACCGAGGTCCTGCCTCAGCCAGGAGGGTCCTGAGAAAGGCGAGAATGGGAACCATACTGATTCAGTAATAACTCAGACTCAGTGGTAGATGCAAGCTGCTGGTTCAGGTACTCTCTGTACCCTGACGATTCTCAGTCTTCTTTATTCTTCAACTCAGCTTAAGCCTAATAGCTTAATTCTTCAGCTTAATTCCTCTCCCCTCTCATGCTATTGCCTTCGCCCTCTCATAGAGCCTGGACCCAGGCTTTTATTTACTAAAGCTATATCATCAAGGTTTTAATCACTGTTAATAATTATCAAAAATTCTTAAATGTACATAGACGCTGGGAGTTCTGGATCAATACTCCCAGCCCCCGTTTCTTTAGAACAGAACTAAGCACAAGGCAAAAGCACACCTCCTTATAGGTTTATACAGCCTGTTCTTCATAGGTAGCTGGCCACAGCTCTTCCATTTTTCTGGTCCAGCAGACAGCAGTCTTTAGTAACTATGCTCATATAAAAACAGAAAGATAACAGACTACTAAAATTAAAATGATTCCTTACACAGTTTTGAATTTATTTAAGTAATACAGTAAAACAGTTAGTTCTCTCTAGTTCTCTCTTTCCAGGCACTGTTATCTTCAATTCTTCAATCAGCTTGAGAAATAGAATACTAACTTTGTATATGCTTCTAAATCATTTTTTAATTCTACAATCTTCATTTCTGTATCCTAGCAATTCCATAGCCTCTGACACTATTTATTCCTAAATCATATATAAAGTCCTATATTTTCCATCCATACCCTTTTTTCCTGAGACCACTCTAACTCTCTGTCCTTGATATCTCTAAATTCATCCTGGCTAATCAATGCAGCAGTCATTGGGCCGGAGGGTACATGTGCTTTCTCATGATTCCAAAATCAAGGCCATGTCTGGCAATGAACCATTTCCAAAAAATGCCATATAGGCTTTTATGGCCCTTATGATTATACTGTCTAGATCCCATGACCCTGAAGGCTAAGTGGAAGGCCTGTTCCATATCTTCCACAGCCTCATTCCTGAAACTGCATCTCTTTCATTTACTATGGCATGATTAGCTCTGAGTAATGGGAGAAGTGTATTTCCCAGAAAGAAAGTTTGAAAGTAGAATAGGAAAGGCAGCAGATCAACTTTGGGGCAAGAGCAACCACCAGCACCCATGGGGGTCATGAGATCAATGGCCTGGTGATGTTGCAGGGGCAGGAACTGTGTTGCACCTCCCCTTACGCAGCCATGCCAGACCGGCAGGGGAGGAAGGACATGTGAAAGCATACCGACGCTCTGGTCCTCGCCCAAGTGTAAACTTGGTTGTTTTTCAGTTCCCAACTGAGGCAATTTCCCTCTCACAAGACAGTCTGCTAATGACTGCAGGCAACGTCTGTTCTATCAACCATGACCAGGAGAAAAATCCAAAACTTTCTATGCGATTTACACTATGTATTTATTAGACAGCAATGGTCTAACTCACTGAAAATGTCACCTGGAACCTCAGGGTACAGATCTATAGCTCCAGAGTTAAGGTTGTCCATGACCAGTCGAACATAGAAGGGTACTGAACTTGCTTCCCTGGAACTAAAACCTGGAACTAAAACTCCTTTCTTGCATACCTTTGATGGTTTACAACATGTAAACAGATATGTCCTATACAACTAACAAGTCTCCCTGGATACCTGCCCTGGGTCAGCACTAACTGAAAATTCTGCGCTTGTTTATGCTTGCTTCCTCTTGCTGCGTCAAAGAGCTTATGCCTTTATTAAGGCCTAATGGAAAACAGGCTCTGGCAACAGGATATACACATTTCTGTGACAATAAGAAGAGGGGTTCTTGGTCTTGAACCCCTCTTCTCAGCATGGCCCCCGCCTCATCGGATTCAGATGCTGACCTGTGCCCGGCCCCTGGCTACCAGATGCCCTCTTGCTGTCTGGGTTAAGGTACCCCACACTGTAAGGCTGTCAACATACTGTGCCCCCTGACCCAGACTCCACCCTTGATCACTCCTGAATATTTCTGTTCTGTCCCACAATGTCTCTAGGAGGAATTTGGGGGGGGGGGAGATCAAGGCAATCCAGAGCTCTCCTGAGCTCTCTTGTAGTGTTTCAAAGGAATCATCATGGCGGCCCCATGTGACTGGCACTTGAGATCTCAGATGCTGTGGAAAACCTCACCCATTTTTCCTCGTAAGAGTTCAGATTTTCTTGTCTTCTAGATAAAGTAGTCCTCTGTTTCAGAGATGGAGAAGTATGATGTGACAAAAATCTCAAAAAACTCCCTTGTACCAAACAGGTCTCACAGATGAATCTGTTAAGATTATGTTCTGTCTCGTGTGAGAGAAATAACAAAGAGCAGGGATTACACTGGGCAGGAGCCTCCCTAGCACACAACAGAAGCAGCCCACAGGTCCCTTGGGTGCCCAAGCTTAGTCCCCACCTTCTATGGGCTAAATGTCTGTCTTTGTACAAGCATGTTTTGAAGCAGTAATCCTCAAATGTATTTGGAGGTGGGGCCTATAGCAATTAAGGCCATGAAGGTGAAGCGTCCAGGAGTGGGAGGGGTGTCCTTAGACAGAGAGACACAAGACAGATGTGTTCTCCACATCCCTGCTGTCATCTCCAGTCAATGAGGACAAGACAAGATTGTGGCCATCTATAGACCAGGAGAGGAGATCTTACCAGGCCCCATATCGGTTGGCGCTTGGTGCCTCAACCTGTCAGCTTTCGAGACTGTGAAGAAATTAACCCTCACCATCCATGGCTTAATAAAAATACAAATTACTAACAGGTACATCAAGACTTCAAGTGACTAGATGACTAGCTGAGGTCCACCATCATAGAGGTGCGAGGTCCAACGTCCGCCACTCCCCCTAGAAGAAGGGAAAGTATCCCTCAAGACACATCTGAGAACTTGTACCTGGTCTCCTCTACTCAGGGGCATTCAGTACATGGCACTGCCTACTGAAAGATGGGCTGGAAAATACACAAATACATGCTACCACTAATTAGCAAAAAAAAAAAAAAAAAAAAAGCAGAGCAGTTTTACTACCAAGAAAGAGCAAACTAAATCTAGCAGATAAATAGCAGTCTTTCACACTGACATCTGAATGTCATGGGAATCAATTCTGATTACAAAAGAAAATTGATAATTTTTCCTCTCTCCTTCTGCCTTAATCTTTCCTAAGATGTCAACAAGTAACTAATTAGAAAGGAGAAAAAAAACAAAACTCTGTTCTTCCTAATGATGGGAGAAGTTGACAGTGACAGATTTAATTGGGAGAAGCCAACGCTTTTCAGTCATTTCGCCCTGTCCTTCCAGCTACCACTTAGCAGGAAGGAAAACAGCGGAGCTGGGAAGTGGAGCTGTTTCTATAATCTTAAGTTGCTGTTCCCCTGACCGCACCGCTAGAATGTTTTTTCTTTTTTTCTTTCTTTCTTTCTTTTTTTTTTTTTTTTCTGTCTCACTATTGTTACAGGGCTCTAAGCCAAAGCAGGTGAGACGGAGAGAAATTAGAGCAGGAAAGAAAAACTTTATAAAAGAGCTTTGAGGAAAATGTTTAGGGCAACAAAGGGCTGAAGGCTAAGTCTGCAGGGAAGGCACTTAAGTTGGACGGGATCAAGAGAAAACCCGCCAAGCCTGTGACAGGAACAGACCCAGTGACAGGGACGTATTTATACAACCAGCCACTCCCTACCACTTGAGAAAGGTGGGTTCATTGTGACTTTCCTATGACAACTGTGTGGCTAAAAGAGAAGAAAAGATTTACTACAATAGAATGGGTTATTTCAGACTACAAAAGCCACCCGTCAAACATGCCAAAGAAATGGAAACAGGCTGCGTGCCCTGACCTGCTCCTGGTGCCTCGTTGACCATAATCACACCCGGGGAAGGTTCTCTACTGTGCTAGTAACACCTCTAAGGGTGGGCTCTGCTATTCATAAGTTCCACCAGAACACTGGGAGCAAATTGCCAGCAAACCTCCAAAAGCGATATTCAAGTATGATTGCCCCAGTATCTGCAGAGTCCGTATCAAAATTCAACCCAATTAATGGAAATGTGCCACTAGTTATGTGTTTCGGCTCCTTCACTATTCTTTCAACCTCTTTAAGCAGTGTTAAGGGGTGGGTGTTGTAGCAAGCTTGGGAAGATCTGAGTGCATGTACAGCATTGGACATGCGCACTGCCATATTTGACATGCACACTGCCATGTCAAGGACCCCAGGACCTCAGCCACACGGGAGTGGCAAAGCCTTCCCTGTGAGGGACTCCGAGGCTAGATGGCAAAGCCTTCCTCTAGTGTCAGTGTGCATGTGAGTAGCATGTGCACAAAGTCACCCCCTGAATGTTACAGCCTAAAGACTGCTCCTACTGAGATCAGCTGAGCCTGCTTCCTTGTTCAGCTGAAAAAACAAGCATGCCTACACTTCTCCATCAGAGAGAGCCGCCCACCGGACCCCAGCTTTTCTGTCTTGTGTGTGTTATTTCTTCATCCCCTCATCACTCCCAGTCAGGTTTCCAAATCCCCATCTCTGCAAGGATGTGGGAAGATATGATAGTTTTTGCCGATCAATAATCAAGAGTGAAGACAGATGTTAAGTTTCAGGCCAGCCTGGGCTACACAGTGAGTTCCATGAAACACATAGTGAGATCGTATATCTAAAGGGAACAAAAAGAATGCTAGCTGGATGAACAATGAGGCATGGAATCAGACCAAGACAAACAGTGGGAAACAAAATGCCTGGACGGGAAGTATTTGTGGAGAAGTAGGGACAGGAAAAGGCTGCTGGTTCTGTAAATGTAACTGTTTAGTTTATAACCATGAAGGGAATGAGCTGTAAAATGCCAAGGGTTGAGTCGATAATTTCATGGTGAAGACAATTCAGGGCTCATTTAGGCAGGTACTCACTGCTATTTATTGACCACACTAAGAACACAAGCCAATAATCTCTACTTCAGAGATTCACTTACAATTTCTTAAAAGTGGCACCGATTGCCCATCATGCTTACGCCCAAGAAGGTCTCAGAAGGCATTTGCTGCCCTAGAGTGGTCACCCAATTTAGGAACAGAAAGCGCATACCCTTAACTAGATGCTGGTTTAGGAGGGTCAGCGGGAAAGGAAGAGATCTGAAAAGATGTTCAAAGGATGTTCCTCACAAGAGAGCACACATAAAGGTGGTGGTGCACACCTTTTACTCCCAGCAGAAGCAAATATGAGTTCGAGGCCAGCTTGGTTTATAGAGTGAGTATCAGGACAGCAAGGGCTACACAGAGAAACAGTGTCAGGGTGGGGGTGGGGCTATGCTTTCAAGTAGAAAGACACCATGTAGTGGCGTTGCTCTGAGGAACATGTGGAAGCAGAAGCTATGGAATCAAACAGAGGCTATGAGTGTAGAGATGCAATGTGGAGAAGGTTCAGGACCGGGAGGAGCTCAGCCAGGATCCCAATGCTGCAAATTCAGGGAAACAAACACTAAATAAAACTCCTGGGAAGGGGGGCTGCAGACGTGACTCGGTGGCTAAAATGCTTGGCACACAAGCAGGAGGACCTGAGTTCGAACCCCCAGCACCTGCATGATGTGGGACTGTAACTGTGATGGTACAGGTGGGCTAGAGATAGGCAGAGCCCTAGTTTTCACCAATCAGTGAGCCCAGCTTTGGTGAGAGGCCCTATCTCAAAGAATAAGGTGATGAATGATATGAAGTCACCTGATATCAGCCTCTGTTCTCAAATGAATGCACACATACATATGTGCATGCACACAGTAAACCTGTACATAGGCATGGCCCTCTCACCCCCAACACACACAAATAAAGTCCTAGAAAAAGAATCACCCTTTCCGGACACACGGGGAAGTAGCTAGTGTTTAAATGAAGGTCGGTGTTTTTCATTCTCCTTCAGCATAAAACAGACAACATGAGAAGAAAAACACCAGCAGGCTAAAGCCACCGCACTTATGATGACACTATAGAGGTATTTCCAAAGTAACCCCACATAGCATAATGATGGGGCACACTAAATAACTGTCTCCAAGGCTTTCCACTGGAAACTAAGAAGCAAATGTCTGTTGCGCGCGCTCAACTGGCCAGGAAGAACGACGCTGCTACAGGATCCTTCTGCACACATTTATTCAGTCCTGTTTCTTCTTTCTCCATATATCTCCCTTGTTTATATCTCCCTTGTTTTTATATCTCCCCTGTTTATATCTCCCTTGTTTATATCTCCCTTGTTTTTATATCTCCCTTGTTTTTATATCTCCCCCGAACCCTGGGCCTCTCACTCTTTTATACTCTCAGTTCCCATCCACACACAGCAGGCCACGCCACCTCACCAGGCACGCAGCTTCAGCTAATCAGGGCAGCAGGGGCAAATCTCCACCAAATTGGATTCACCTGAATCCTGGTACACCTGCGCAGCACTCAAGATGTTTGTGTCTTATATGAGGAAGTCAGGTGCAAGTCATATGACTTAGCTGCAGTACCTGGCACCTTTGGGACTGCCGCCACACCCGCTCCCCACAATTCCCCCTTTTTTCTTTTTTGGCAGAGAGAATGTCTGTAGATAGCCCCCCGCAGCCATGCCCCTTACCCGTCCTTGGGTGACAAACAGCATTGGTTTGATCCCTGTCTTAGGTTGGTGACATGCCCAGGGAGTCTTATCACTGACTACCTCTCTATTATGCCAAGCCACACCTGGGGAGATTGTGTTTTGCTTGTGGCAGGTGCATCAAAAGGCCAGGATGTTAATTAACCTATGGCCAGATCTTAATTGCTGCAAGCAAGCCTCATGGGTGAAGGTAGAGGTCTGATCCCCAGTGTGCAAGCATAGGGGCCCTACACAAAACCATCCCTTAGGCTCATCACCCAGAGAGGTCTTGGCCAGCTCCCGTGTCGTTTTTCCTGGGGGAAGGGAACTAGGACACTGAACCTTCATGCAATCAGACGTGCCTTCCACAGGATGCCAACAGCAAGCTATCCTCTGTGCAGTGCTTAGCCTCGCACCCCACGGCATAACGCAGCATAATTTCTTTTAGAGCGGCAAACCGAATCTGAGGAGATTGTCCCGCCTCCACTGCAGCAAAAGCCTACGCTACCATGGCGAAAGTGCGGGCCCGCACACTCTGCACCTAACACATGTGCCAAACACAAAACACACACACACTATAACAAGCATACATCCCAGGGCTCTCATCCCCGCTCATCTTCCCTGAAGCAAGGGATAAATAGCCAGAGGGGCTATCTCTTTAAGGGGAATTCAGGGATCAAAAAGGCATGGAAAAATTTGAATGTCATGTCGAGCTGGTATCGGCTTCTGGAATACCGAAAGGATCTCTCATCTCGGCTCCATCCTTTGTGCTTGTGGGATCATCCACCACATCCACAGGGGCAACTGGATCAGGAGCCTCATTCTTGCAGCGTCTCACCAATCTCTCCGGCACCCAAAGAGGTTCCGTCTGGTCCTGTGGAAACACACAAACAGACCCTCTCGCCCACGTCAATACCAGATCTGGTCGATCCTCTCCAAATCTCCAGACAGAAGGTCCACCTACAGGTGGCTGCTGAGGAGGCATAGGGAGGCGGCGCAAAAGCTAATTCGCCTTCCTCCTCCACCTCGGCTCTTTTATTTTGTCCTTTCTGTCCACCTGATAACACTGTGTCTCCTTTCTTTTTCCTTTTTCTTTTTAAGCCCTTCTCCTCTTCCGACATATTTTCTTGTTGCTCTATAAGGATTTTCTGACCTGTCTTGACTGCCTCTCCATTCAAACAGTAACAGAGTCCATATATCAGAACAAACAAGACCAAAACTATCAGACCTACCCACAAAGGGTCAATGGGAGAAAAAAGCATAACTACACAGCGAGGATCTATTGATCACTACACTGAGCTTATCATAGTTCCTTAACTTGTCCCAAAACCAGGAACCTTAACTTGTCCCAAAACCGGGAACCTATCGTTACTTTGTGCCTGCTTCCTGGCAACTTTATATTCCCCTCTATTTTATCCGAGGTCCTTCCCAAACTCCTGGGGTCGCAAGTTTCACTCACCGCGAACTTACCCTGCCAGCAACCACTGACTGCTGAAAGTTCTGAACTCGGTGGGGGAGTCGGTTCCCCGTACGGGCCACCAATTGTCGCGCCCGCTCTCGACCAGCAAGAACGACGCGACCACCAGTCCTTCTAACAGCAGTTTATTCAGTCTTCATCTTTCTTCTTTCTCTTCATCAGTACCGTTCCCCAGCTGAAGAGTTCTGAATCCACGCCGGATCCTTCTCAACAGTCTGTTTTACAGGAACACTTCTTTAACCACTCCTTCCCCGTGATGCAGTTCTGAATCCTCCCTGTAGCAGGGGGTCTTCGCTCTTGCCTGAAGATGTTTCTTTTCCCTTGTCCTGGGTCCCAGGTCCCGGGTTTCGGCACCAACTGTTGCGCGCGCTCAACTGGCCAGGAAGAACGACGCTGCTACAGGATCCTTCTGCACACATTTATTCAGTCCTGTTTCTTCTTTCTCCATATATCTCCCTTGTTTATATCTCCCTTGTTTTTATATCTCCCCTGTTTATATCTCCCTTGTTTATATCTCCCTTGTTTTTATATCTCCCTTGTTTTTATATCTCCCCCGAACCCTGGGCCTCTCACTCTTTTATACTCTCAGTTCCCATCCACACACAGCAGGCCACGCCACCTCACCAGGCACGCAGCTTCAGCTAATCAGGGCAGCAGGGGCAAATCTCCACCAAATTGGATTCACCTGAATCCTGGTACACCTGCGCAGCACTCAAGATGTTTGTGTCTTATATGAGGAAGTCAGGTGCAAGTCATATGACTTAGCTGCAGTACCTGGCACCTTTGGGACTGCCGCCACACCCGCTCCCCACAAATGTCTCCTTTGGTGGCACTTTACAGATGGGAGGGGAGTTTGAGCTTCACAGATGGCATTTACATCTATAGAAAAGAATTCAAGGCTTGTAAACACATAAAGTGGCAATGAGCTTGAAGTGGTCAGAAATTCTGTCACTGATCAAACTTGGCCTTTATTGGTCCCCCAGTGTTGCTGTGATTCTGTTCACAGTAACTGGGCTTTAGCCATCAGTTCATCTGGGAGGCACTGTTATCATCAGAATACAAATGGCTTACTGGGTCCTGGTGCCTTCTGTGGTACATAACATGGAATCTGATAGGCCAACTGCACATGCCCTTGGATATTCAACATGGCTACCTTGTTTTACAATAAGGGACACTGTTCAAAGACTGAATGATTCTACTATGAACAGCAATAAACATTTATAGATAAACACAGAGACTATCATGTTAATACAAATACAACCAAAGTTGTAAACTATTAAAGAACTGCTTTGAACTTTGCATAAAAGACTATCCCAATAGCCTTTTCCATTTTGGTACCCAGTGAGTTAGAAATTGTTACAGACTTAAGCACCTTGAATTCAATGATACCACAAGACTGTGGGTACTGGCTGGTTGTCAACACCAATGCTGACCAACTTGAGGTTTGCATCTCTAATGATGTGAGATTAAAATGCTATCATTTAACCACAGCTGAAGTTATTTCAACCCTCGTGGTAGAATACAGATCTAGCCCTTCTTAACTATGCAAGTTCTGGCAACATATTAAAATGAAGACAGACAACAAATGTCCAAAACTAAGATATAACACAAACATGTTCATCAATGCACTCAGAATCATAAAAAATTATTTATTTTGGATTTTAGTCATAATCTAAAACCTTAAACAAAAATCAGTGTGGTATGAAAGCTTTTCTTCATTTCATAGCTAATTATTATACAAGTTTACAAACTCCTTCCTGATAAATTTAAAAACAAACAACAAACAAAAACCTTGGTTACCATTTACTATAAAGGGTTTGTCTGCTATGGTTACTTTGACTTCATTCAACAAGAACACAGATTATTACCGGGAGCAACAGAGTAAAAACGTGATACTTCATTCCAGTAGCAAAGAAACCTCCATGATGAGATCACTAACTGAGAGCTTTGGGTTTGCCAGAACCTCAAACAACAACTGCCTTGTTCAGAGTTGGAGGAGAACATGAATAGAGAGGAAGGGGGGCTTCTCCTTTCCCAGAGCTGCCATCCAGAATAGATGCATCTTCACTTCTTGCTCATAACAGCTTCTGGCTGCTGAGCCTTCAGTCTCTGGGACCACGTCACCAACCACTCCCCTTTCTCTGGTTCTCAGGCCTTTGGTTTTGGTCTGACTATACCACCAATGTTTCTAGTTTTCCAACTTGCGGATGGAAGACCATGTGGTCTGCTACAACTTCATGAGATGACAGTCACACTCAATCTCATTCTAAGTCTGTACACGTATGTATAAAAATGATCATTTCTATTTTTTTTGAGAGCCCTGACTAATTGCAGATAAAGGAGAAAAGTGCACCTTAGAAGAGAAATACCTAAAAAGAGGTCAGTTAGGAAAAATTTCAAGAACCAGTGTCAGTGTAATTCCATATCTGCCCATCTGCCTCCCATCTCCTCCTTTCATTCATTTGTGTGTGTGTGTGTGTGTGTGTGTGTGTTGCTTATTTGCATTGACTAACTTTTTTTTAGCACAAACTGTTATTTGTATAACATAAACATGTCTTTTTAGAAACTATAGTTACTCTGCTACTTAGTTTTTATGGTCAACTTGACACAAAGCAGAGTCACCTGGGAAAAAGGAGCCTCAGGAACTAGCTACATCAGCTAGCTGATGGGAATGTCTGTGGGGGTGTGATTTTCTTGATTACCAGTTAATGCTGGAGGACCCAGTTTACCTTGGGCAATACCATCCCTTGACAGCTGGGGCTGCACAGCATAAAACAGGCTAGCTGTACAGGAGCCAGAGAGAAAGCCAGCAAGCAGCATCCTCTTCGGTTCCTGCCTCAAGTTCCTGCCTGCAGTTCCTGCCTTGGCTTCCCTCCAAGATGGACTTTAACCTGTATGAATAAATAACCCTTTCCTATACAAGCTGCATTTCATCCTGGTGTTCAGCACAGCGAAAAAGCAACTGGACAGTTACAGAACACTAGAGCCAAAGGACTCTATGTCTTGGTTATGTTATGTGGTTATAATCAACTCCCATAAAGTAGGTAACTGAAAATAAAGAACAAAGAGGCTGTAAATTTGAAGCAAAAATGGGAGAGGCAGGGTGGCTTTGAGAAAGGGGAAATGATCTAATTATATTATAATCTCTATTAAAACTAATAATAGCCAAGCAGTGGTGCCACACACCTTTAATCCCAGCTTTTGGGAAGCAGAGGCAGGTGGATTTCTGAGTTCGAGTCCAGCCTGGTCTACAGAGTGAGTTCCAGGACAGCCAGGCTATACAGAGAAACCCTGTCTCAAAAAACAAAAACAAACAAACAAACAAAAACAAAAAAACTAATAATAATTTATTTCTGCAATCTAGAACTTGGTGCTCAGAGGCCTGAGACTGCAGGCTGCATAATCCCACACAGAAAGCAGAGTGGCAAGTGTGGAGGGTGGGCGTGGGGAGGAGGGACAAAGGGACCAGAGGAGAAGCCATTCAGCTTTCCAGCAGTCCTCTCTCAGGATGATCTGCATGTCCCTAAGATGACACTGTCTGACTCCCGAGCCTATTCACCTCTTTTTAGGGCCTGATTCCCAACACCTTTGGGACCTGGATGAAGCTGCTAACACGTGGAGTTGGGGGCACACTCAACCCACAGCATATTTAAAATCTGAGAACACGAGATCGGTGGCTGCTTATTTTCTTTCTAAGAGTCCTGAGGGCACTAGAATCAGAGCTGAGAGTACATCCTGGTTTCTCAAGGCTTCATCTAAGGCTTATTGTTTCTAAATTGGGAAAATAAATTCACACTTGGTCTTTATAAGACAGTAGAAAAATCTTACCATAATAAAAGCAGTATAAACGTGAATGGAAAAAAAATCTATATTGAAAAAAAAAAAATGACAGTTACATAAAAGCATTGGGCCGAAGGCAGATAATGCATAGTTCCAAGCATCGTGAGGGCCACATCCTAACACCCTGAGACTGGAAGAGAAAATCACTAGATCGCCGTGGAGCACAAATTCCTCCTGCTAAAAAGGAAAGAGTGAAATAAAGTATTTGACTCTGTAACAGCAAGGAAGGAAAGAGAAACCAATGTTTGTAGAGGACCTGTGATGTCAACACGCTGTGTTAGGATATCAATAGTACTAAGTATTTACCAAACGTTCACAACGTGAAAGCAGAGGTCTAAGAATTTTAACTCACCTATTCCTCAAAGCAACCCTCTATAGTAACGGTCACATTACCAGTACCTCTCCCAGATTCAGACATGAAAAATGAGGCCAGGAGAAGTCAGGTGACTTTTATTCCAGGCTGCAGAGAGACACCTTCTAAAACTATCCAAATGAGAAACTGGTTGGTTTCTTTTTTTTTTTTTGGGGGGGGGGGAGGGGTTGAGACAGGGTTTCTCTGTGTAACCCCGGCTGTGCTGGAACTCAATCTGTAGACCAGGCTGGCCTCAAACTCAGAAATCCACCTGCCTCTGCCTCCTGAATGCTGGGATTAAAGGCGTGCACCATCATGCCCGGCTAACTGGTTGGTTTCTAACACAATCTGCTGCCCCGCAAAATGCAACCTACAAACAAATACGCCACTAACAGCACCCCCAGTTCACTCAACTGTTTGCCATGCAAAGGATAAAAGAGAGCTTAGGTCCACTAGTGTGACTTCTTGCCAAAATGAAGCCATGGGAACCCTCAGACAGCACAGAGCCTTCTTGGTCCCTATGGAACCTAGCAGACGGGTACGTGGGGGTAGAGGCTCTCTGTCTTTGCAGGTCTGATCTTGACATCTCTACTCATTTGGTTACCATCCCTGGACTCTGAGAGGCTGAAGCTGTCTGCCTCTGCCTTATCTTTCTTCTAGATAGCTTACCTGAACCCAGTTCACATACCTCTGGTGAAGGAGTATGTCCATTCAGATGGATAAAGAATCAGGAGATGCAGTTTGGCTTTCTAACATCACACGAGCCTCATGATGTTCAGAGGAAGGCCTGTTAAAGGCGAGCGATTCACAGCAAATGCACAGGAAGCAGAGTAAGGAACCAGGAAGTAAGAGCCAGGTCAAGCCATTAATGGCAGAACCCTGGTGATGTGTTTCCTCTATATCGGGACTCACTTTTACAAATACAAAATCTAAGCCGGGCTGTGGTGGTTCACACCTTTGATCCCAGGACTCTGGAGGCAGAGGCAGGAGGATCTCTATGAGCTCCAGGTCCGCCTAGTCTAGAAAGCAAGTTCCAGGACAGCCAGGGCTACACACAGAAACCCTGCCTCAAAAAAAAAACCTTAAAAACAAAACAACAGCAACCAATACAAAATCTAAAGACAGATCATGATAGCAGCTCAGCTGCTCTGTTCAGCTGTTACAAACACGTTAGCTTGCAGCTGCTGAGACTCACTTCTCTCAGCTCCACAATGAAAGCAAGTACAGAGGCAGAAAGTGAGCCATCAAGTGCATTTGGCAAATGATAAGCTTGAGATATTAATAAAAGTAATGTTATGGCTTGAATATGAACTAGCCCACACAGGTACATGTGTTCACTGGTTCCCAATGGCGGGTGAGGTTTTGGAAAGCTATGGACCTTTAAGGAGATTAACCTTTGGAGCCCTATTTTCGACGGCTGTCTCTCCTACTTTTATGGCCACAACTTGGCGTGACCTCATGCTTCTGTAGTCATGAACTCTGTCTCCTTCACAACAGACTGAAAGTTCTGACACTGTGAGCCAAAATATCTCTATCTTCTAAATATTTCTATCTATTTTCTAAATATCTAAAGAAGTTTCTGCCATGCACTTTGGGCACACCAGTGAAAAGTAATGAATTCAGACCACATGAATGTGTACATAGAGCTCACTTCTTCAGTCACTCTAACAGGACTTGAAACATGAAAAGAATCAATATAATCGCTTCAGTTTTATTTTCTCTAGAGAGGCTACGATTTGGACTGGGAAAGGGAGACAGCGGGGAGCCTGGCAAAGATGCTCAATTGCCAAACCTGAGGACCTGAGTGCCATGCCCGGAACCCACAGGGTGAGAAAGAAATCAAGCTCTGCAGATTGTCCTCTGACCTCTACAGGCACCCCGTATAGTTCAAAGTGCCCACCACACACTTTTGTGCATTCACACACATATACACACAAACACACACATACATAGTACATACCACAAATACATGATTGTAATAAAACAAAATTCAAGAATTTTTAATAAAACAAAGAACTTCTATGAAGTTCAGTTTACAAAAACGTGACCAAAAAAAAAAAAAAAAAAAAAAAAACTCCTCAGAAAATTCCGTGAACTCCAAACTCCAAAGCCATGAAGATCGATGGTGTCACTATGGCTGTCATGAGAGAAAACAGAAGACTGTCTAACAAACCCCATGAGAGCCAAAGTCTGCAGAACTCAGCAGATGGAGAGGAGAGGGAGTAGATAAAGAGGGGAAGGGGTGTCCACTCCTAACTTTGAGGGTGCAGCCTATTAGAGCTGAGGAGCTGAACAAGTCTACCCCATGACCTAAAAAAATGACCACCACTGGGCTTCCTACAAAGACAGGGCCTACAATCAAGACAGGGCAAGTCAGAAATCCTCGAGACCCTGGAGAGGGAGGGTACAGACAGACAGGGAAGGAGGACTGCACTGGATTATCTATGCATGAGCTGTTATGTGTTTGGAAACAACAGAAGGTGCAAAGTGCTAATAGTAAAACAAACTTGAAATATGAAAATAAATCTGAAATGAAAGCAAAGCCCATAAATTTATTAAAGTAAAATACAGAACAGAATACAAAAATAGTATTAATTGGGCAGGGGGTCCTGGACTGATTAAAACAGAGACTTCAAACTGTCTTAGCTAGGGTTTACTGCTGTGAACAGACACCACAACCAAGGAGCTCTTATAAGGACATTTCATTGGAGCTGGCTTACAGGTCCAGAGGTTCAGTCCATTATCATCACGGTGGGAGCATGGATACATCCAGGTAGGCATGGTGCAGGAGGAGCTGAGAGTTCTACATCTTCATCTGGAGGCTGCTAGGAGAAATCTGACTTTCAAGGCAGGCAGCTAGGATGAGAGTATTAAATGGCAAGCCCACCGAGACACACCTACTCCAACAAGGCCACACCTCCAAATAGTGCCACTCCCTCCCTGGGTCAAGCATATGCAAACCATCACACAAGCTGAACACACATGCCTGTATGCATTGTTCTCTGCTTTCCAACTCTGGACTCCATGTCCTCACTGCTTCAAGCTCAGGGCACTTGCACAGTGAGCCAAAGGAAACCCTTCTCTCTTCATTTGTTTTTATCAGGGTATTTTATCTAGAACAACTAATGTGAACAATCTGAACTTGGGCAACAGTAGCTATGAAAACACAGCCCATAAAGAAGCAAAACTTACTTTTCAATGCAAACCCTGACCCTGGCACTACATCCAGACCTGCATCGTTCTTGATCTGCACTCTACAGTCTTAGTAATTCCCTCGTGACACTGTTAACCATGTAGCCATGTTTGGAAGCCTCCTGTGCACATCAGATGGATCCATTAGTGTGATGCTTCCCAGAGAGAGATCTGAAACATGAAAAACTTGCTTTGAAGGGCACAATGTTCTAGAAAGTGCCTTGGTTGATCTGGTTAGTGCCATTTTTAAAGCCCACTATACGTTAAGAGTGCTCAGTGTGGGTCAGCCACATACTTCTCAAATATTTCCCCTATTTTGGAGATTCTCGCTTTGCATTTTTAAAGCATATGGGTGCACACTCCACCCCCCAGCAATTTGCTCCTTGGTATTTAACCAACAGAAGTGCATGCATATGTTCACCAAAATGTATCTCCATATGCTCACAGCACCACTGTTTATAATAGCCCTACCTGGAAAATACCTGTCTTAGGTAGCTTTCTGTAACTGTACTGATGTAGTACAACTAGAATAAGCTGACTGGGGCACATTCTGGAGGTTTCAGCTCCTGGCTGCTTGACCCTTGGGGCGGTTTGAATAAAAATGGCCCCCAGGAGGTTGGAGGAAATGTATCATGGGATTGGTGGGGGCGGGTGGGAGGCTTGGAAGTTTCAAAAGCCCATGGCAGATCTTTCTCTGTCTGCTGCCTACTGGTCAGGATTTAACTCTCAGCTACTGCTCCAGGGCCATGCATGCTGCTGCCATTTTCCCTGCTATAAAGATCATGACCTAAGCATCTGAAACTAAAAGCAAGCTCCCAATTACATTCTTACTTCTAAAAGGGTTGCTGCGGGGGCTGAAGAAATAGCTCAGTGGTTAAGAGCACTGGTTGCTCTACCAGAGGAACCAGGTTCAGTTCTGAGCACCCACATGGCAATTCAAACTGTCTGCAACATCGGTTTCAGGGAATCTGACAGCCTCACACAGATACGCATGCAACTAAAACACTAGTGTACATAAAGCAAAAATAAATAAATAGCATTTTTTAAAAAAAAGAGTTGCCTTGGTCATGCTGTCTGTTTACAGCAATAGAACACAGACCAAGACAGCTCTGCTGTTTTGAGGCTGAAACAAACCTGCTGACCTCCTGGTTGTGAAATAAACAAAACACAAGCAGAAAGGGTGAGATACTAAGCGCCCCATAAATAGGGTTTGCCCCAGTGACTGCCTCCCTCAGAGTCTACTTACCTCTTAAAGTTTCTACTACTTCCCAAAAGTACCAAGACAGGAATTAAGAATTGGGGAGTTCAAATCCAAACCAAAGCACTAATCAAATGTCCATCCATGGTGGGCTGGATAAATGGTGTCTAGATATCTAGAACCAACTGCATATAAATGAGTATTACAGGCACACAGCTGGCCTGCTGAGTCCCGGCACACAGCTGGCCTTCAGGGTCCCGGCACTGAGCACTCGGTATATATACAGGGCCCTCCTTGGTGTCTTTGCAGTGGCATACACAAGAACAGGAAGCATTCGGTTTTTTGCTTCTGAAGTTGGAAGAGTGGTCTTCCCCGAGGGGACAGCAGCTGTGAGGGGCTCCGGAGATGCCGGTAAGGTGCTCTTTTGTTGTAATCACTTCGGTTTCACCGTTCTGAATGTGTAGACCACAGAAAAGCTTCCCACTTAGTGTTTATAAAGGCATCTTTTAAAAGGTATGTGCAAATGTGTGAGGGTTTGTACATGCTCAGCACAGGGAGTGGCATTATTTAAAGGGGTGGCCCTGGTGGGGTATGTGTGGCCCTGTTGGAGTAGGTGTGTCACTGTGGGTGTGGGTTTTAAGACCCTCATCCTAGCTGCCAGTATTCTGCAAGCAGCCTTCAGATAAAGTTGTAGAACTCTCAACTTCTCCTGTACCATGCCTGCCTGGATGCTTCTATGTTCCCCGCCTTGATGATAATGGTCTGAACCTCTGAACTTGTAAGCATGCCATTTAAAAGTTGTCCTTATAAGAGTTGCCTTGGGGGCCAGAGAGGTTGCTCAGCAGTTAAGAGCCCTGGTTGCTTGTTCTTCCAGACGTCCTGAGTTCAATTCCCAGAAACTACATGGTGGCTCACAACCATCTGTAATGGGATCTGACGCCTTTTTCTGGTGTGTCTGAAGACAGCAACAGTGTACTCACATAAATGAAATAAATAAATCTTTTTAAAAAAAAAAAAAAAAGAGTGGCCTTGGTCATGGTGTCTGTTCACAGCAGTAAAACCCTAACTAAGACAAAATGTTTGGGCGAAAAGAGTTCCAGTTCCCTCGGCTCAAATGGTATGAGCATGGATGGCATCCATGAATGCATTCCTAAATGGCAAGAAAGCCACTAGCCCATCGATGCAGGAACTGTGGCTTCTTGCACATAAGCAGCTCGGCGGCAAGTGCTAAGTGTACTTGCTCAATTACCAATTATCTCTGTCTCCTACGCGGGATTTATACTTATCTTGACAGAAGAGTTTGGAACAGGGAACTAGAAGAAACCCAGAATGTGGCTTCTGACATCTGGAGGCCTGGAGTCAATTCCTCCATCTACCACAGATGGACTGTTAGGTAGGCTAGCTTAGCGTGTTCCCCCTGCCACTAACTGGATCATCATTATCATCACATGGGCCATGAGTTTAAAATGTAATTGCTATGAGAGTTACACAGCTGTATGTGATAAATGTGAGCAAGTGTTAATAAACTCTACAGAGTCCAGCACAGTGATGCATGCATGGCTGTGATATCAGCACCCAGAGGAAGCTGCAAGAAAGATCATGACGTGGAGGACAGTCTGGTTATATAGTAAGCTCCAGGCCATCATGGCTGTCTGAGGGGACTGGGAATACACACACACACACACACACACGCACATGATATCCATATGTATACATATAGATATATGTATATATGTGACATGTTATCTTAACAAAGTGCACAGTCTGTAGAATAGAAACACATAATCTGTTAAGTAAATATGTCTGACATGCCTTGAAGACTTAAACATTCAAAGCTAGAAGGGAAAACTGCTTTCAAGGCTGACCACTCGGTACTTAGTAAGTGGCTGGTGTGCTCTTCCCTGGGTGAGAGACCATTTCTCCCATTCTCAGTATCCCCTTGTTGCCTGTGGGTTTGGTTTACGGATGAGGCCTCCTGGCCTTCCCTTTCCATGTGTCCATGTTTCCTTGTTTAGCTCAGATTCAGGCAGACAGACTGGTGAACTTCCATGCGTGTGACTTCTGACTAGGTGACAATCTCACAGCTTTGCCTCTGGCTCTTACACTTTTTCTGCCCCATCTTCCTCAATGATCCATAAAGGTTCAGGAATTGTATTGTAGATGGACAGCCCTGAAGACGCGCATACAAGTAATGTTCTACTGATTGAGCAGGTTGTCCTTAGTGTGTATTTAGGAATATACATGGATACGTGTGTGTAACAATTAATGAAAACAGAGGCCATAAATTTGAAGAAGAGCAAGAGGTCTATGTGGGAGGGCTTGGAAGGGGGAAGTGGAAGGGTAAATAATATAATGATACTATAATCTCAACAAAAACAGAAAAATAATTTAAAAGTAATAAAAATGTATTAGCATAGGAAGACTGTTGAAGCTGTCATTTATTTATACAGTCTGAATAATACTCTCTGAAAAACTGAGAAAGTAAATTCCCTTTCCCTTAAGATACCTGATCTCATGATATCACTGCTCATTTGGCCCTGGTCTTCCTTAACTTTAAAAAACTATTCTGCATCCAGAGTACAGAGAAGCATGTAGGAACAGAAGGATCCTCAACAGCACTGGTTCTCAACCTTCCTAGTGCTGCATCCCTTGAATATAGTTCCTCATGGTGTGATGACCACCAACCACAAAACTCATTTTATTGCTACTTCACAATTATAATCATGCTATTGTTATGAATCCTAATGTAAATATTCGTGTTTTCTGGTGGTCTCAGGCGACCCCTGTGAAAGAGTTGTTGAACCCCCAAAGGGGTTGCAATCCCCAGGTTGGAAACCACTGTTCTAGAGGGACAGATCATTATGACATTCTGTCATTCTGACTTATTTTGCTTGCACATGAACCAGTGTCTCCCCAGCACAGTCTTTTTTCAGCACTGTAACACAAAGAATGTCACAGGCTAATGAATTAAGATGTACAATAGAAATCTTAGTATACAGTAAATCACTAAATTAACAGCAGATCTCACATGTGGTCACCAAACTCTGTTAGAGGACTATCGGCTTCTCAGGAAACCACAAAGAGGGGTGAGGGTGAGGGCGGGGTACTGAGCTCTGGTTGGATGGAGACTGGCCTGCTCCTGTGTTTCCTTCAATGCTCAGCCTAAACTAAGCTGTCAGGAGGCACATAGTTTACAAGCCTAATGCAGTGTTTGAAGGAATTAGGAACCTGAGCCAAGCGTTCGAGGCAAGGCTTTAATCTCCATCTCTTGGGAGGCTAAGCAGAACATAGTCAAGTTCAAGGTCTCTCTGATCGAGAGTAAGGCCGAGCTACCTAGGGGGCTTATTGATATCCTATCTTAAGAATAAAAAAAAATTTAAAACTGACTATGGCTATATTCAATGGCGTGCAAGGAGTCCCAAGTTCAGTTACCAATCACCTCGGTCCCCTCCCCCACCCCACAGAAAGAATACTTCTTAAGAGAGAAAGAACATAAATCTGGGTGGGCGGGTGGGTGGAGAAATCTAAGTGCACTTGGGGAAAGGGAGAGAATATGATCAAAATACATTGTATAAAAACTTTTAAAAATAAAACGATCAAGAGAAAGCTGAAGCACTCTTTTTGACAGGCGGGTAAACCCCAGTCAGGCCTGGTTATGGGCTCCATTTTTCCTTTGACAGTGTCCATCCAGGCCTGGCAACTTTTGGCTGTGAAAGCCTGCAGAAAACACAGCACAGTACCAAAGAGAAAGGATGCCAGCCACACTGAGATGCAAACGTTGACTCCACCATTATCACGATGCTGTGAGCACAGACGACGCTCTCTCATCTACAGAAGTCGGGCAAAGATCACATGCACCCAATGGTGACAGGAACACAAGAGCACGCAGGGCTCTTTCAGTGAGAACCTCCAGGGCAGATGGTATAAATGGTCTCATATGCCCCAAGTTCATGTCTGAGCCCGGACCTCTAGGTCCCTGGAATAAAACTATTTGCAGAGATGATCTTTACAGAGTTCAGTGGGTTCAAATGTGTTGCCTGGATAGACCCTGATCCAGGCTGACCACTGTCCTTAGAGAAGGAATGCCTGACACAGGCACCAGGAGTGTACACAGTCAGGGTACAGCCCATCTGAAGACATGGGGAGAAGACAGAAGCCTGCAAGTGAGGCAGAGGTGCCTCAGGAACCCTGCTACCAATACATCTTAGACTTCCTATGAGAAACTGAGCCTCTGTTTAAGGAACCCAGTCTTTGGCATTTTGTTAGAGTAGCACTAAAAAGTAAGAAAATAGAAGAATTTTGTTAAGGAATTAGTCCTTGATTAAAATTAAGAGATTAATTAATTATATTACTATATTTACATAGTATTATATGTGATACAAATATATATTTATATTATATAATATTGTCTACAATATAATATATTAACACGTATAATTAATATTATATAAACATATATTTATTAATATATTTATAAATGTATTTTATATATTATATATAAATATAATTAATGTCTTTAGGAAATATTAAGAAAATACACCATTTTTCCTTTTTAACTTTTCCAGCATTTTAAATTCACATTACCATCTTCCATGACTAAACATCACACCCTGACGAAACTGAAGATTCTACTGGATCTTGCACTCAAGAGCTTGTTTTGAGAAGGCGTGAAAGGCACCAACATGGAAGAAGTTTCCGACCAAAATGCTAAGCATGGGTGAGATTCTGCTCACCTGTAAGGTGCCACAGGTCATGTGCCATTAAGTGGTTGGCCTCTGCACAAAAAGGAGAGATGAGATGCTTTCAAAGCAACTTGAGAGGAGGCAATGCCTCTTATAAGCAGCTTAACCCTGCCCTCTACTGGTCAAACTGTGACATAGACAGCCCACTCCTCTGCTTTGAAAAATCAAAAAATATCAACCTGTGCAAAGTCACTATTCAAAGACGCAAAAGTTCTTCTTCTGCATGAAGTCACCTCCAGCATTCTCAGGGTCTTAGAAGATCTCTCGAACAGAGACAAGGCTTTCTCTCAGGCAAGTACAGAAATGTATCAAAGGTGATTTTAAGCCATTATTCACACCAGCTCTAAAACAGACTCCCAGTCTCATAACAGTTGGCACAACAGCAAGCCGTGGGTAGTGTGATGTCTTATGGGAAATCAGCTTTATTATCCAGTGCCCAACCTTATGGTCATAATGCAGTAAACATTAATTTATCACTGAATAAAGATTCAATATCAAAGAAATCTCTAGGAGTAGTGCCCTCATGAAAATGCATTTAGTCAACAACAACAACAAACAGAAATGGCTGAGAAACACCTAAAGAAACATTCACCATACTTAGCCACCAGGGGATCACAAATTAAAACTGCTTTTGGGATTTCATCTTACATCAGTCAAAATGGCCAAAATCAATAAAACAAATGACAGCATATCCTGACAGGGATTCGAAGAAAATGGACCACTTATTCATCACTGGTGGAAGTACAAACCTGTTCAGCCACTATGCAAACCAGCATGGCAGGACCTCAGGAAGCTGGGGTTCTATCTCCCTCAACATCCAGCTACACCATTCTTGGGCAGCTACCGGACAGACGCTGTGCCTGCTATAGAGACACTTGCTCATCCGTGTTCAATGCTTCTCCATACATCATAGCCAGAAATAGCCTAGATGCCCATCAACTGAGAAGTAATGAAAATGGGGTTCATTTACACAGTGAAATACTATTCGGCTGTTTGTTTTTTAAAGGAATTATGATATTCTCCGATGAATAAATGGGGCTGGGGGGAAAAATCCTGAATGAGATAACCCCAAACAAAAAGACAAATATTCTAAGTTTTCTCTTGTATGTAGCTATTTGCTTTTAAACCATCGAGATATGTGCTATAATCCATATATCCACAGTGGTTAGGGGTGTAGTAAGGGACTAGTGTTGAGGAGAGGATTTCCCAAAGAAAGAGAAATAGAACATATTATTAAGGAGAGACAGGGAAAGGAGGGACTAGAGTGGGAAGATTAAATGAGGAGGGAGATGGGAGAGAGGGGCAGAGGAAGGAATGCGGGGAGGGCCATTATACTGCGGAAGCTTCCTAAAATAAATACATGTATGAAAGAGAGATACGTAGAATCACCAAAGAATGGGGGAGACAGTGCCCCAACTAAAAACCTTTCACCACCAGGTAAAACTTCCAGTGCCAGAATGGCAAAGGATCCCCACTGTAAACCCACGAATATCTCAGGCCATTGGTTGCTCTCCACAAACTGACAGGAAGGCCCTATTGCCGAAGAGAACACCCACATCTCTCACTGAACATGGAGAAGGCGTGCTGCTGCCATACCAGAGCCTGTGCCCCTACTGAATAGCATTCCAGTACTCTGTATGCTACCTACCAGATGAGAAAGGCATCATCAATTGAGCTGCAATGTTGCAACCTTCAACAGTGACCTGCCCAGGAAATATGCTGGTGTCAGAAACACAGATAACGAGCCTTACGGCCCATGAGATGGAAACCATGCCTGACCACTGGATGGCCAAGAGCCTGAGAGTAGACAAGCCATGGCCCAGGGAAAAACCAAATACCGGTGCTCTACTAAAAGAACATACAATAAAATGGCTCCTAATGGCACACTCTTTCTTTACTGATGGATCAGTGCCTTGCTTAGTCGTCCTCAGAAAAACGTCTTCTCACAGTAGATGGGAACTGATACACAGACCCACAACTGGACAGTGTACAGTCAGTGAGAGATTCACAGTATTCAGTCCTAAAGGTCTCCTCCTCCAGCTTCTGCCCTCGGGAATTGGGGAGCTATGGGGAAGAGGAGGCAGCGGGATTTGAAGAGCCAGAGGGGAGGGAGAACGCCAGACACAACAGGACACAACAGAGTGTGGCAGCATGCCACAGCATCAGCACAGGTTCAAGCCGGATGAGACTCAAGCTTGCAAAGGAAAAATTAGTTTTCTCCAACGGTTTTCCATGGGTCATATTAGCCATACTTAGGGTAGATGCCCTGTTCAGGAGTACCCAGTCAAAAACAACAAACTCAATGCTATATTTGTAGATCTTTTGTCTCCTATTGCTTAGTTTGGATGTTTTTGTCTTGTTGGTCTTTGGCTTGTACACTTTGTTTTCTTGTTTTCTGTGTGTGTGTTGGAGGCTGTTGTACAGAATTGTTTCTGCAGTTTTCTTTTTTTATTTTTTTTTTGTATGTTTGTTTTTTAAAGAGAAAGAAAGGGTGTGGAGTGGAGTTGGGTGGGCAGAGAGGATAGGTGGGAGACAGAAGAGAGGAAAAGCCCAATCAGAATGTATTGTATAAAATGCTTTTCAAATAAGGATTTCTTAACTAAAAGCAGTGATAGTCTTCACTCCAGAAACTCTTTCCAGGCACTGCCAGACAGAGGGATGCAGGAGAGACAAGCTGGCCAAGCTGGAGGGGGCTGGGTTAAAATTTAAGAGCCTTGAGAAGCCTCCCAGAGATGGTGACCCAAGAATAGAGTCACAGACAGGTACGCTCTCAATTCCTTCAACAGTGTTAACTGGCAAAGACTCAACAGAAGGGCAACGAGAAATGACTCCTTCACATTTCAAACCCCAAGCTGGGCCTCAGCACCAACTTACAGGAGGAAAAAAAGGGGGAGGGAGATGTGAGTAGGTTATTGCTAGAATACACTCATTCCTCCTGAGTCTCACTGATACTTGCCCCCAAAACAGGCCAGAATGATAACTGCATTCTCCATAGGAGCTCCCAATGCAGGGTTAACTGGTAGCCTGTGGTGGTGCACACCTGTGATCCCAGCACTTGGGAGATGGAAGCAGGAGGGTCCTCCTCACTACAAAACGAGTTCAAGGCCATCCAGGTCTACATGAGATCCTGTCTCAACAAAATAGAAGGTAACTCACATCTCTTCATCTATGGAAACACTTTGGTGTGCTCATACATCCCAAACCCCCAAGCAGAAATGCTGGCATTTCAAATGCTTCAAAGAAATGCAAATCCTCCCTTCTCATCTTCAAAGCCAAATCATTACATTATTTTTAAGAAGTTAAATTAGTAAATGCAAAAAAAGGAAAGCTTAGGGTACAAGACACAGTCATTCTCTCTGCATGTAAGTTAATGGTTTCCTGTGTTTAATCAGGATGCTTGCATTCTAAATGTCATAGCTGCAGATAAACCTAAGCAAAAGAGAAGAGAAGAGAAGAGAAGAGAAGAGAAGAGAAGAGAAGAAGAGAATTCTTACACAATACTCGAGGTAATTTTATCATATAGCACCCACATTGGATGCCAACTGATTGCTGTTTTAAATTTATTTGTGTTGTGTTTGAGATGAACCCCAGAACTGCACATGTTCTACACAAACGCTCCACCACTGAGCTCCAATCCAGTGAGTGGCTGATAAAGCCAGTTTAGGGTCAGGCTTCCAGTGAACACTCTACAGTCTTCCAGGTTCTTAGGAGTCCTGACAGCAAGGACTCAATACACCCAGCCCTTCCTTAAGCCAACACCAGCAGAGGGAGTGAGATTTTTAAACTTCCGCTGATCTTTCCAAGAAATACCAATGTTGTCTCTTGGTTTCTGGTTTGAGCAACTACAGAAATGACCTTGCTTTTTATCCCCCAGTATTAGACCAGAAGCAGTTTTTTTTCCCCTTCAGGAAGCAAGTGGCTATCTTTTCCCCTGTAGTAAGAGCCAAGGCTTCAAAGAGATAATGGAGCTGAACTGAAATAGCAGAGCTACTCTTGTCATTTGTTAATATTACATGGGTCTTCATCTTCCAGAATGATACAAATGGCTCAGACCACTGTGGGCTCAGGCTTCAGCCCATAGGGAGGCATGCAGCAGGCAGAGAACTAGGTGCTGTTCAGGGCGCAGATGCACCTGGTCCCCTGCTCTCTGTTTAGCCTCTTCTTCCTTTACAGCAGTGGAAACCGAAATAAAGCCAAAGCAATGGGAGTGTCTAGATCCTCGGCAGACACTTCAGTGTCAAAAATCACCACAAACCCATTCTTACTGCAAGAGACCAACACATGTCACCCAAACCAAGAAGTTATCAAGATGCTAAGGGTATGTCAAAGCAGGACTCTTCATGATAGCTAGATGTCTGCAGTCCACTTTGGCCTTAATGTGTCAACATCCATCCCAGCCTGTACTCCAAGAACAGACAAGAGTCTTCATGCCTAGGAAGCTATCCACTGACTTTAAGGTCTCTGTACAGCTCCCCTCTGGTTGATGTTCTAACATCCTACTCTGACTCCTATCAACATTTAGAGTGCCGACTGTGTTCCAGACACTATTCTCAAGAACACAAGCATGGCATTGCATATTCTCTTGGTATTCGAATGAGGAAGAGAGTCTACTGGATTAAAAATAAATTAATTGGACTGGAGAAATGGCTCAGCGGTTAGGATCACTGGCTGGTCTTCCAGAAGTCCTGAGTTCAATTCCCAGCAACCACATGGTGGCTCACAACCATCTGTAATGGAAGCCCTCTTGTGGTGTCTCTGAGGAGAGCAACCGTGTACTCACATATGAAATAAATAAATCTTTTTTAAAAAATTAATTAATTAAAGGCTATGCAATCTGTGCCTTGTAGAAAGGTGGGTTCACACAGGAAGATAGAAAGAGAACGTTTTTCATAGGCTATGATGTCTGAGCTGACTCTTGGCAGTTAAGTTAAGGGACGTCAGGTGGAAAGGCATATAGATAAGGAGACAACAGACTTGCAAGTCAGGAAGATCTGGCTGCTCAGGGTCACTCAGTGGAGCTTATTCAACATCGCTTGGAATGAATGCATGGAAGGGATCGGTTTATGATCAGAATCAGACCTTGTATGTCCCGCTGAGGAATGTGGGGGTACCACTCTCAACAGTTAAGCTCTCAGAGGATCCAAATGAAGTCACAGGAACCTACAGAAGCGTGGTGACTTACTTAAAAAGTGTTTTCAAAGACCAGAATTAGTTTGCAGAATTTAAAGATCATGAAAAAGTGGACACTAGAATTCTCAACACAAAATCTGGCGATAGTGATGCAGCATTTACACATGGGGATAACCGTCTCCATGTGGAGAAGAGGAGATGCCCATGAGAAGGGCACAGGCAATGGAGTTTATGACCATTCCCACTTGTACTGAGTTCCCTGTCTGGTTTTACAGATGAGAAAAAAACAATAAAGTAAGAGTCATATAAGTTCACAGCTGAAAGCAACACCCTGATTAAACGGGTGCTGAGCTTGGATCACAAGATTGAGCAATGCCTGAACACAAATGGGAGAATGACCCAGGAATACGTAATGAAGGAAAATGTTGAAAATACTACTGGCACAAGAATTCTTACTATGCATGTAATTTTTGAGTACCACCAGCTCATGATTCATAGAGTAAAACGTGACTTCCAAATTACAAACAAAAATGGCTACTTGGGACACTACATGGAAGATGGACTTCAAAGCTATGAAGCTCCCTCACCCGCTGAGAAGGAACTGCAGCACACCTCGTGTGACGTTCTCATCTGGTTCACCAGTCCCAGCAGAACTAACTGTGGTTTGCAAGCTCCTGACAAGTGACCAAGTGACGAGCAAAGGTGGAATGGCAGGCTTCCGAAACTCGCCTCCCAAGAGAGCAGTTACTTACAAACTTAGCAACTGTCCAAGAGAACTTACACAAGCCGTTGACATCCAACATACTGGAGATACCCCTGTCACTCATGTCCACTTCCGGCTGGTTCTTCTCCCTGCTCTCCTCCACCAGCTTCTTCAGTGACTTGGACATGTTCTGTAGCAAAGGACAACAAAGCACGTGGATGATGGCAAAAATGGGAGCCTGGGGGTTGTGGGGCAGGTTAAGGCAGGAAAGGAGCAGAGGCCCAGGCTGAATTCTCCAGGGCTGCCTAGGGGAGAATGGGTATCACCATGGAGTCCTTAATGGAGGACTTGGACCCCGCACACTCACCGCAGCGAGCAACACCTGGTGGGTGTGATTAGGGACCTGCAAGGGAAACTCGGGTGGAGAGCGATGAACTGGATCAGCCGAAAACAGGATCCCGCAGCAGGAACACACCCTGTCCCAGCGATCGCGCAGGCGCACACAAAATCCGGCCAACCCCACGCCCCTCCCGGCCTGACACTTCCCAAATTAGGAGAACTGTTTCCCAGCTGTGGCTCCAGGCGAGGCTCTGCCCACTGAAGAAAGTGGACCCCGAGGCGGACCAATCGTACACGTTTTAGTCTCAGAGACTCCGCCCTACGCTGAGGAACGCCCATCTTCTTGAGTTTGGAACTTGAATTGGACTCAGCAAGTGCATGTGATCTAGATTCTGCGCATGCTCAGTAAGCTAGCTGAAGGACAAAGTTCTGTGGGCGGAAGCAGGGGATTCTAAGCTGGTCGCTGGTACCGAGGTAGACTCTTAGAATGCAGCTTGTGTTGAGGGATTTGGAGTTCCGTCCTGAGAAATCCACAAGTCAGGTACTCTCTTTTGTCCTGCGTCTTTCGTTGCCGGTCCCCTCCCACGGAGAGTTGTTACCGTGAGTCCCTCGTGTGCCCCTGGCTGTCGCAGACCTGGTGGAGGTATGAGGTCTGGATTATGGTAAAGATTCTGAAGACAAAGATTCCGCCCGAAACTTATGTCCTCAGCTGGTAACTCACAGGTTTCTGTATCTAACTGTTTTGCTCCGTTCCTTTTGGTCTTGGGAACTGGAATCTATCTCCCTTAGGGTTAGATGCTAACAGTAAACCACGACTATGTCAGAAGTCTGAGTTGGTGTTTACACCCATGAACCGTGAAATCTTGGCTCTTAGAACTCTCCCACTTTCTTCAAATAGAATGGATGGATAGATAGATAGATAGATAGATAGATAGATAGATAGATAAACTTTCTGCTGACCCTCTGGGTTCTACCTCCTAATGACTAGATCTTGATGACCCAGTAAAAAACTTAATCTTAGTGACAATTTCACACTATTAAATAGGAAATCATTCCAGAATTATTCCTCTGGCATTAGGTACATGACAGATAAGCAGTCAGACAGACGTGCAGAAGTTTAGACACACATATATAAGCAATGAGCCAAGCAGGTACTAGAAAAAGATTCGGCACTTTGAATTTGAAAGCAGAAATTTCTCCTTAAACACACTTCAGATGAAACGATGATACTTGCAATGCAGGCAACTTGCATTGTCCAGGCCTCATCACTTTTTTTTTTTTTTTTTTTTTTGGTTTTTCGAGACAGGGTTTCTCTGTATAGTCCTGGCTGTCCTGGAACTCACTCTGTAGACCAGGCTGGCCTCGAACTCAGAAATCCGCCTGCTTCTGCCTCCCAAGTGCTGGGATTAAAGGCATGTGCCACCACGCCCGGCTTGCCTCATCACTTCTTAAGCTAGACATTTGCTGAGAGCACTGATCTAGCACAGTCTCATACAAGCTGTGGATGCAGTTTCAGTTTCTGTGAGCCCTCTAAGCCCAAAGCATCAATATTTATTAGTGCTTTTTGAAAGGTTACTGATAGTTTTTCTCTGGCTGTTTCTGATGGAGATAGTTTTACTATATAAGTTTAAAGCATCATTTAGGGCTGGTGTAACAAAACGCCATAATTCTGAAGGCTGGAAGCCCAAAGTCAAATGCAGGAAGATTTGATGTCTTCTACCCCTACCCTGCCCCCTTAGCCTGGAGACTGCCGCCTTTCTTTGCACCCTCACATTACTTTCCCTCACCCCAGTTCAGTTCATCCTCCACGCAGCTATGATGACCACAGCAGATCTCTTGCATCATGACCTTCCCTTCTTCCTCTAATGGATATTTCTTTTTCTCAGCAGCTCTAAAGACAATAAGTTTAACCTTACCTCTGTTTGCTAAGTCAGTTTGTTTCAACAGTCTACTTTTGTTGGCTCCTCAGGCAAGAGTCTTTTTTGGTAATTGATCTTAGTTAACATTTCATGTTCAAGCCTGAAGACCTTGGCTGATTTTTCTGCATGATTTGTGTTGTTTCCTGACCCCCTCTCACTGTTGTAAGTGGATTTGTTTCCGTCTAAGTCTGCATCCTTTTCTCCCTGAGTTATTTGTTACGTTTCTTTAGAGACAAGAGTACAGTTCTGTGCAGAAAGTCATCCCCAACCTGCCTTTGCTGGTGCAGGGGAATGGCAGTTATGAGTGTCAGCTATACTACTTCCCCTACTTCCTGCCTTACCATCTCTCACTGCAACAGGCAGCCACACACACAAACAACTCCTGGACCAGCAATTCCCATCTCCGTTGTGCTCCTGTCTTGAAATTATCTGGGGAAACAAGTCCCCTTTGATGTGTTTATAAAAAGATAAAGAAAAAGGGGGTATATTCTATGGGGGTGTGGTGAGGCATGGGGGGCAGGGGGTGTCTCAGTGGCCCCATGCAGAGGCATCCTTTTCCCCTAAGGGACCAGCTACACGAGGGTATAGTATAGAATAGAGTTTATTCAAGGTATGGGGAGGAGAGTTAAGAGAGTAGCAGAGAGATAGAGAGAGAGAGAGAGAAAGAGAGAGAGAGGAAGAGAAAGAGAAGAGAAGTAGAGGCTGGCCCATGGCCATGAGCACTCAGAGAGATGGGTAATGGAAGGGAATGGGGAACGGAAGAGCAAGAGAGAAGCAAGAGATAAGAGAACAAGAGAAGGAGGAGGGGACAAGCAGCCCCTTTTATAGTGGGTCAAGCCTACCTGGATGTTACCAGGTAACTGTGGGGAGGAGCATACTTGGCTGTTACCAGGTAAATGTGGGGTGGAGTTTAGATAGAATGCTAACACCTTTATCAACACATTTCCATCCACTCTCTGAATTTTCTAGAAATTAGTTTTACCCTTGTTGGAGAGAAGGAAAAAATAAACTGTGTTTTGCTACTCTTATAACATTCAACACATTATACTGCCAAAACTTGCTGGAGGAGGCCATTTCCACATCCCAAACCATTCTCCAGCAGGTACCAGCTGCGTCCTACAGTTTATCTCAATTCCGACACTGTACAGATGCAGTTAACATCAGCTCCCACAAGTAGGGGACCTCAGCGCATGCCCAAGACTCCTGCATTCCAGGTGTTCACAAATCTCAAGTTGTAAATGGGTTATCATCAGATCTTCTGAGGGCTGGCTATAAATAAAATTGTCAAATCCATTTCCTCTAGCTAAGTTCATTCTCGGACTGTACTCGGGGTTTATAGCCCTTGTTATTTGAATCTGAATAATCGCTCACAGGCTCCTGTCCTAGCGAATAGGAGATAGGGCCTCCCTGGAGAGAGAGAGCTTTATCTCAGTTGGTTTCCACAGAACGAAGTATCTATGAGAAGGATCCATGCTTTTCCAAGATGCACACTACTATGTCCAGGAAGTGTGACTATAGAATTGAAGAACGCTTACTCAATATTATCATGTAATTCTAAAGTTGAAAACTTATTTTTTTAAAAAAGAGGCAAAGCTCTACAATATTTCAAAGGTAGACGTCTAGGCCTGAGGGGACATACTTAGGTGGTCAGACAGTAGCCACCCCAAAAACATAAGCTCTGTATGCACAGCAAAGGGGGAATGGACTCTGAGTTTTCAAAGGACTCCTCACCAGGAAGAAAACCCTGGTTGTGCTTGCTCTCTTTGTGGGGGTGAATGAGTGATCTTGCTCTGTCTTAAGACATGAGAAGTTCCCAGAAGCCAGATCAATATGGCCTCATGCATGGATGACACCATGGTCTTCTTGCAATTGGTCCCTTGTTCAGCTTGTCGGGGTCTTTTGGATTTAATGATGTTACCCATTGCTTTACCACATTTCCAATACAGCATTATCCACACACTTTAGATATATGCATAGCTAATGGGAAGCAGAGCTGTTTACGATGATACTTCATTGGTGCCGCTCTGTTCCCTACAGAAACAATTTCTTCAGTATTTGAGTGTTGAAGTCAGCTGAAGCAACACTCTCATTCAGCGCAAGTCTCTAAGACTTTGCTTAGCGTGATTAACCTGTACTAAGTTTCTTTCTGTGAAGTTGTCTGATCTGCTGGAGACGGTGGCAATCTCTGAAAGCACTTGGTTTCCTCCTGGAAGTGAAGTAGTGGGTACCACTCTTAGTTACCCACCTGGAGGCAACAACATGCTGTAGGATGCTCTCAGTCCTGACAAAGCTGCAGAGCTAGGGCACCTGAGGTGACACACTCTGATACACAACTGCACCACACTGTGATCCCCACCGCTCAGGGACGAGCTGGCATATGCAAGGGTCTGTGCATTTTTTATGCTTGTTAATAATATAACTGTCTACAAAAATGCTCTGTGTTCTTGGCTTAACTTGAATAGAAATACACAAAATATGCTTCAGGACTAGAGCATGATCCTTCTTGGAACATTATTTCTTTGAGAATTTGCTTTTACTAACACCTTTTAAACAGAGACAGCCAGCTTTTACAACCAAATATTCATGGGTTTCTTGTCTGTTACGGCAGTAGCTTGAAATAAGGCCTGAAAGGTAACATGAAGTTGTTAAATAAAGTACACATAGAATAAGAACTGATGGCCTGTGTGAGTTGTAACTACCAGGCTGGAAGTATGATGCATTTCTGTATGATGTGGGCAGTATGCTATGCAGAATACCAGGGCTTGAGTTGTGTGAGAAAGGTGTGTGCAAAGCTAAAGAGAGGAACAGTCGCTGTGCAATGGAGAGTAAGGCTGATTTTTTTCTGAAAATTTAGTGTGCTGTGGTTTGAATCTGACATGCCCCGCCCCCTCATGGCTATTGGATTGTAACAGTTAGTTGGGTGCCAGCTGGTGTAGCCGTTTGGGGGGCTGCAGAACCTTTGTTCTCCAGCTGGTGGCGCTGTTTGGGGAGGCCATAAAAGCCTGGGCAGGAGGAACTGGGGCGCTAAAGTGCTTCACTTCCTGGTTTTCTGCCAAGTGAGTGGTACTGCACATGCTCCTACTGCATGGCCCACCATGCCCTTTTCAGTGTGATGGAAACAAATCCAAGGAGGAGAAGTCGGAGTTCGTGTTGGGAAGCAGTTTCAGAGGCCACAATAAATCTTCGAGCGCACGTCACAGTGAAAACCTGATCGCAATGGGTTAAAAATGGAGACAATGGAACTGTATGGTTTTAAGAAATGTTTATTACCCGTACTTTGACTTTTGTATAGTGGAAACCATACAGCTATTTGTATCACCAACTTTTAGAAATGTACATCAGTGTGCCAGGATAATTTCTACCCTTTAAAGAACGTTTTAAAAGGTCTCCACTAAATGGTGCATCCAGTAAGGATGGCATGTACACCTGAGTGGAACACCACCAGGCTCTGCCTTCAGAACACCAAATGTAAAAAAATTGGTCATACACTTTCTCTTGTAAAGGCCATAGAAGCTCAGTCCGTGTTTGATGGCGTGGGCAGAGATGGGGATGAGAACCACAGAGTTCTGGGCAGGGTTGCGGGTTGCGTCTGACGGCGCGGGGCAGAGCCAGAGGGGTTACACACAGCTCTCCCGATTCAGCTACTCCACATTATTTCAAATCCTGAAGAAACGGTTGCATACTCCGCATGGAATCTTATGAAGACCCGATTTGATGAAGCATGAAAGGGTGCTACCACAGTGTCCTGCAATTGAGGAGGAGGGGAAGAAAGGTTATTTTTTAAATCAAACATATTTCTAGAAATATCAGCATACTTAAAGTGTTACCTATAGAAACTCTATAGAAGTTCTAAGAGTGAAGCAACATATATTTCTAACTGTGACACACCAATAATTAGTGCATTAATTAATACAACAGAATGCCTCCAGAGACAGAAGGCTGCAAGGCGATGGTTGGGGAGGTAATGGTGGGCCTCACTGGTCTTTTATCTTCTGTGTATCTGAACTAATGTGAACAATGGCACGCATCAGTGCTGTGCCATAAAGCACACCACCCCAGCCAGGCTGCTGGTGTCAGCGCATGCACACCACCCCAGCCAGGCTGCTGGTGTTAGCACATGCAGACCCACACACAACCGCCAGGCTGCTGGCGCTTTACCTTAGCGTTTAGTTCTTATTTCTTTTATTCTTATGCTTTATATGATAGGTTAACATTGTGAAATGTTAATAAAATAAATGGAAAACTCATTACATATGGAAAGGAGTATACTTTGATAATGGATACAGCGTATCCATTATCTCCTTGGATTTGAGATGACACTGAGCTACAAGAGGGAGTCATCCACCTTCCAGCGCCTCTGTCCTTCATCTACAAAGTCCAGAGTGAACTCTTCCTGCAGCACAGGCTGCCAACTGTGGCTTCAAATAGATCTGACTGCTTGGAAGGTACTCAAATCTACACACAGGAGCCATACAAAGATAACAAAGTTATCTCTCATTTTATCCTGCATATAATAGCAAACAGGGTGCCTACTGGTCCCAAGATCAAATTCTTTCCCCATGTAACTGATTTTCCCATATTAAGATATGTTCCCCAGAGCTGTAATGGTGGATATAGTTGGGGAGAAGTTACTTTCGAAACCCAGAGGCTTTGTTTAGTAATCCAGGCTGCACTCAGGTACATGGGAAATAATACATCAAAAAAGTTTCTTCATTAATGTGGGAAGGTGTTAGTGGAGGATCGGTAAGTTATAAACAGTTTAAAAGATGCAGATATGTGTATGCATTCAGATATGAAAATACGTGTGCTCAAATATGCAAATGTGTATATGTATTCAAAGAAAGGTAAGTGGTGAATACATAGAATTCTCAAACTTTTAAACTTACGATGTACTTTCTAATGTTTCTAAAAATAAAATCTTACAAGCTTTAAAATAAGTTTTATATTTTTTTAATTCTCTAGACATCCAGTGATATAATTCTTGCCTTGTTTGGTTCAAAGGGCCGTGCGAATAAAGAGGAGAAAAATTAAAAACAGTGCCCTAACTCCCTGGTAAGGTTTGATTCTGTAGCTTTTAGTGGTAACTGTAATATGACATATCTGCCACTAGATGGTGCTCATACTCCCAAAATAGAAAGCCACTGAATTACAACTTTTTTTTTTCTTTTTTTGGTTTGCATGTGCCTGTAGTTACCGTTACCGTCACTGTTTAAAAAATCACATGTGAAATTTTACATGTGGAAATGTAAAATAGCTTGTTTGTTTACTCACGATGCCACAGAACGGTCCAAAGGGTGGTGAGTTGGCATCTGGACCATTGAAGAGTATGAGGTAGTTCTGGTCACAGCCACCTGGAGAGTCGATACTGAGAAAGGGAAACCCAACAGAGAGAGGCCTTCCAGAAGGAGCAACGATGGTCCATTCACAATGAGTGTTGTTTGGGTAGCTGTCAGGAAAGCCAGGGTTGGCTAATATACCTTCGTTGCCCAAAAGAGTCCCTCCACAGCCTGCAAAGAAAGAATGGACAAAGGTTCCATTTAGCATCCAGCTTGCTTTCCCACACAGGTAGAAAGCGCCCAACATGGAAACCCTCCTCTTGGTTGAGAGCCCCTCCGGGCCCATCCCCACTGGATAGTCCTTTCCCAGTGGCTGTGACCCAAGGTAATTCCCCCGGGACTATTCTTTGCTAACCTCAAGCTAGGAACAAACTGGAAAACAATACAATAGTTACCCCAAGAGAAAAGTCTCCATCTGCATGCTTTGAGGGTACAGCAGACTCCCTGAGCATAGAAAATATTAATGACTGCGAAAATCAACTCACATTCTGTGGCACACCCAGACTGACGACTGACGTCTGACGTCACAGCTTAGATGCTACAACAAAACTCATCAGGCCCACTCTAGCAGTTCTAAGACCTTCTCAACTTCTAAATCTGGTACAATGCCTTGAGCAGGGTCACCTTTCTGTGGGGGCTCTGGTGTGTAATAGCAACAGGGTGCCTATGGGTCCCAAGATCAAAGTCTCTCCTCAAGTAACCAACTTCCCGTGTAAAGATAGAGTTAGCCATGTTTCCTGGAGCATGGAGTTTTCTCTCCTTCTCTCTCCCTCTCTCTCTCTCCCTCTCTCTTCAAGATCAGTTCTTACTATGTAGGTCAGAGTGGCTTACGGCTTCACTCCCTCATGTGCAGGCCTGCGGCCATGGCCAATGCATTCATCGGTTCCTCCTTTTCACCAATCAGGGAAGTTAATGACTGGGCTTCCTTCCGTGTGTAGATTTTGTTTTCTGTGATTATTGAATGGGACCCTCTCTTATCCCTTAATATACTTAAAAGATTCCTTTCATGATTTTTATTTTGTAGGTTCCCAGATATTATAAAATTGAAGTATTGGAGGTATCCCTCTTTTCTCGATCTAAATGTGTTCATGTGACTTAAATTCCCTGCTATTTAATGAACAGTGGACCAAAAATTCAAGAAGACATTTATCACCCTGAAGTAGCAATTACGACACAGGACTGCCACCAAATGATAGGAACCATGAAGGATTGAGCTTCTCATAGACACATACCATGAGACGTGCATACACACGGTCACATGTGCAGCCCGCTGCTCATTGTGGATAGAGCCAGCTGCCTGCACACACACAGATTTGGCCCTGACTTGTCCTGTGATTTCATTTCCTGAATTCTCAAAGAGAACTCCTGGGTATTCCATCCGAAGAACAAAAATAATGTTTACATGGAATGTTTACATTGTCAGACCTTTTATATGAAAATTTCAGTCTTTTACATCAAAGAAATGATAAATAATTGTAGGATTTTGAAAATTCAGTACTCTCATTGTTAAGAAATCTGCGTCTTTAACAGAAAATCATCAGGCGCAGACCTAATGTGCTGAAGGCCGCATTCCTATTTCCTGTAATGTTATTTCCTGTGGTGGACACCCCATCAGCCCACAGGAGCTTCCCTCAGAGTGAGCATCTTACCAGTAGGAGAGGAGGCCCAGATAATTTCATATCCATGGTGGGTGTCTGAGTCATCGCTGTGGAAGTGCAGATACAGTTCATTGCTCTGAGAGAAGATGGGGTTGGGCAGCAGGTTGCTGCAGTACTTGCCAAGCAGTGGTGAACTGCTGCTGCTGCCATTTCTTACCTGTGAAAACCCACCATTGGTTACCCATCCGATCACCTCTGTTTCAGCTCATCACTAACACGTGAGGTAAATCCAGTAGGTTTGTTTTGGTTTTGTTTTCTGAGACAGTATCACCTTCTTAGCTCGGGCTAGCTTGGGCTAGCTTGGGCTAGCCCAAGCTAGCCTGAGACTCCCATTATTCTTGTCAGGCCACTCAGACTCCAGAATAGGAAATGGGGCTTTACATATTCAAGTATTTGTAGATGAAGACATATAAGAATTTACAGCACTCGCCATTTGCATTGGGATTTAGAAATATCTGATAAAGTATAGCCTCAGAAATACTGACATTCTTGTGATATACTAGCCGGTGCCATGATCCTACAGAGTGTTATGTGTGCACACATTTTGAGGAATGCACAGTGGACTTTCAAGGGGGAAGGGGCACCACTGTTTGGCCTGTTTCCAGTTGTACTTTATTCCTGGGATCACAGTGGGGGCCGGGGGAAGGATGCTTCCCACTGGAAAGCTTAAAGTGGCCACAATGAACAAAGAACACCGAAGATCAAAAACAAATCTTTTCCTTGTGGGAAAAGTAAATGGCTCCATGTGCCTATAATATTCCTCACCCTGTAGACCTGCATGAAGAGCTGCTGTTAGCGTGTACATGTTCAATGTGAGAAGCTACCCCACTTCCCTTCATCGTTCCATAGTCCAGAATCTGGCTAGCCTTTAGAGTCACTGCAGTCTGCAGAAGTGCACATTTACTTGGGCATCTGAGCTGGCGAGGCTCTTTCTATACCTAGGCAATGGCAAGTGATGCACTCTTGGTTCTTCTCTTAAATGTTTAAACAAAACATCTCTGGCTAGGACAGACTGGTCAGTTCCCTCCCAGTACGTGGGATAGCTGACACATTTAAGAACGCTACAAGGCTTGACCCGCTCCCGCCCCCCATACTCTCAACATTGAGTTTCTTTCCTTGGGGATCCTCTCTTAAATCACTTCTGCGAGATCGGGGGAGGAGAGATCCACTGCTTAGAGCTTACCACATTCACTTTTCTGAGAAGGATGAGGCATAGCTCATGAATTATGCAGAAGCATGTACATTGGAGAGGGGAGTTGGAGGCATATTCACAGGTAGGGCCTAGCCATGCCCTCCCTGCTAGAAATGCACTAGAATCCTCATGGAAGACTTCTATTCCCACCATAGCTAAAGTAATAGAACACCAGGGCTCCCTTCAGAGTCTCTCCTGGAGCTCCAGAGGCAGATGTGTTTCTGAGGCCTGTGTAGTAGCTTCCTCTCTCTGCTAATGTAACAGAACTTCCCATCATTCTGTGGAAAGAGGGAGGATGTCTGGCTGGTGTGGCTGTCACCATCCAATGTTAAAAAGTAAGTCTTCACTTTCCAGCATCCAGATGACAAACGGCCAAGATTAAGTGGGGCCAGTAACTAGTACCTTGAGTTAGGGATGGATTAAGACTATGACTCGGGGTTAGCAAGGGACTCTAGCCCTTTTCTACATCCCTCTCTTTTTGTTTGTGCACACATCTGTTTTATACAAACATCTGGTTTTGTGGATGTGTAAGCGTGTAAATCCGAGCTTAACTCCCTGACGAGCACAAACAGCACAGCTTCTGTGTCTTCATTTCTTCCCTTTTCTCATCTCCTGCCATGGAAAGTACCCCAAGAGGAATCACGAGCTTTCCCCGGGAATTCACAACTCGATAAGGATTCCATTTGACAGCAGATTCAGTTCAATCTGAGATGGGAGCTTTCCTACATAGTAAGGTAAGAGGAAGCCTGTGGAAGCTGAACACATGGGCAGAGACCATCTACTGGAACTCCATTCTCCTCCAGGTAGTCCTCTACACAGGGGACAGCGGGCCAGAAACAAGGCCACTGGAGATGAGCTGGTGACCAGAAAGACAGGAAATCTGTTAGCATTACAAAGTAGCAGGAAAAAAGGCTGACAGAAAAGAAAGGTTACCAGGAAAGGGGTAGCGTGAATCCGGAAGTTATTTATCCCACAAAATTTCTGGAGAACATATTTGGAATAAATATAATAAAGCTAACTAAATATGGAAATATTAACTACTCTGAACTGATTAATACATATTATATATGTGTTTGGAATATCATACTGCACCCCAACGTATGCTCAGTTAAAATAGTGATTAAGCATTTAAGGATGTGATCAAAGAGGCAGTTTGAGAAGAAAGGAAACTCTGAGTCAGGAGTGGAAGCTGTGGACATCTTCCAGAGTCTTTCCTGTAGAGCCATAAGGCCAATGGAGAGAGCCTCGGGGAATCTGTCGACTCAGTTAGCAGAGCCAAGATGCTGTGCTTGCTCACTGCCCGGGGAACAGTGTGTAAACACCTTTGCAGGTAACCGGCCCTTGCCCATGACATTCCATTCAGCCTGCAGGTTGGAACTCAGATCCATGTTCCTTTGAAAAATCTCTGTCCCATTGCTGAGTGGTGCCATGACAGACGGTGACACTGCCACCCAACCATGCTTCCAGTGCTGTAGCTGGAATCTGCTCAGTACGCATTTATAGGATGAAAGAATACTGACTAGCTTAATAAAATAGAGATGTTGAATTAATATCTTGAGAAAAAAATTCTTAGTGATCCATCCATGTTCTTATGTAATCCATTTAAATTATATGCAAATATGTATTACCTCCAAGAAGTCATTCATGCATTGTCTTGAATCTTCCAGCTGAAACCAGTAAAAAAAGAGGGAAATTCTGTGGTTCTGCGGGGCTCTGAGAATGATGGAGCAGTCCAGGTTATTGGCATAGCCCTGAGGCCACCCAGGACTCTTTAGATTGCCAAATGCTTGGTTGTATTCTCTGTTGCAGTCTTAGAGAAAAACAGGATTCATAGTTAATGTGCAGGTCCAAATATTTAGTAGTCTTGATAACAACAGTGGTTTTACAGTCCACTGAATCTGAGCAACATTCAGAAAGGGCTCCAGCCTCTTGCCTTGTATAAGAGAACAGGGACCTGAGAGATGCTGAGCACTGCGCATGTTCAGTTGCTGTGTAGCGGCTTGCGCATGCGCAGCCCCCACGTGCAGGCTCAGCGGCTTCCTCATGTGGGCAGCCCCCCACAGCAGCTTCCGTGACATGACTTGTTCATGCCCCCTCGTAAAGAGTGGGAGTACAAGTCCCCTTTGAAGAGCACCCCAGCATCTTCTGAACTCTTCTGCTTACATGGAAGAAGAGTTGCTGGTTGACAGTTGGACCTTTTCCAGACCCAAAGCTCACCCTCCCAGACATCAGCTGTGTAGGGTTTCCATTGCTAAACTGTTCCTTCTGATTCAATTCACATATTTCTTTTTACATTTTTTTTCTTTTTTTTGTAAACCAAAACCAAAAGTAACTATGTTCAAATCAAATTCTGCTGTAGTTTTGATCAAGGTAAAAAACCATCCTTACATGAAGAAACATGGTCTGGACACACTTCCATTCACTGAAATCAAGTAATTTCTTTCAAGGCACCGTGGTCATTTACAAAATAATTTCCTAAGGTAAAGTGATTCCCACCACTGTGACCACACCAAAAGTCACTGAACTGTGAACTTTATATACGTTATACCTTGATAAAGCTTAGCTTCCAAAAAGTTAAATTCAACCTTACTTCACATGGAGATAGTTTATCTTAACAACAACTTATCTGTTCACAAGACTTATCTCCAACAATGATGGTCATCAAAGCTGCTTTTCCCCGATAAACATGAGGTTTTAGGCTCACCTGCAATCTCATAGGTGAAATGCACTCGAGAGTTTCTGTTTAAAAAGTCAGATTTGAAAACAACAACTGCGGTACTTCCTGAGGAATAGAACACGGGCAAGGTTGTATAGTTTGCACCGCAGAACTGAGTCACTTGGTTTCCATTAGTCTGAAATGAAATGGAAGCCATGTTGCATGAGATTTGGCTTCAGGACAGTAAAGCTACACCAGATAGTAAACTGTACTGAGCATGTGACTTCAACAGCTCTAGTCTCAGATGCCATGAAACACTTAGCATTAACCTGGGAATTGAGCAGTGTCCTGCCTCCCTAGAGGTGTGGGACATAAGGAACCCAGCTTCCGCTAAAATTATGAGCAGACGCGTCTCCACAGAAATCAAAGCTGCTCCCTCTTGAGCCATATCAGAGTGAAAGTGTGTGTGGGAACAGAGCCAGGGCATGTGAACTCCCTACAGGTCTAGAGTTCTTCCTCTAGTTACCCTGTTCTAGAGTTCTATTAGGTTAGGCAGAGGTGGAAGTACTCTGTCTGGTGAGCTTCCCCTTCAGTTGTCCCTGGCACTTGGTACCTGTAATAATGGCCTTATTCTCTTCAGCAGCACTTTGGCAGTCCTCATCCCCTGTCAAATGTTCAGGGTAAATGCCTAATAATTTCTACACGTACAAGCAAGTATCCCAAAGGCATTGAACAACAGCCCCTGTCACATTACCCTTATGACTGAAGTACATGTAGTTCTTGGTCTCTGTCTGAAGGCACATGCTCCAGCCTTGTTTCTAGACTCCTTAGTTATTACTCTGTCTCATTGACCTACTTAGCCTTCCATATTGTTTTTGTCCTAAGTTTGTCCTAAGTTTGTCTGATGTAGCCTTTAAACTTTAACTGAATTGCTAAAGCCTCCCCCTAGTGTTTATATCCCAAGATTTTCAACTTTGTAGCCTTATGTGACTCTCATGTATCCAGCAGCTCATGAAGGTTTGCTCCACAGCTTACTCTGCAAACATAGTGCAAGACAGTGGGGTGGGCTCTTCTGTGTTGTTCATTATGGCGTCTATCTTCTGTGGTGTCTTAGCTCATAATAATTTTCTATGTCCCAGATGTGTTCTGAAGCTTTAGAGGCCTTGAGTATTTTTATAGACAGCACACTAAACATCCTCAATTGTAGTATTTGCAGCCAATCCAGCTGCTCTTGTGTACCACAGCTGCCTGTACATGTTATTTTTGTGCCCTAATGAGGAATCTGCCCTGATTTGCGTTATTCATAAAGTGATAGGAAACTCAAAGTGCTTTGAGTGAAAGGGTCTCATTGCACTTCACTCTAAGTTCTTCCACTGGGGCTTCCATTGGGGTACAGGAATTCTGTGCTGCAACCACTGCTAGGGGAATGACGCTTAACCTCGTTTCTCAACCACCTCGGGATCCTTAGAGTAACCTTGGTCTCTAGGATCTATGCGGCACTCAGCTCTTCTCCAGCATGTGCATCTCTGACCCTCCACATCGAGTCAAGCTGGACTTTTGTCACTGAGCTAGAGATTTGGAAAAAGTGAGAAAGCCCAGCTTTATAACAAGGAGGGCCTTGAAAACCCAGAAGGTGACAGGTGGAGCTCCATTTAAGCCAGGCCTTGGGCATTCAAATATGGCCTCTGAGAGTAAGTGTGTTAACTGTTTACCCAACTGCAGACTCCAATAGTTTCAGGGTATGAGCTCAGACTATGGGTCCTGAATTGAAATATTTTCTTTGGTCGCCTTACTGCTCTCCCCATTCTGCCCACCAATTGAGGAGATGATCATGCTCAGATCTCTGGGTCCTTCTCACACCAGCTGTTGTGCCATCTTTCCCCATGGGAAACTAAGATTCCACTATTTATCTCTTTGAGCCCAGAAAGCTTCTGTTTCCCCTTTTTATTCTCTCAGTTTGCCGCAATTGTAGCCCTACTAGATAGGCATGAAATGGTCTCTTAGCTGTTTTTCCTGTGTTCTGTATGGGTCCCTCCATTTCACCTGTACATAGCCTGTTAGCTACAGATGTAGTTCTCCAGGTGTGGCCCATAGAGCTCTGGGATTATGGCAGAATACAAGAGATGCTCATCAAACATTGATTAATGCATGTTAGGCAGATCAATCGGTGTCTGCAGGGGGGCCTAGGAATGTGCATTTTTTAGGGGGTGATTCTTATGTCTTTTTACTTCTTTTTTTTTTTAACCACATTCATTACACTGAGAAATCTTTTTATTTTTATGAATTAATTTTGCAATCTGGACTAATGGTAAAGAGAAATCAGATCCTTAAGTTTTTATCCTACTGTTTATAGGCATGGTGTTCCCCTTCATTATGGGTTATTTTGCATCTTTGAAGATACCTCTGATGGTAAGTGATTTATTACATGGCTCACACTTCTAGCATCCTTTCTATAAAGCGATCAGAATATGATTATATTCGTAAATCTTCCTATCATGTCAGTCAGGCCACATTTATAAAGTGAACCAGGACAAAGAGAAGAATTTTCACAATAATAATAGTCATAGGATTTTTTTTTCTTTGCAGTGTGAGTTTGTGGAAGTCCCAAATAAAGTTGTTAAACCAATTAATTTCAAAGTTTTATCACATTCAGACAGTCTACATAAAGTTGGGGCTACTACATATATTCTATTCATGCTGGGAGACAGATGGTTGTTCTCCTATCAATATCTCTATGCTCATATGGCATGTGTCCATTGTGACACATTACATACCCATTAAATGCACAATAGTAAATGAAAGAGCTCCACAAAGTTTGACATTTTCAGGAATGTGCATTTTTAACAAGACCCCCAGATGATTCTTAGCTATAGGACTGTTTGAAAGCATCTTGCGACAGGACTACATTTAAATGGGTTAGTATGTCAGCAAGGGAGGTTTTGTCTCCTACTGAAAAAACAATTCTAGAAGTAACAGGACTTTATTTAGGCATGGCTTCATTACTTGCAGTGTCTGCAAATACGACGGCCACCATCCTGGCATCTTTACCTGTTCTGAATCCTGAAGTTCTAAGGAGCTCCTTGAGCAGTCTTGTGAGGGCAGCTGCAGTTTCCACACAGTTATCTGGACCTGCTGGTGTGGGGGAGCTTCAATGACCCAAGTACAGGTGGAAAATGGCCGTCTGATGTTTGACAACTGAGGTGATGATGTGTTTTGAGGCATCGAAGTTGCATTATATGTTCCCCCACAAGGCACTGAAGAGGGAGAAAGAAAATAATGTAGATGTTTTAATCATCTCTAATTATACATACTGTCTTTAACATCTTTCTCTGGCCTAGGAAACATGTTAATATTCTTTTAAGGATTTAGTAAATGTCGTGGTGACACAGGGCTGCAATCCTACCTTCATGCAAGCTTGAGGCTGAAGGATAAAATTCAAGGCCAGCCTGGCAACTTAGTGAGACGTTGTCAAAGAAAGGGAAACTGAGGGCAGGCAATCTAGCTCTTGTGTTTAATAATCCGCTAAAACTGTAATTAATTTACATGTAATATGCATGCATTCTTGTCTGTGCATAAGGACATATGTATTTCATAATCTGTCAGAATACTTACTGTCCACAAAGGTATATGTTGCATTAAATCCTCTCATTTGAATACTTATGTCAGAGACAAATTGAACTGTAAGAAAGTTGCCAGAAGAAATAAAAGGGGCAGGCCTACTGGAACCACAAAATCTTCCGCCTAAATATGAGTTTATGCTTGCACCATCTGCTATCTGGAAGAAAAAGTAGTTTATAGTAGTTAATTATTAATAAGGGAATTGCTATTTTGCACTAACTTACCTATGAGTTCACCATATATCTATGGTGATAGACAGACCATGGATTACGGATCTATATGTGGGTGTTCTTATAGGCAGTCTTAATTTATATTGATAATGCTATAATGACTTTCAGTGATGCCCATCATATATTTTTCTGTTAGGAAAAGTAATATATAATTGAAATAAACAACAACAACAACAAAAGCCCCCTGGCCTCAAAGTCATTAAACCCATTGCTATTCTCTCTGCTGCCTGAATTATCACCACGGTTTTTTTTTGTTGTTGTTGTTGTTTTGGTTTTTTTTTTTTTAAAGCTTCCTGGCTAGAACCAACCTTCCCACCTCTAACAGGTTGCTATTAAGATAAAGTCAGCAACAGAGGAATGGATACAGAAAATGTGGTACATCTACACAATGGAGTACTACTCAGCTATTAAAAAGAATGAATTTATGAAATTCCTAGCCAAATGGATGGACCTGGAGGGCATCATCCTGAGTGAGGTAACACATTCACAAAGAAACTCACACAATATGTATTCACTGATAAGTGGATATTAGCCCCAAACCTAGGATACCCAAGATATAAGATATAATTTGCTAAACACATGAAACTCAAGGAGAATGAAGACTGAAGTGTGGACACTATGCCCCTCCTTAGATTTGGGAACAAAACACCCATGGAAGGAGTTACAGAGACGGAGTTTGGAGCTGAGATGAAAGGATGGACCATGTAGAGACTGCCATAGCCAGGGATCCACCCCATAATCAGCATCCAAACGCTGACACCATTGCATACACTAGCAAGATTTTATTGAAAGGACGCAGATGTAGCTGTCTCTTGTGAGACTATGCCGGGGCCCAGCAAACACAGAAGTGGATGCTCACAGTCAGCTAATGGATGGATCATAGGGCTCCCAATGGAGGAGCTAGAGAAAGTAGCCAAGGAGCTAAAGGGATCTGCAACCCTATAGGTGGAACAACATTATGAGCTAACCAGTACCCCGGAGCTCTTGACTCTAGCTGCATATGTATCAGAAGATGGCCTAGTCGGCCATCACTGGAAAGAGAGGCCCATTGGACTTGCAAACTTTATATGCCCCAGTACAGGGGAATTCCAGGGCCAAAAAGGGGGAGTGGGTGGGCAGGGGAGTGGGGGTGGGTGGATATGGGGGACTTTTGGTATAGCATTGGAAATGTAAATGAGTTAAATACCTAATAAAAAATGGAAAAAAAAAAAAAAAGATAAAGTCAGACCAGGAGCTGCCTAACTGCTTCCTACCCTCTTAACACAAAGGCTACATCCATTACAACAGTGATCCAGACCTAATGGAATGGCTTTTCCTCCCACACAGACCTCAGGGGTCTGCTCTGCTTGATTGAGATTCTTGAACATCCCCAGCTCAGTCTAGCTTCCCAGCTATTGCATCTGCCTTCCTTTGCCCAGACCACCCTTGCTGGTATTCATGGAGTCTGTTGAGGTCTCTCTTCCTCTATCATCCACCAGCAATGCCTTCCCTAAAGTGAACACTGCCCACATCCCCTGACTCCTTTCCTCAGGACAAGTATTACTGTCAACATGTTACACATTTAACTTGCCAATTCTATTGCCTTTCCTTCTAAAATGAATACAACATTCCACAGAAGCACAGAATTTTATTCTGTTCCGCCATATCGCCCCAGACCTTAAGAGTGTGTAATGCATAAACCATGCTTACTCGCTTCTTGGTAAGTGCTTTGACCCTTCCCTATGACCCACATGCCTTGGTTTGTTTTATGTTGCTGTACCAGAGTACCATAGACCATGTCATTTATACACAAGTAAGTTAATTGTGATATTTCTGAGGATTGAGGAACATTCAGAATTCAAGGGGCAGACTTTGATGAGGGCCTTCTTGCCTTCTAACATATGAGCATCCTAAGAAGATCATCAGGAGCATGCCAGCTCGGCAATCTCTTCCTCTCCTGGGGTGATACTATTCACCCCATGATAGGAACCCCACTCTCATGACTTCATCTAACCCCAGTTATACCTCAAAGCCCCCCATACCTTTAGCATATGGATATAAGGTTTACATTTCTACCACAGGTACTTGAGTGATATGTACACACCACAGCATCACCCTTCCCTAAAATATTCTCCCTGAGTCTACTCTATCTCAATAAACAGCTCAAGTCTAAATTCCAGTCATACTCAACTCTCCCATTCCCATGATAAGCATCCCCACTTTGTTCCACTTTCGAAATATATTGTATCAATGCCATGTGACACAGTTTCTTCAGAACATGGCTCACAGATCAATTGCACAGAGCACTCACAGAGTTCTGCACCGTAGTGCCCAGGTGTTTGATGACCTAGAGTATGTGTCTATTCTTCCTACAAAACTATACCTTGTACCCAATGCAGAACTTGCAAGCCCTGGTCAATGCTGTTGCTTCTCTCCCTTCCCAGTGCTTGCTGCCTCTGACAGTCTCCTCCCTTGGAGACATAGTCTTTCTTGAAGGACTGATAATCCCTAGTCATAGACCTTTTACTCAAATGTCACCTCCCCTGAGAGTCTAATCCCACACAGTGGGGCCCTCCTCCAATACCATCTTGTTTTATTTTACTGTGATGAAACTCAATCAATGTAATGCTTATTTACTTTGATTGGGCGCCCCCTCTGCACAAGTGTGAGTTTCACAGGAAGAGAAACGGAGTTATGCTCAGAAGTGTCTCTAGCATCCAGAACTACTGATGGCTTTCACAGATTTTTACAAACACCCAAAGAAATAGTGAGGATTTGTATATCCCTCAAACACTTTACTAAAAAATAAATAAATAAATAAATAAATTAATATAGTATGTTTTCATTTTTATGTCTATGTTGTTAATTTTTATTGTACTTTAATAATGATTTTCTGTGTTTCTGTAGCCCTGAATATGAGTTCATAACAGAACCACATTAGATCAGAAATCTCAGAGTAGTGTGGCCACTGATGTTATAAAATGAACATGATAAATTTCAAAATTAAAAAATGAAACAAAACTGACCACTAGATGGTGCTGTCTCTTCTATATGAATTCACGAGGAGCACAGAAAAGTGAAGTTCTGTAGTCAAACACCCTCACTTTATAGAGAAGAGTTGCCAAGTTAAAGACAACATACTTTTTCTGCTAAGTGAGGTTTCATTACAACCACTGTGGTCTATACAAGCTTTCACTTGTATCATGTACCTGGCTTGTGTTGGGTAGTGTGTATATGGAGAGACATAAGAGCATTTATGTACCTTCAAGGTGCTCATAAAATAGTGAGAAGAAAGAGCTAAATATAAACGTATGTGCGCGCATGTGCGTGTGTGTGTGTGTGTGTGTGTCTGTGTGTGTGTTGCTGTTTACAGATATATCTACAAATATGCATGGAAAAATATAAAAAAGAAACCAAAGAAAAGAAAAGGTAATTCTGTCAAATAATATCAAGGAGATTCATACTATAAAAGAGAGAGAGAGTCGGGGAAGACCACCCAGTTCATGCCGAGGAGCCTGGGTCTTACTTTACAAGACCAACGTCAGTTAGAGACTGGTAGATGTGAGGGGCAGGACAAGGACAAGCTAGGGCTGGGTAGAAGGTGGCCCTGTGCTGGTACTATATTCATCCAACCACATTAAAGTAAGAGTTAGCGTAACTGATTGGAATATATAGTTACAAACTGCATGACTACTAGCCTCCTGTATGATCAAACCTGAAATTATTTCTCTGTTCTGTTCCTTGCCAACACCAAATCTCTTGCTGTGGGTAGACCCTGAACAACACTGGAGCAGGGACTGCATGTCTGTGGTGAGTTAGTGTCTGAACACTAACTCAGGCACACCTTGCCTTCTAGAAGCCTTGTTTCTTGGTGTCACTGTGACAAAATGCCTATAATAGTCAACTCAAGATATACTTTGTCTCTAGGACTCAGTCTTTGCACGACTAATCTCTATAGCAACACAGTTATAGAGCTTTGTTGTTCTAGGACTGTGTTAAGGTCATGACAGAAGGACACACAGGGGGTGGGGGTTATATACTTCACAGAAGCACTGATGCAGATAGAAAAGAGTGGTTGGGACTCAGGTATCTTTCAAACGGCAGTGTCCTCAGTAACCTACCTTCCTAACTGACTCCCATGCTACCAACCATGTCTTCTTAACGGCTGTGCTTTGGTGGGTCATGTAAGATTCAAAGTATCACAGTAATAATTATTTACTCTTTATGCATTTTTAAATGTTTGAGCTAATATCTATAATGAGGTAGACTGAAATTCACACTTATTTAATGAATAACTAAGTACATGAATGCTTAGTGGCAGTGCTATCTCCTAACCAATGCACCTAGGGTCTGCTGATGTTGTCCCTAAAGAGGCACACACCCTTCCCCAGTGCCTGATAATATGCAGAAGGGTTAAGCCCAGTGAGTTATTACAAGGGCTCCCAGAAAGCTCTAGGGAATGTTTTTATGCAAGTTTGATGTTCAGGAGTTTATAATTGGCCTTACAACAATAATTTGAAGCATTTAGTGTTTAGAAGTCACATTTCTGAATCCCATAGGATAGTAAGTACAGGGAATTTTCTCTTCAGATGGGACTGGAAACTTTAAAATATATCTGCCAAAACCAAGAGCACCAAGTTGAGGAAGAAACCTTGGGAAACTTCCACCAGTGTCATGTTTCCAGGTAGAGGAAGCAGGAGGACCACACTTTTGATGCCCTCAACCACCTTACTGTTGCTCAACACAAGGATGACTGAACTAACCAAGAGTTGGAGATTAGGTAGTACACAGCACTGTCCTTTCCCCTTATTTTTGGTCATGTCTTTCTTGTGGATATGCCTTGTTGATACTGTTCTCCATTTTATGGAGGCAACAATATGTGTGAGCTTTCATGATGCTGTTAAGTGCCATGGCATGCTCACATCTAAGAAGCCCGACATACTCTGTTCTGATCTCCTTTTCTACGTCAAGGGTATCTAACTTCTGTTTTCATGTTGTATAATGTATCTGTTTACAGGCCAGTCTCCCCCCCCCCCCAATCCCAATGAATTACATCTCCTTGGGGAACGTTCACTGCCACATCTCCCATATTATGTACCATGGCTACCAAACAACTCCATAGGACAGATGTGACGATGGTTTCAACAGTCATTGATCAGCCACAGTTCATTAATCTACAGCAGATGTCCCCCCTTGGTCCCCTAGTAAACACTCTCAAAGACAGCAGTGAAGGGAGTAGGCATAACTCAGCAATGGAACTGGTATAATCTGTCTTACACACTACTTATAGAGCTGTGTCATTAGCTTCTATAGAATGTCATTTTACCACAACATTTAACAATTTAAAAGGGGGGTAGTAAATACTGATATCACCTCAACATGATCTAGAATCACCAAGGGACCAACTTCTGGGCATGCCTGTGAGAAAGTGCCGAGATTGGGTTAACTGAATTTGAAAGAACCCACCCTAAATGTGGGCAGTACCAATTCATGATTTGGGACTCTAGACTGAATAAAAAGGAAAATATGAGCTGAGTGTCAGAACTGATCCCTCTGTGCTTTCTGGCTGTGGGACTACTTACTATCTGCCTTCAAATCTTACTACTTTTCAGGAACCCAGAGAAGCTGGTTTTAAATAACCTCTTAAGTAGTTCTGGCTACTTGGTCTCATTTTAGAGAAGGACTGAACTTGAATTAACACTTTTGTCCCACATTTTGTCACCTCTAGCCCCTCATGAACTCCCTCACAATGGCTGGCTTCTAGCCCCATGTCTTATTAAGATGGTTGTCACCCAATGGAATGGCTTTCTTCATCTCAGCTTTTCTTTGTCTGTGACCTACAGCTTAACACCACTGGCTACCCACACATCATTTGGAAAGGCATCTTCCCCTGACTTCCATGCACCACACTGTTCCTGGATGTCACAAGCTTTTCTCAGTCATCCATTTTCGTCCCTTCATCTTTGGTCCTCCCGGTGCATCCTGTCCTTGGCACCCTTCCTAGACGTCGATGGGAGTTTGGCCGTCTAGCTTCACACTGTCTTAAAAAAATGTTTCTTTGGAATTTTTAGGAAGCTTTGGATGCTATCTACGTAAATAAAAGGGACAGACCAATTACAGTGTATTTTTGCACTTCAGATACCATTTACATTAGGAATTGTGAAAGTCCTCTGACAACCTCACTCTGTCCGACTAATCTTCCCATGGATCGCTTCATAACAAGGCACTTAGCAAGACAGAACTGAATCTTGAAGCTAATGTTAGAAGTCACTTGAGATGTTTGAATGATGATATCAGAGATGAACTTGAACAGGAGGCTAGCAACTACAATATATATTGAAGCCACTGTAAGCAATAGTGTTCTCATTTTCAAGGCTTGTAGATAGTAAGCTAAAATCCCATTCGTTAGAGTAGACTGTTAAGGTGTAGCAGTCTTACCTGCACGTAATCAAAGGTGCATTTTCCTGGCGACGATGGTTCCTCCAGAGTAAATGCATTGAAGGTGAGCTTAACAAGTTTGTTTTCAGGGGCAATTATGTACCATATGCAGTTTAGACCTTTGTCATAAAGTCCATCTGAGTCATGATCAGGAGACACAAAGCTCTTGCTGTCCTCAGTCAGGTACCCACCACACCCTTGCTGTGGTCCTGTCAAACGAAAGATACATCATTGTGCAGAAGAACAAAACGACCTTCACATTACTGTGGAAGGATTTTAAAGAGGAGAGGTTCCATTTTCTCCCACAGACTTGCAAATATTATCAAGAGGTCCCCGAAAACTAGGGAGTGTGCACGTGTGTTTCTCAGCTTTTCTTGGCTTCTTGCTAATTCTTTTTTCCCATCACTGAGTCGCCTCCTTATCAGCACATATAGATGCCTGAGAGAGTGAGTAACCACACTGGGGTGCATGCATGTGCCTCTGTAGAGCTATTCATGCGATTTATTCAAGCTTTTCCAACCCTGAAAAACTCAATTTTCTGAAAATCGATGTTTTTTGCATAATAAAGCTGGTGGGAAATGTGCGCATGCCTGACTTTTATGTTCTACTTTTGTGAACACTGCTAACACTGAAAATTGAATTTATGAAGATTTATCCAATACTTCTAAAAAAATTACCTCTCAACTAGTTTTTCATTTAAATAGTTTGACAGAAAGAGGCTGTGAGGAGACAGCTCTGACTCCTACTTTACATTAAATCACATTCTTTGTATTTTATTTTTTATCTTTTCCAAAACCAAGTCAGGAGGAGACTAAAGAATAAAAGAAATCCACTAGGTAAAAACTATCTACACTGAAATTAAACAACTAGTCATGCATTACAAATTACAGAATACAGAGTATCTTAATGATGAGTGTTTGTCTACTGCAGGAAAGAACAGAAACAAAACCCGCTGGATTTAGGATGTATTTACTCCACAGCATAACGGGTATCTCAGAAATGACATAGGACGAACATGAAATGAAGAAAAGCTGCCAATTTCTAAAGAAAGGGTCAGGTTGAATTAAACTCAAAGTAATCACAACAAAAATAATATTAAATTAGTACACAAATGAATGGTCTGCAGCCTTGCACTAGACACAAGCACAACTTATTTTCTGTTTTTGACCTTCCTACCACATCTGGGCCTAACCTTGCTTTGTTCTAGGCTGACCTTGAACTCGGAAATCTATCTGCCTTTGCATCTTTCTGATAGGCTGGCTCATAGTGTAGCTGCCTTTGTCCCTTTAGATTCATGAAGCTCCTCATAATTCATATTGCATCCTTATATTTTTGTATAGTTGAAAAAAATCATATATATTTAAACTCATGGTTTCAGAGTTATTTTCCACAGCCTTGAGGGCTGTCCTGAAGGTCCCAGCATCTACCATTTTGCTGAGACATAGCAACACCCTCAACTCCTGAACTAGTGATGTTTCTAATTATTATGAAGTCATTAACATTAACAGGGAGGGCATTCTTCAGGAGGAGAGTCCTCCACTGCTAGTACTGGCTCCAGAAAATATGTACATTGCTATACAAACAAACCTTATGCCCATAGCAGCCATGGACACTGGTGGAGACTCACTCCCTGCAGGGCTCTGTCCTAGGAGAAGGAAGCATGTCACTTTGTCCCCAGCAAGATCACACCAGGCTGAGCATAGGAAGGCACAATTTTGATCTGAAAACTATGAGACAAATGAAGGACCATAATAGAGCTCAAAACTAGACCATAAAAAGCCTTTGATTTTGTCCTATGGATAGTGAGGATCCACTTGGAATATTTATTATTATTATTATTATTATTATTATTATTATTATTATTATTATCATCATTAACTGTATGTGTGAGCAACTGCTACATGTGTGTGAGTGCCTGTCAAGGCCAGAAGGGTGAAGAGTTAGATTGCTTGGAGCTGGAGATGTATGCATTGTGAACCGCCTCTCTGTGTGTTGTGAATGAGCTTTAATACACTAGAAAAGTAGTTAACCCTTAAGCCGTCTACAGCCTCTTGGAAGGATTTTTGATTACAGGAGTAGTAGTATCATTTGAACTGAAATTGAATCTGGTAGTAGCATATTACAGGAAAAGCTGACTAGGGGAGCTAACGTCAGAGATGAGACCACTGCTACAATATCCAATCTGGATTAGCAAGAGGCAGTGGAGTTTGAACTTAACATACATCACTCCATTAATATATCAGCCTCAAGAAATGAACTGTTGCTTTTAAAAAATTAACCTGTAGATTTTAACACTATTTGTGTGTTAATTATTGCCAACAAGTTAATAAGAGAACAGTGACTTGTCTCAAAGTAAATGGCATTATGCACACTTACCATACCGTGGTAGCAATACCACTACTAATAAAAGTAGTGTCATGAGGTAGATATGCCTGGTATGGAGGCAGGCTAGTGACTCTGAGTACCCATAAATGCTTTTGTTATAAGCTACTGATATCAGAACAGCTGGCTATACAGTGTCACCATTGCAGCACATACATACCCCCTCCCCCCCCCACACACACACACACAGACAGAGAGAGAGAGAGAGAGAGAGAGAGAGAGAGAGAGAATTTGTCTTACTGTTGTAAAAAAGTCAATTCATATAATACAGAATAAAGAAAATGGAAAGCTAATATCACCTAATGTTAACCAATATTATCAGTCAGATAACTTTGGCCAAAATAGCCAAGTAACTGAAAGAAACACAGTATCACGTGAGCAGATGGGGATTTGCAGGGTTCTGGAAATGAAGATGGTAGAAAGTGTCCCGTTTTAGTATTTATACAGAGTGCAGCTTCTCTGTGCTTCCAATTTTCCTAAGGCAGATGGAAATGCAAGTGTGTGCCTTTGGAGGATGTAAACAGTAATGTTAACAGAAAAAGGGAGCAATGCTACAAAGAGTGAAGGCCACATCTCTGTGCCCACATACCTGGAGTGCCAAGTTATAATATAAATAATAACTAGGGTACAGTCCCATGTATACCTGTATTTTCTGAATTGCTAACTTGAAGTTCCTTCTTTCTGGTAAAGATATCCTAACATTGTTCTGCTTCAACATCACAAATTGATCATGTTTCCTGTTACAGTGTGTGTGTGTGTGTATATATATATATATATATATATATATATATATATATATATATATATATTCATTTAGAAAATGCTTAGTGACCAGCACCTTTCTCACCAGTCAGACTCTACCAGAACCACTTTGATGACATACCTTGTACCCAAGAACAAATATCACTATAGCATTCTTCTGTATTTAACTATCAGGAGCTATTTCTTCGGTTGGGAGAAAAAAATGTTTGCACAGAGGTGTGGGGCAGGAGCTGGGAGACCTCCTGGAGGTATAAACCCATATTCAGCAGAGATTCGGCCAGATCTATTTAATTGAGTCAGTAACTGAATCCTGAAAGATTAAACTTCAGAGTGAAGCTGAAGGCAGCATTAGTCTGATAAGGGAAGAAATATCTGCCATATCTAGGAGAAACATCTTAGCTGCTTTAGTGGAGGGAGACTGCTTATTAAGAAGTTATTTTGAGGACTGACAGCACCTTCTTGAGGTCTTTGCCTGTCTCTGGAGGTTAGGGAGCAGCTGCACTTAAGATAAAGATCACCCTGACTTTAGTATAGTCCTGTCTTTCAGGAACATCTGTGACTGGGGGCGTTGTAACACAGATGCATCTAAAAGCAGTGCCCTCATCAGACAGAGTGTGTCACATCACGGTGGCTTCTCTTCAGATTGTGGAGCTTGGGCTTCGGCATCCTTAGTTGGAGTAAACCTCACTGGGACTTTCACAGCTGTTGTGTCAGCTGCTCCAGCGTTATGAATCTGCTTAAGGATTCAACGTGGTTTCTGATGAACTTGCTGTCTCTATTTCTATAAAAGGATTTTGTAGAATACTGCACAACCTCAGGTTAAAAACCTCCCAGAAAACTAAGATTAGAAGGGAAATTTCTCAGTTTGATAAAGAATACCTGTAGAACTTAGAGCTATTAGCAAACTTTTGAAAGAAGGGTGTGTGTGTGTGTGTGTGTGTGTGTGTGTGTGTGTGTGTGTTCATGCCTGGGAAAGCAATAGGCTGATATCCAGTCTCTTTTTCAATGGTTCTTCATATTATATTTTGAAATAGAGCCTCTTACTGAATCTGGAGCTTGCTAATTTGGCTAGCCTGGCCAGCAAACACTATGGATCTTCCTGGCTAACTCCCAGCATTGAGATTATAGATGCACACCTCTGTGCTTGGCTTTTTATCTGTGTGCTGAGGATTGCAACTTGCATGGCAAGTACTCAGATGAGCAAGCCATCCTGTGAGTCTCTAGTAGCAAAGGTAAAGGTAAACAGTTAATCAGCCCTTCAAGATGAGGACAAGAAATGGTGGTTTTCTTACAACTCTTAATCATCACTATTAAAGTCTTGGCCGTTAATACTTAAGGGAACAAAAGCCTGGAAAGGAAGGAATCCAGGTGTCACTGTTTGCAGATGCCATTCTTCTCCTTATAGAACAATTCTGAGGGATATGCAAATACACTCTTAGACCCACGAATCCAGTCACTCAAAACCTGAATATGTATGATAGTTCTTAGACCCAAGAATACAGTCAGTCAAAATCTGAATATGTATAACAGCACATCAAAACCTGTAACATTTCTATGTATTAGCAATGTGCAAGAGAGGGAAAAGACTGAAAAACACATCATTTGTAATCACTAAAGGAGATGGAATATCTGGGTACACATTTAAATGAAGGCACATGCATAATGTTCTAAGGCCACTGAACTGATCATAAAATGATAAAAATGCTATTTTTAAATTAGATTATAGTGAGTCATGGATGATGTGGTAAGACTAGTCCTTCAAATCTCAGTTGAGTAACTACAGTTCACAAAAGCTACTTCTTAAATAGTCTAGGCATCAAACCGCAGCATGACAACTCTTCCTTCCCTTGGTCAACGTTTGCCAAGACCAGCAGGATCTCTATAAGGACAGAATGCTGTGCCTGTAAAGACGGTACAGAGACTGGCTTTGTCTGTTTTGTGCACAGGCACCTCTGATTTGTCAACACTAGGTAGCAGCCTAAGCCCAGGTTTCCATTCATTCTGCTGTATACTTAGATCTATATCAAAAGGGGGCTTGGTGGGGTGTGGCCACTCTCAAGAAATAAAGCCAAGGACTGTTGTTCACTTCTTACTGTCTTCACTGAGATGAACTCTATGAGCTATTCTGTAGGCACCATACTAATTCAAAGAAATTCAAGCCACAGATAAATAGTATGGTCTATAAGGTAAGAGCTAAAATAACAGATTGTGTGTGAAATAACATAAAAGGTGATTACTTTTTTTTTTTAAGAAGCAAAGAAAAGGAGTGAGAGAGGTAGGTCAGCAGACGAAAAGAGCCCGCCCCGAGGCTGAAGAATGGGGTTCAGTCCCCGAGACCCACACAGCAGGAAGACTCCTGCAAAGTTCTGGGCACTGTGACACGCAATCCAAAACACATGCACACACGATAAGTGGCAAGTTAAATGCAATAAAACATTTAAAGGCAAGAAAGGATGGCTAAGGGAACATACAAAGAGTACAAAGAGGAAGGACAAAGAGAAAAGAGCACAAAGGTTGAGTGAAATCAGGCAACATCAGTAATTCTGTTGCACAAAAATGTATTAAATGTTAAATTCTCCAATTGGAAGAAAAAGCCAAACACCAAATATACTCTTTGGAAGCAAAATGGTCAACAAATATGTTATGCAAATACATGTGTACATGTATAATTAGAGTTTTCAACCAAATGCTTTTTGGTCGAAAAGGATGATGAGATATGTGTGTGTGTGTGTGTGTGTGTGTGTGTGTGTGTGTGTGTGTATTTCTAAATCAAGAAAAATGGAAATCATAGATAAGTCATTTTCAGATGTTATTGCATAACAATATGAATTAATCTCCCAGGAGGACACAGTAGTTATGCATGATTGTTCTTCTTCATAGAAAGTATGGATCCCAGTCTCTGTCAACCTCTCAAGACAAATTTGCTGGTTAGAGCTGTACTCAGTTGTCAAATAAATACAGAGGTTTATCTAGTTTAATCAACACTACAGACCTCTACAAAGATAAATGTGTCCATTTTATAGAATAGAAGACCAAGGCAGCATAGCTTTGTATATTGCCCAAGCCAAACTTGTTAAGATTAGAAACTGGGTCTGGTACTCCAAAGCCTACACCAAGATTCAGGACAGCCATTTTCATAGCAAAAGAGAGGTATCATACCAAATTTACAAGGAGATGTTGACTTCTGATTTAGAGTTTGTCAAGCATAGGACCTTGCTAAACTCACTTTTGCATTCTTAAATCACTGCCCATATAGTAATTAGCTAGGAAATAATATAAAATAAAAAATAATATAAAAAACAGTGAAGGAATACATAGAAAACAAATAATGATTAGATGGATCTTTGTAAAGATTTGTCTAGTAAAGGGTTAGAATGATAACTTTTATTATTAAATAATTTTATAATTAAATCTTGATCATAAAATTGTTGCTTATTATAAAAACATATTTATGCACAAGTACACACACATTAGCAAAATGTCTTTTTAGCAATGTTAGCCTATTTTCAAAGCCAATTTTTGTAATTTTCATGACCTTTTTGACCGCATATTTTAGCAGAACAGTAGTAAAAATTTCAACAAAAGATCCAAAATAGTGACTATTTTGCCTAATGGGCAGTCTCATAGTAGGAAAATATTTCTTTGCAACAAGTGATGCCAGGTCTGATAAGGAGTTTGAATCTCGGAGTATTCAGTATATCGTCCGTGTACTGTATAGTGTACTGATAGTATAGTATATCATCAGGTAGAGCACATCCATTAATTTGAAGAATTTAGGACACGTTAACAAGCATACTCCCTCTTTAAAGGGATATGATTTTACTAAATATCGACAATTACAGAAGCAGGAATTTAAAAAGTGGAAAACATTCTGTTTAAAGAGAGCAAGATAAGTAGTCATATGTTACTTGCATGTCTTAAAACATATGATAATATAAAAGTGGAATTTATAAAATTTAGATGTAGTTTTATAATAATGATTTAAATAAGGAAATGAAATGGTTTTGTTTTCATTAATTTGAAACCTCATACCAAGTATACTGCTGATTTTAATTTTGACTACCCTGGTGGCAGGTACTAGTTGATGGTGACAGAGGTCAATTCTCCTCTGCTCAGAAGTTGCTAAGTGTCCTTGATAGGTCTCTTAATTCCTTTGTGACTTACTTCCTCCACTTTTAGACTGGACTACTTGACAGGTGTATCAACCAGACTTCCACCATCAGAATATAGCATCTAAATCCTTAAGAATGCTAAGGTAAAAACTTTCACTAAATTGAAGCTCATAATTTGGAGCTACTAATTTTTGTTGTACATATTTATTATCCTTTATTATAATATTGATATACTCCCAATAGCTGTGCTTAGTTGGGCTACCACCTCACTTCTATGCCATGCAAAGCCAGAAGAACAGATATGATATTTCTCTACCAACACCAAAAGTAATTTTTGCAACATATATTCATCTCTACACAACATGTATACTTATTATGCTTATAATTACATGCTAAATTTCATAAATTTTATTTAAAGTATGATGTTATTTATATAAAGTTTAATAAGAGTCATATTTATTTAAATATTATAGCATACACTGTATAACATGTAAATGTGAAATTGTGAAATGAAATATATAAAGATTATATACTATTTATGATATATGTATAACAAAATGTTCTATTCAGGAATGACATCCTATGACTTAAAACCAGGTACACTCAAACGAGAAGATGATCATGGAAAGAATGAGTCTATCACAGAGGGAGAGGAAAGCTAACTCTCCCTTAGGAAACCTTCCAGGGACCTGCCTTTAGCCTTGGCTATTTCTATCAATTGCCCTAGAGGATGCATAGACCAATTAGGAAAGTGTGGGTTTAGGAAATGGTCAAACCTAGTTCAATGTTTGGTTTGACCACAAATTATTTAATCTCTAATAAATACTTATCATTTCCTCCATTGTAAAATGTGTTCATTCCTGGCCCATCAGGTAGTCCTGGGGACTGGATGAAGCAGTCTAGAGAAGGAGGTGGTTGGTGACGGGCTCTCATTATGTTCTGTGCTTTTGTGACATATTTCTTGTGAGTAGACAGAATATGAAATTACCAGACCAAGTGAGCAGACTCCTCTCAAGCAAGATCAAAGAGAAAATCAGTCCCATAGAACTCTCAATATTTCTGAATGACTCATTGGTAGCTAAAGACTGTTTAAATTTTATTGGTTCTATTTTTGCTTTTATGTTCCTGAGAACACTACATCAAAACCAACCCAATGTAAGGAAGGATGATTACAGGAAATTTATGGTTATAATAACTTATCCTGAACATCCAGTTATTGGAGACCATGCTGAGCTGCATTTTACAGAATTGTGTGGCTTCAGGCACATCCAATCACTGCTTCTTAGCTCTTTTGATCCTGAATGCTTTTCATCTTATTACCTTATCTGACCATTAATTTCATCACATAGCTCTAAAAAACCATTTGGATATTTGCTGAAGGATAGACATTTACTCTACAGACTCAGAGAAAATGTAGCAGAGGATGGCCTAGTCCATTTCAGAGACATAAAAATGTTGATGATACTGGAATATGCTTTTTTTTTAACTTTCTTTTTTAATGTTATTTTTTATTAGATATTTTCTTCATTTACATTTCAAATGCTATTCCCTTTTCTGGTTTCCTCTCCAAAAGTCCTCTATACCCTCCCCCCACCCTGCTCCCCAACCCACCCACTCCTGCTTCCTGGCCCTGGCATACCCCTGTACTAGGGCATATAATCTTCACAAGACCAAGGGCTTCTCCTCCCAATGATGGCCAACTAGGCCATCCTCTGCTACATATGCAACTAGAGACACAGCTCTGGAGGTACTGGTTAGTTCATATTGTTGTTCCTCCTATAGGGTTCTGATTTAAGCTATAAAATATACTTTAGGATAGCCACGGTATGTTCCAGGATCTGATCTACTTTACCTAGAACAGATTACTAGAGGGGCTAATATTTCAAGCTGATCTCCTTTAGTAGGTAAAAATTGAATGTAGAGAGGTTAGGGTTTTTCTAGTGCTCCGTCGCAGGCAGTAGTAGCATCACACCTGCATCCTGGGTACCTGAATTCTGGTACAGAGTTCTTCCCCTTTGGCCACATTCCTCCCTTTGTTGACCTGTGATTCATTCTGTCCGTGCTAAACATGTGTTTTCTGTATTTATGCCTTCCTCTCACCACAGCTCCAGAGTTTGACCTTGAAGCCACCTGACTCATTCTCTAACTGACTCATAAGCCAGGTGAAGGAAGACAGATAGTTGCCCCCATTGTCACTATGTTTGCTGTGATCAGCAGGAGGCCAGGATCCTGACATACATCATCCCAAGGAATGGGTGAGATCTCAGAGCCATCTGTGGGCTAATAAAGGATGCAAATTCACTCAATCCAGAAAAAAAAAATGTTCATCTTCTTATATAATTTCAGTTTCATGGATCCTGGAAGCTCAGTACAATAATTTCTAACTTCTCTTCTTTCAGGATCAGCCACCCATGTTTTGTTGACATTAATGGGATTATGAGAAAATTTTATGTTCTGGATGGATCCTAGATCCTGGGTGCTGGCTTTGCCCTTCCTTATTCTCACACTGAACAGAAATTCCACACAAAAGGGAGACTCACTTCATTATCTATTTACTAATTATCCACTCTGAATATTTCCCTGTACTTCTCTCTGCCAATGAGAAATACAAATGTAGCCAACACTCAAGGAGATGCTACACTAACTGTTGTGGCTTTTCAAAAATTAAAGCAGATGTTTATAAATTACTGCCAATTATATAATTTAAACAGCAAAGCTTCAAAAGGTATATTTAAAGATTTAGCTAATATAAAACTAGACAGAAATATTAAGGGCTACAGGGGTCTCCTCTTTGCATCTATTTACTTTGGAAAAGTGTTGCTCTCCAGGCAGACTGATGCTCTTGGAAATGAGTAGTCAGCCTGGTCCACAGAGCAGTTATCTTCTTATAGAAAAGATGGAGTGGCTTAAATGGATGAGATGAGAAAAGAAGGTGTATGCTTTTAGCCAAGTCTGACCTTTTGGTTTTTTATTATGTTTTAGCAAGTCTGTAATGAATGATTCCAGAATCCCTAAAACTACATTTATTACTTCTTCTTTTCATACCACATGAAACAACAAAACAAAGCTGAAAGCTACTTAGACTGGTCAGGACACTTAGTTGTTTGGGCTAAAATATCTTCATGAGACCCAATTAAAAATTATAATACCTGACCTCTCACCCAAAAGCACATGCAATCATTTGAATTATGTCTTGAGCATCTTCAAGTGGACAATGGCATTTATACAGATGGGAAAGTGGCAAAACTATTCGTATGAAGCACAGTGGTAGCCCAACACAAGAGAGCCTCTGTGCAAAATTGAAGCATTCAAAGGAAAGTGGGCTTTCCTTTTAAAATAGCCTTCTGTGTTTTACATGTCACTTCACATATACCATTCTAGTGAGGCCTCATTCTGTGTCCTATGAGACCTGCTTTCAAGTTATTGTCATGACAACTAAGAAAGGTAGGTGGCAAAAGGTCTTTATGATACAATTGTCAGAATTTATGAGGAGCTTATAAGAGATAAATGTCTGCCTGATAACTCCCTTCCAGAGCTGTTTTAAGGAGGCTGGAGAGATGGCTCAGCAGCCAAGATCTCTTGCTGCTCAGCCATAAGAACTCAAGAAGCAGACTTTGGATCCCAGCACTAACATGGTCCAGCTCACAGATACCCAATGACTGCATCTCCAAATCTCCAAATACCTTCTTCTTTCTCTGGCCTCTGTGGACATCTGCATACACATGTGCATATTTACTCACACAGGCACATGCATAGAGTCATCTGCACATGGATACATTAAATAAATCTTTCAAATAAATCCAGGAAAGCATAACACGGAAAACAAAATGTTTGAAATGTTCTTTGTTTTCAGGTCACAGGGATGAAGGTGAATAGACAGAGTGGAGTATGGAAATAAGAGCCCAGATGATTTATTGAGGCAAATTCCTCACATCCTTTCTGCATCTTCTCAGAGTATGGGGTTTGTTTGAGGATCCATTAGATCTCAGAACATTAATCACATCAATATTCAAGGAAAAGTCAAAACACTTTGCAGAGTCAAATAGAAATTATACGATTGAAGCAATTAGTGCAAACAGAGACCTGATTAGCTGCCTTTTATTTTAAATGATGGGTGTTCCTGTACTAATCTTAGGTAGATAATTATCTTTTCATGTACAGAGACCATGAGCTTGGCTCTTGTTTTTAGTTTATCCCCACTCTTAGTCATCCTGGCCATCTCACATGACTCTGAGACCACCATTTCCAGACCAAATGCCTTTTCAGCTATCTCCTAGATATCTCCGCTGAAGTGTCTGGCAGGCCTGCCAGATACAAATATGGCAAACTAAATACAACACTCTTTCTGGAAAATATAGACTAAGGTATCATTGGTCAACAAATTTCACATAAGACTTCATTCTCAACTTACATCCCCTAGTAGTGTCCCATCAAGCTTTGGATGCTACATCTGATACATTTTGCCTACTAAAGACCTTTGAGGGCTTTGGTATTTTCTATACCTCGATTTCCATGTGTGGCAGTCAAAGCCTTCTATCAAGACCTCTGTACTAAGTTCTTTTCCTAGGTATTGGGTTCTTGAAGCACTCCTTTTTTTTTTTTTTTTAACAGTCATAAAGTCAGTGCTTAGAATTCCCAAGACTCTTTACTGAAGAATAAATGGACCATAGCCAATGAGGCCTTCTGTTTGGGCCTCCTAGATGTTTATAGGAAGATCAACTGTGTTTATCTGGGGGCAGGAGTAATTTTTAAAAGCACAAAAGAAGAAGTCACCAGAAAAATACTTTCACATCTCATATGCTCACCTATTGTCTCCCGGAAAGATACTTTCCAACCTCTTGCTGTTTGAGAAGAATCTGTCTTGAATAGCAGGGTCAGGCTGTTATTGGTGCTCTTAATAACTTGTGGAAGTGTGGAACCACAGAACTTTCCAATAGATCGATTTCCAATGCTGGGACCATCGAAAACCTCCAGGTAATCATGTGAGCAAAGGTTGGAGGGAACAATCTCAAAATCATTGAACCTGTAAAGGGTACCCGGTTACTACTTATGTCTTATTTGTGCCCATTAAACCATATCTGAGGTTCTTATAAAAGAAGAATGCAAAAACCTGACAACACAGTACTCAAGCTTCTCTTGGAAGGGAATCTTGTAAATAAGGTATTACTGATGGACTGAAGCCAGTATGTTTTAGGTAGCTATTATAACTAAGAACTGTGGTAGAAACTGGGGATATAAAAATGAATAAGATACGGTTTTCTGCTTCAAGATAATCTGGGCCTATGTTCAACAGATTTCAATTTTTAGATATCACAATTCCATGTCTACATAATGTGCTTTGATCATATTTTTGATCCTCATCCATCCTCATTATTGTCTCTCACCCACTTCTCTCCTACTGAACCCCTTCCTGTTTCCATCAAGTCACCCTACTACCTCCATGCCCTGTTTTGATGTGTTCTACCACATTTAGAGCATGGATGGAGGTTAGCATTTTAACATTGGCAATTGTATCTTAAAGAAACCTGAACCCTTTCAGCATATCTTACCTGTCTATAGCTCCTAAAATCAAGTTTGACAAGATGGTCTATGTTATTACCTCAATAACATGCTAGATACTTTCAGTCTCTCCTAAAATATATTATTCCTTTTTTTTCTTGTATGATGAGTGACAGTATTGTTTGATTCTTTATAGGAAAAACGTTAAGAAAAGTGGAAGAAATTCTGGTTTCATATAGTTTGGTTGTGGTTCTTCCAGTCTCTTGTCTCTTTCTTCTAAAATGGTCACACAAACACTATAAGTAAGCCTTAGAGTTCATAAACCATAAGTCACAAATAGAGGACAGAGTAGGTATTGTCCCAGCTTGTCAAGCTTCTATGTAGAAAATTCTGTATTCTCATAAACTATTATCAGATTTCATATCACATGCTAGTAGTTTCAGGTATCAGTGAGATTGAAGAGATGGAAATAAACCATCTTAGGAGAAAGAAAACTAGCACTTTATATTTCTGGGTAATGGGGGCTGCATTTTCTTTATCAGTCTTGCTTGGAATAAGTAGAATTAGAGAGTTAATTTACAAGTGACATATCTGTAATGGTTTGAATATGTTTGGCACAGGGAGTGGCACAATTAGGAGATGTGGTCTTGTTGGTGTATGTGTGGTCTTGTTGGAGGGAGTGTATCAGTGTGGGGGTGGGCAATGAGACCCTCCTCCTAGCAGCCCATGAGTTAGTCTTCTCCTGGCTATCTTTTGATCAAGATGTAGAGCTCTCAGCTCCTTCTCCAGCACCATGTCGGTCTGGATGCTGCCATGCTGCATTATCCTTACCATGATGATAATGGACTGTTTGCCAGCACCAATTAAATGCTATCCTTTAAAAGAGTTGCCTTGGTCATGGTGTCTCTTTACAGCAATGGAAACCAAGGCAATATCACATAAAGCAACAATCTAGAGTTGCTTTGATTAACAAATAAAAATAAACTTTATGGGATTAAGTTTATCTTCAGGAGAAAAGAGGTGGTAAAAGTTATTTCGGACATTGGCTTTGGGAGACAGTAAATGAGAATCCAGATTTTTATTCTTCATTTAAATATGTGTTACCTTTGAGAAGATGTGAGACCTTTTGAGACACATATACAAGTACACATGTATATTTCTCCTGACAGTTTTAACAGTACAATAAAACATTCAAGTAAAGTGTTGAACGAAGCTTCTCATGTATAGGACATGTCTAACAAATGGCAACTCTTTGTTCTAACCCTTTATATCCTCTTTGGTTTTAAGAGGGGCTTGTAACTTGACAGCTATTGTAAGATGCCCCTTCACAACTGTTGAGAAATTACAAGGACTGTTTTAACTGGTGAAGCTTCTATTTTCACCCCAATCTCTACTGGAACAGGTGTAGGGTGTAGGCTTTACTGCCATGTGGGACCCCTCTGCTTTTCTCTAGATTCCAGCTAAGCCACCATGAGAACTCATAGTCTCTGTCAGCAAGGTAGCTTTCCTGTGAACAGAGCTGAAGGTGTTTTCTTAAGTAGCCCCACCCCCCTTTTTGGTATCACTTACCGAAGTAGTATCAATCTGTCGTTTCTAACTTGCAGACTGTAGACACAGTAGACATTGTTGGGGTAGTTGGTGTATGAGAAGGAAGGACTGTTAAGGACTCCATAGGTTCCACTGTAGATTCCACCACAGTCTGGAACAGAAGACAAGGGTACAGAGGGTGCTTATTACTCACAACATAGGCAAATCATTTGGGGATAATCTAAGCTATCGTTTACCGTCTCCTAACAGAACTCATATTGATTGTTTTTCAGATGACCTAAACCTCCTTCACTGTGTTTATAAATAAATTCGACTTCTCCAGGGAAGAGAAATGTAGAAGAATATTTTAAGGCACATGAAGGTAATAAATCTAAGACAAACAGTGTAAGAGCAACAAGAAGGAAGACTTCGTGTGTTGGGATGTGTCTGTCCCTTCACTCTAAGTCACAGGTTGACAGAGATATGACATGGCAAGAGGATGATCAAAGACAGCAGGCAGAACCCTACTTGTGCTCCCTTCATAGGGAAGATGGCTTGTGTTCAAGAAGCATGAGGAGTTTTGGTCCACTCTTTGCTCTAACTCCAGCCATTAACAGCCCTTTGCTATACCCCGTAATCAACAATTGTAATCACTATGATAATAATGTTCCAATATGACTACTAAGGTATTGTTTTTACATGGATTTTATCTAGGAAGGATCAGATATTCCCAACTTAGGCTGTTTTGCTTCTGAGCATGTTTATTTGTTTTATGATACTAAAATTATATGATGTTTGTACATTTTGATTATGTTTCTATGGTTACCAATGAACACACTCTACTAACATATCTCCAAGATTAGACAAATTTTGTGGCTGTTATTTAAGGCTTTTGCTTATTTGGTTTTGCCTCAACTCTGTCCATTTACTGGGCAAAATCTTTTCTGTGCCAAAAGTCCTTATGCATTCAGATCCCTGAATACAGCTCATGAATTAAATGTCAGCTTGCGTAGCAACTGCTCTATTTTACTTGAGGTTAATTACATGATTCTTCAATGTTTATCAGTGCCCAAACAACGTCCATCTCCACACATTGCCAAGATTTGAAGCCAGTAGTAATGATAATCTTAAAATAAGACTCAAAAAGGAATTGAACCATGTTCATACCAAAGGAAACTAAAGGCTAAAAGAGCAGAATATACATCAAGGGCTTAATTATACAAATTATTCAATTAGTTAATTAGTTAACTAAAAGAATAAAGCAAATCCTTTCTCTTCATCCAAGAGCATAAGAGAAGACGCATTTTATTCTGTTGATGCAGAAAAAAGTATCAGAGAATCATACTTTTTAGTAACTGAGGGTCAGGAACTAGACACCAGCTACTAAGAACAAATCATAAGACTCTTTTCATGGAGAAATACATGTTTGTATTCTCTGTAGATGGAAGAAGTACTTTATTTGAAGAGAAACTACTTTATTTCCTTCCGTTAGCCATTCATGTGGTTAAGCAAAGACAGAACAAATTCAGGGATGGTTTTATGTGCCTGTTTCACTGAAGTGACCATGTAGGATAAGGTTCTGTCACAAAATCAATCTCAATTCTCTGTTTTATGTTCATAGGGTAATTTTAGCCAAATTTCAGGGGGAAATGTCAATTTTTATTTTATTTTTAAAAAATATATTTTAAAATGTATGCACATATGTATATGTCTTCTGGTCTCTGTATTATATGCATATAATACTCACAGAGGAATGAAAAGGGCATTTAAGCTGCCATGTGAGTGGTGGAACCCAAACCCAGGTCCCCTGAAAGAGAGCAGTGAGTGCTTTTAGCCACAGAGTCATCTCTGCAGCCTCCAACTGTTTATTTTAAAGAAAAATACCTACTTTTGTACCATGTGCCTAGTTAATCATATTTAGCCTTAATGTTTCTTAACCTTCAAGTTGGTGACATATGATGAATAATAACAAAAACTGCATATGTTTGTTACACAATGCAAGAAAATTCCAAAGGACAGCAGCACGGTTACTCACTGGCGACTCTGTAGGAAATCTTGAACCCAAAGTCTGTGATATATGCGTCAGAATAGAAGTTGAGCATCACTGGGCCATCTATGGTGAGGGGACGCAAGGTTTCAGAACCACATATGGTCACGAGAGGAGTGGAAGAGAGGTTGTGACCTTTGATGATATGCAAGCCATCGTAATCGCAGGTTCCCGAGACAGCTGAGCGATCTACATAGAGTACACAACAACTGGCGTCAGAGCAGAAATGCAGACAAAATACTATGATTCTGTAACTGATCCAGAAACTACAAACACAATTAGGAAATGCTTTTCTATGTGTAACTTCAGCTCCACATGAAGTATTTCTCCAAGAGACAAAACATGGGCAGACAAGAGAAAGCAGACAGAATTCCATAATAGTAAATTCAGTTGTTACCCAGAATTCCGTTTCTGTATAGAACCATTCTGTTTACCCAGGAATTATCAACCAGAGGCAGCTTGTCTCCCAGGGGATATGTGTTGTGATATCTGAAGACAAGTTTGCCTGTCACCTTGGAGAATGGGATAGAGGACAGGGAAGCTTTGAAACAGGCTTGAACACACATGGGACCGTACCCAAATACTGAGACCTCCTGCCACAAAACAAACAAACAAACAAACCCCCAAACCCATGCAGTCCACAATGTCAACATTGCTGCTCCTAAGAAAACCTTTACACAGAACCTGGATACAGGTAAGAGTGACTATGAGCAGAATCTGAAAAATCCCTTGATATTTCCTGACAATCATTTCCAATGTTCACGCAGAGCATCAATTTCAGGGCTTTAGTCATTGTAGGTAGCTCTCTAAAACATTTTGCTAATGTACTCACTAAGTTCTAATGGAAAAATTACCACTTCATGTTCAGTCAAAGCCTGAACCTTGGGTCAATAAATTCAGTATTCTTGTAGCTAAACATATTGTAAAAGATGCATCATTGTATAAAAATATTTGAAGTTTCTCATTTGTTAGAACAAACTTGTAGAGTTTGAGTTACTAGAGATGAGGCAGGAGTGCTTTCCAGGTTTCCCCAAAGGCTGACACTCCCACAGCACTTTAAAGATTTGATAGTCTTTCCAGTTCTACATTCTGAGCATCCTATGGAGAGACCTGTGTCCATTGGCAACCAATCCCTATCTATCTGAACTGTGGTCCTGGCCCCATGAGACTACTTTCTCTGTGTGTGATTTCTTTATTCTAGACTATTCTCACAAATGAAATCACAGAATATGCAATGTTTTGTGTTTGGTTTGTTTTATTCAGTCAACCACATTGACTATAAAATTTTCTTTAGTTAGCAAAAATGTATAAGATTGTTAAACTGAAAATCACACAATTCCGGGAAACATTACCAATTCTGGATTTGATTCTGCGTCTCAATATTAGGTCAATGTGCCTGATTTTTTTTTTTTTGTGTGTGTGTGTATCCTCTAAGACTTGAAAATACAGAAACATATTAGTGTAATTACAGATTAATTGAAGTTTATAAATAGCTGATTTGTGAGGAAGTATGACTATGACCATGAGTAGGTGAAAACACACACCAACTTGAAGGGATTTCTATTCTTGTTTTCACTAAACATTTAGTGTGTAGTAGTAGCCATAGCCTTACTCACACTAGCAACCTTACTGGACAAACAGCCCTGTCCTTGGAGTTGAGAAATGAGCAGAGCAGTGTGTGTGCTTAGAAACGTTGCCACTGAGGAATCTGAACATGGGGGATAATGTTCACTGAACAGATATGAAAGGATATCCCATGGTGCTATTTCATGAAAGTAGAGCAGATCCTAATCTTATCCACCCACTTACTTATTCAATATGGACTGGGTGCCCATTCTGACTTGTAGGATCGCTTCTCTCATTGGCTAGTTTACAGAGATTGTAGGTATGTGTTTACATGCATGTGTACTGAGAATAGATGCAAATGAATACATTAAAAGCTATGGACCTGGCCTGATGGCACAGGCCTGGAATCCCAGCTACTTGGGAGTCTGAGGAGGCATTTTGCAAGTTTGAGGCCAACCAAGTCAATAGAGCAAGTTCATGGCTAATGTGAGTAGTTTAGCCAGACTCTGTCTCAAAACTAAAAATGAAATAGGCCTGGGCAGATAACTTAGTGGCAGATCACTTGCCAAGCTTGGTGTCCATCCATCCCTCAGTCCAATCACCTGTGCTTGAAAAGTAAGATGCTCTGTTAAAATGGAACAGGCTTCAGATGCATCTTCTTTAAGCAATTTATGTGGTGCCTATGATTTTAAAGTTACTGTATTTTTTTCAGTTATGCATGGAATATATAAAACGGTACTGGTATTCTTTAAAAAAGAGAAGGAAGCCAGGCCTATGGCCTCAGCTTCTCTGCAGACTGAAGCAGGAGTAATAGGCATGCTTGATTTACATCAAAATTCAAAACCAGCTTGGACAACTTAATAAGACCCTGTTTCACAATAAAACATAACAGGGTGTAGCTACAGCTTGGTTGTAGAGTGCTTGCTGCTCATGCATTAGGGCCCCAAGTTCAGTCCTCAGTATGGAGATAAAAGGATGTAATTTTATTTTCACTTCCATTACATTTCAGAAGATGTTTATTATTATCTTCAAGTAGAGGTTTTAGACCACTCTGCCTACATTTCTCCCATTAACTGCTTGATTATTTGTAATTTGCTTGAGATAAACTGAATCCTTGGATATTATCAAAAGATAAGAGTTCAGTAATGGTGGATACATGGGCATATAAATTGGTTCAGCCATTATGGAAAAGAGAGCTGTCTCAAAAAATTAAAAATAGACTTATGATCTTATCCAGTAACTCTACTCCTGGGCATACACCCCGAGGAAATGAAGACCGATCTATCCTTCCATGTTTGTTCCATGATTATCCATAATAGCCAAGATATGAAGCCAACCCAAATGTCCTTTGCCTGGTGAATCAAAAGAATGACACAGACAGACAGATGAAAGAACACAACAGAATACTGTCCTGTCCTTACAAAGAAGGACATATTGTAGTTGGTTACAACATGGATAGATTTCCAAGCATTATGCTAAACGAAAGAAACCAGACACAGAAAAACTGCCCACATTCCCATTTCTCTGTGAAATCTAACAAAGCTGAACTTGTAGAGCAGAACACTGGTTACTAAATGTAAGGAAGGGGAGATGCCTATCAAAGGTCACAGTACTTAACCTTATTGTGAAAAAAAGAATAACTTCAGAAAATCTTCTGTATAGCCTGGAGATTATATTAAGAATGCATTATATACTTTAATATTGCTAAGAAAATAGATTACATATTCTCACAATCAAGACATTTTAAATATGTTAGTAGATATTTTAACTAGCTTCACATAGCCACAACCTATTCCTTTACCAAAACCTTTATTAAAGCCCTGTGCCAACACTGTAGATATATGATTTTTTATTGGTTAACATTACTTTTTGGGAAAGAATGAATATACCTTCCAAATGAAAGGACACAAACGTCAGGATGACCAGAGACTGTGGTGCAACATCTATGTAGTAGTTACAGTTCATGTTGTTGTCATAGTGCTTTGGGAAGTTTGGAGAGACGATGTCACCTGTAGAGCTATTGAATGTACGTCCACAACCTACAGGAGAATAAAAACTATCATCAGGATATTCATTATCGTCTGTAGTGCCTATTTCATAAAAAGATATGACTTCCATTTTATGAAGTCTCTAGAGATACTCGAGACTTCAAATGGAAGAAGAGCACTAAGAGAAGGAGTCTTTGATCCCTAAGTCAACATGTGCACAAAATAAAAACATTTTAGAATATCATGAGGATGCTAAGTAGTAGATATTTTGCCACACAATACACTTCAAATCTCATAATGTTTTAAGAAGATAAATTATCAAAGATTAAATATAGTTCACGTAAAGAAAGAACACAGATGACAACCTCTGAACTAATTTCACATTCCAATTTTCCCTGCCTTTGCCTTATGAAGATGCAGGCATGGACAGCCATGCCTGTATCTCACTAACTATAAAGGAAGGATATTCCTTCAGCATGAGTTGGCTTTCCAATGTTTCTTCCCTATCAAGCCAATCTTGATGTGGCTCTTCCGCTATTCCCCATCCTTCCTCAACAGTGTAGATTACTTACGGCTAATGAAGGATGCAGAGAAGCCCTGGGCTGGCATCTCCTCAGATTGGAAGACAGCAGTGAAAATGTTTCCTAATGTGACAATGGGACTTGGAGCCACATTCCCACAGCTTGTGGCTAACAGGGCATCGTTGGTCTCTAACATTCCTTCCCAGACCTGTTGGGGTCAAAATATGACTTAGTACTAACAGTTTTCACCTGTCAATATTTTACCATGTTTAGGCTTGAAAATAACTATATTCAATAAAAAGCCCATAAGATTAAATAAGTATCCTCTTTATGTGATCTAAGTATATTATTTTTTTAAGTTAGTTGGCTATGAGTCCTATTTCCTTGCTTTATTCCAGAACAATGTCATGGTTTATGTTCAGTGCATAGTCTTGCACATATTCCTGGGCTCTGTTTCTAATGGGAAGTGGATTTTCTGAAGATCTGTGGTATACTTTTTTTCACCTTAGTTTTTATGGGACTTCTGGGATGTTACTTACATTTCCTTCCTTTTATTTTTTGAGACAGTGTCTCATATGGATCAGGCTGTCCTCAAACTTCTTACGTCACCAAGAGTGAGTTGGCACCCTCGTCCTCCTGCCTCTACCTCTTTTTTTTTTTTAAGGGTTTGAACTATTTTTAATTAGATATTTTCTTTATTTACACTTAAAATGCTATCCCAAAAGTTCCCTATACCCTCCCTCCGCCCTGCTCCCTTACGCACCCACTCCCACTTCTTGGCCCTAGCATTCCCCTTTATTGGGGCATATAAAGTTTGCAAGACCTAGGGGTCTCTCTTCCCAATGATGGCTGACTAGGCCATCTTCTGCTATATATGCAGCTAGAGACATGAGCTCTGGGGGGTACTGGTTAGTTCATATTGTTGTTCCACCTATAGGGTTGTAGACCCCTTCAGCTCCTTGGGTACATTCTCTAGCTCCTCCATTGGGGGGTCCTATGTTCCATCCTATAGATGATTGTGAGCATCTACTTCTGTATTTGCCAGGCACTGGCATAGCCTCACATGAGACAGCTATATCAAGGTCCTTTCAGCAAAATCTTGCTGGCGTATGCAATAGTGTCTGGGTTTGGTGGCTGATTATGGGATGGCTGAGAAGCACCTGAAAAAATGTTCAACATCCTTAGTCATCAGGGAAATGCAAATCAAAACAACCTTGAGATTCCACCTCACACCAGTCAGAATGGCTAAGATCAGAAATTCAGGTGACAGCAGATGCTAGCGAGGATGTGGAGAAAGAGGAACACTCCTCCATTGCTGGTAGGATTGCAAGCTTGTACAACCACTCTGGAAGTCAGTCTGGTGGTTCCTCAGAAAATTGGACATAGTACTACCGGAAGATCCAGCAATACCTCTCCTGGGCATATACCCAGAAGATGTTCCAACTGGTAATAAGGACACATGCTCTACTATGTTCATAGCAGCCTTATTTATAATGGCCAGAAGCTGGAAAGAACCCAGATGACCCTCAACAGAGGAATGGATACAGAAAATATGGTACATTTACACAATGGAGTACTGCTCAGCTATTAAAAACAATGAATTCATGAAATTCTTGGGCAAATGGATGGATCTGAAGGATATCATCCTTAGTGAGGTAACCCAATCACAAAATTAGTCACTAGATATGCACTCACTGATAAGTGGATATTAGCCCAGAAACTTAGAATACCCAAGATACAATTTGCAAAACACAAGAAAATCAAGAAGAAGGAAGATGAACGTGTGGATATTTCATTCCTCCTTAGAACAGGGAACAAAATACCCATGGAAGGAGTTTCAGAGACAAAGTTTGGAGTGAAGATGAAAGGATACCTCTACCCCTTAAATGCTAGGGTTATATGTATGTAAAGTCAGTCCTACCTAGACTAGTTAATACTTCCTAGGTCTATATAGTTCCAGCCATGTGTTTTCACCTCTGTGCTTTTCTCCATCAAAGAGAAAGTATTGAGTAGTATTTCCCTACTAGTACCCTAAAAGGGGATCAGAATCTCTGATTTTTAGAACAAAGAAGGGTTTTGGACTTTGACCATTCTCTCTACCTTTCCTATTGTCTCTACAAAGAAAATAGACTCTGACTCAAAGTCACCAAGGACCTGCTCACTCCACAGAGTTTGTTATCCCTGGGTCCTTTACTCATGACTTCCATCTATACAGAAGTATCCTTTGGAATAAAAAAGAGCTTCATAACACAGTTATAATCTTGCCAATGAGAAGTCTCACACTCAGTAAGAGTGTTTCTTCTGTTACTTATTTTGGCAATATTACTAATTGATCTCAACTTGGGTTGGCCCTGGGCTTATATGACACTGTCAGAGGAACTTCTGTGATCCCAAGTTGGTTTCTTAGATTAACTTTTTCCCATTCAGAAACTAAGAAGACTTCGCTGAAGCTTCTGCACTGTGGTGACTGTCTTGTGAAAAGAGAGCTCTCTTACTTCATGGGAAAATGCAAATGAGGGGTGTATATTAAACCTATTTTATTATGTGCATATTTTGTAAGTATTAGAGTTTCATTTAAATAGGAAGAATAGATCAATGTAATATAAAACAATTTGGGAGATAATATGAAATCATAACACTGATTTTTAAAAGGACATTTACATTCATTAGGCAACTTTTATATTCCAAAGTACTAGGTAGTATTTATGTGATTATGGCATATTACTTCTAATGTTTAAAACAACTCTACTGAAGTAGGGATCAATCTCTTCATTTTATAGTTAGAGCCAAAATATTAAATTGAATCATAAAAATACATGTGGGTGTTAAGTATGAAAGAGATGAATATATTCCCTGCAAATGGCACTTGAGCCTATTGGTCTCTCCACTAAAAGGCATAGTCTCCCCATGAGACTATATGCAAGATAGCACAGCTAAAGTGAACTTACAATACAGTTATGGTCATGTAAGTGGAAAGTGCCAATCAATGTTGAGTGAGCAGAGAAGCTGCTCCAGAGGATAGCTGCCTGTCTACCTTCCTGTTTGCCATCATTTTTAAGAGGGTCTTTCATGGTTGTTTTACCATTGAGACTCTCAATGTCCAGAATTAGCTACTCCAACCTCCTGTAATTTTCATAGCATATGTTAAATTTGCCTTGTGATGAAACCGTATACTATTTGTACTGAACTTCCTTTTGGATAGGAAGACAAAAATAGGAACAGAAAGAGAAAGAGCAAGGATGGAGGGGAAGGAGAGAAGGAAGAATTGAAAAAGGAAAGGAGAAACCATCCACCAATGCTCATGACAATTTAAGAAGGTCAGAGGAAAATGTCCTTAATTTAGTTGCTCTGCCCTGATCATCAGATGGAAGGCTACAGGACAGTGTGTACTCCAGGGTTCAAACCTTACTTTCTAAAGCTGAGGTTTCTTCATTTTACATCTAAACAATTCAAGCAACAAAACTGTACCCTCTTCTCTTTGAGAAATGTCTTCCAGTTCTCTATAGCCAAAATGCTTCCATTCACAAAACGAGTTAAACAAAGGTGTGCACCAACCTTCACAAAGCTGTTCCGACACTGGCTGTCACTGCTGGGGATTCGGAAATTGCTGTCAAAGCTAATCTCCCAGTGTTTACTTTCATGAGTGACAGCTGTCCAGGAACATCTGCTGTTTTCTGGGAATGTCTGAGGCCAATGAGGAGATTTGATTGTACCATTATCTGAGTGAAGTGTTCCACCACAACCTGGAAATTTTCCATAAGGAAAAAAAAATCAGTCTTCAAGATAAAATATCAACTTTGGAAACCAAAGATGGCTAGAGAACATTTCTACATGTGAGATCACAACTCATCTTTTCTTATATCTGACTCATTTTGGGGGCATGGAATAAGCAGGAGCCCATTATGTGAAGGGCTTTAAATGGATGACTATCACCATTTTGGTATGCCCACACTTAACCCATCTGAAGTCATTCGATCTGAGCCTTCAAATCATAGTAGATAGTCTGCTCCCATTCTGCTCCAAGCAATCAACCTTTTCTACTTTAAGACTGTGTAGTAGGAAGGTAGCCAGACTACACTCACTCTGCATTTTCTTAACACTAACACATGAGAGTACACTTCTATGAGCCTTTGATATTTCAGTTTACCACACTGAACTAAAGAAAATGTTAAAAAAAAAAAAAAAAAACTTGAGAAGCTCCTCCTACTTAATAGTCTTGCTCATTCATATTGAAACTCATTTATAGTTCGGAATAACTCGTAGGGATATAAAGAAAGAAAAGTCTAGGATGATTTTCATAAGCTTAAAACATATACCTAAGAGATAACAAAGAAAAATATGAATTTAGAACAGAATGAAATTAAATTAAGGGGCATTGCATGATCTTTTGCTCTGGAGCCAACGGTTCTTCTCTATGGTGAACTCAGGGAAAGCTAATGGTTTAAGGAGGAGTTGGACTCATTCTATAGAGATCTTCATCTTAACCAACTCTGGGATGAAGAATTGTCCTTGGATGGTTAGGATTTACTAACATCCTGGATAACTATCCAATACAAGCACCTATAGTTTCTGAGACCTTTCATAATATTCATATTTCATAGGTACGATGCTACTTTAAAAAATCACATCCCTTGTCTTCTTTTGATTCAGAATCCATAGCAGATTTTATTTTTATTCTAAAACACTAAGTATATCTGTTTTTACCCTCAAACTTCTCATTAACATGCCATATCTCCTCAAACTACTCATTAACATGCCATATCTCCAGGGGGCAATTCATCAATCAAGACTCTTCATAATATAGACCCTGTCTTAACTCTTTGAACATCCTTCCTGTTTTCTGAGAGTAAGACTGTTTGTCTCTTATCATTGTCTCCTGGACAATATGATATGTTGCGACTATATACATCATATATGTATGTGTATATATATATACACACATATATATATTATGGATTACAAATAATCTAGAGAGAGAATGTTTTCTGGAGGACATTCATACATTACACACAAGTACTACATCATTTTGCACAAGAAACTTTAGCACTCGTAGATTTGGGTACTGAGTGGAGTCCTGGAACCCACTCCTCTTCAGGAATGGCTATACTTTAAACTAGTTAAGAAAAAAAATGTCTCACTGAAAAAAAAAGAAGGTTAAGTATAGAGAAGATATATTTTTTCTTTTTACCTAAAGTGTTTGTGTTCCATGTTGCATAAAATCCACGACTTTGCCCTTGATTGTTTGTGTTAAAGGTTACTACAAGCTGGTTGGAACCAGACTGTATTGGCCCAGGGACTGACTGTCCACAGTATCGTCCTATGATGGGTGATCCAGGGGAGTCACCATTCCTGACAGTGACCGAGTCTGACGTGCAAGTTGGATGGTTCTCCACACTAAAGTCACTAAATGTGAGCTGCAGAAGAGAAAAGGCATGATGAGTCCCCATGAGCTGAAACGGAGTCACCCTAAAAGGAGTCACCCTAAAAGGAGTCACCCTAAAAGGAGTCACCCTGCCTCCAGGCAGCAAGTTTTCTACAGAAGATTTGATTTCCTTGTAAGTCAGATGGTTTTCTATTTCTGGTTCTTTCATTCTCTCATGCCCACACTGTTTTCCTTATTAAAAGTTCTCTTGTAAATTTAAAAATAGTTTAGTTTTGTCCAAGAAGTGCAGTCATTTAGGCTAAAACGACAGCTCCTGTCATTACTGAATCCATCTCTTTCCTGGAGGCTAAATTATCTTCTACTAATTTTTAGTAATGAAAAAGATAACATTCTTCACATTAATTGTAGAGAAAAATATGTACTTTAAACAAAGAATTTTATAGAAAAATATATTTGATTATAAATGCAAAGTCTGGTTGCTTACATATACAGGTACAAACATACATACACACACTCATGGCATGCATGCACACACTCACTCTCACACACACATATGCTCACACACTCTTACACACTTTTGCAAACACTCTTAAAGACACATACCCTCACACTTTTACCCATTCACACACACTCACATACACATACGCACACATGCACATGCATGCACACACCAACTCTCACACAAAACACTCACATTCTTACATATTCTTACACTGACACACACTCATAACCACACATACACTCACAATCTATGCATTCACACACACTCACATAAACATACACTCATACACACATTCATATCACACACATATACACTCATACACTCACATTCTTTAACACTCTTCTACTCTCACACACTCATAAATACATATACTCTCACACACTCATAAATACATATACACTTACACTCTTACCCATTCACACACACTCACATACACATACACTCATACACACATGCACATGCATGCACACACCCACTCACTCACACATACACTCACACACTCACACTCTTATACACTCTTGCACACTTACATATACATGTACTTTCACAACACACTCATGCACACACACACACACACATACACACACACACACACACACACACACACACACACACACACACACACACACACCATTTCCCTGATTCAGTCCTGTCAACATTTAACCCAGTTGTAAGAACTCACAGTGATGGTATGTCCTTCTGGGGCTTCTAGTAGCCATGAACATTGGGTCCATCTGCTGTACAAGTTTGGATAGTTAGGACTTGAGATCACTCCATTCTCACCTGTCTGTATTCCACCACAGTCTGAAATTAGATTTATAAACCTCTAATAAGAGAGAAGAAAAATCTCACAGAGCTGACACAATTCTTAATTATTATTATCAAACTTTCTGGTAAAAATATGATCAGTCAAGCAATCAATCATGAACCCAAACCTGAGCAAGATCAAAGTTGGCTAGAACAGGAGCAAATGAACTGACTCCCAAATGGTGTACATCAAACAGATTTCCACAGTAAAGAGAGCCTCAACTTAACAGGATAAAGGAGATTGTCTTTACTGTATATGGAGACTAATTATCCATATTATGTAGCTAAGAATGTGCTATAGAAAGTATAAATAACATTACTTTTCTTGAGAACACCAGACCGTGAGACTATAGGTACCCTGAAGAAATGATCTGCCCCACAATCAAATATATCATCATTTCATAACAAGTGCTTGGGTTTCAAAGGGTAGATAATTATAGCAGGTTGAAAAGATGGTACAGGTCTGTATAATCATATGATCTGCTGTTCAATATAAACAACATTGTTTCTTTGCCCAATTCTTCTTCCAATAGGATGAAAAACAACAGATGGATGAAAGGTTTGCCCATGAATATTATGTTTGAGCTTATTCCCTCCTTCAACCATGAATTTTGTTATAACACAGATAACAATATACAAAACTATAGCAAAACATGTTGATCACAGTCAAACTCAACAGAGAGAAGAGTGGGTTTCTAAAAATCTGTAAACAAGAAATGCACTCAAACACAGAGGAGCAGTGCCAAACAGAAAGTGTGGCTGACTAAGACAGTTAAGACTAAGACATGGGGGGCTGCAGAGATGGCTCAGCTATTAAGAGCACTGACTACTCTTCCAGACGCCCTGAATTCAATTACCAACAGCCACATGGTGGCTCACAACCATCTGTAATGGGATCCAATGCCTTGTTCTGGTGTGTCTGAAGACAGCTACAGCATACTCATATACATTAGATACATACATACATACATACATACATACATACATACATACATACATAAATAGAAAAAACAAACCCAAGACATGGGCTTAGGGTGGGAACTAATGTTCTGGAGACAAGGCAGATACAGGAGGTATAACTTCAGACTTTCACACAAGGGAACATTTTCACAAATCTGAGAGAATTACCATGTTAGTGAAAGGGGCCAGAAAAAAAAATCATCTGTGAACCAAGACAAGAAGTTGTGTTACCTACCTGGGATTGAACTTCTACATATAAACTCTGAATATCACACATGTATATCCAACACAAATTATAAGTAATATTCAGTAATCTGAATAAAACATAAACTGTGACCATGTAGAATTTATCCTAAAATTCAAGATTGGTTTACAAGAGAAAATATGTCAATGCAAGTTGACCAAACTTAGGAACTAAACCAAACCATATAAAACAAAATGAAAAGAAAGCAGTTTGAAGAAGACAGAATTGTCTACACAAAGAAATGAACGAGAATCAAAGTATTAAAACCATAAGAATATAGTGGGGTCTCCAGAATAAAGGAAAATATATAAAAAACCATAAAATTCTTTTCTTGGTATCAGTAACAACTGGTTAAAAATTTAACCTGGAAATTTTCATTGAAATTAAAAATGAAACCATTATATACCTAGATGTAAATCTATATATCTATATGTGGTATGTTTCAGAGCTTACTTGTAAAGGAATACTCTACGTAGAATCCAGTATATTCTACACGTTCATTGCTGACAAAATGTATCCACACCTGAGGGTAGGGGATGACCAAGGGCACTCTTGGTGCTGACAGGCTGCAAAACTTCTCTATTAGGGGTCCATCAGCATTACCTGAACAAAACAGTATAGCAAGTGACATGGTTACAGGGTTTGGACAAATATCTTAAATTAACAGGACCAAATAATAACAATAAGAAAAAGCACTTCTTGATTTATTTCAATCCTGGTACAGTAGCAGGCATTTAAAAAAATTCCTATATAATCATTGCCAATTGCACTGGACAGAGTTCTCAGACATGTTGTTTGGATGTAGAAACACCTTTATTATCAGTGCCAGTTTGTTCCAGCTTGGGTCTTCATACATACTTTCACATATCTAAGCAGAGTTGAAACCAACTTAATACTCCCTTCAGCTGTGTGCTTTGTAAAGGAGGAAGAAATGTAATGCTGACAGTGATAATAAATAAGTATGCTCTTAGGAGAGAGGTGATAATTGCCTAAGCTGCTTAAGAGTCTTCTTTGCCTTTGATCATCTAACATGAACAGAACACTTGGCACATAGGCCAAGACCTGTCAGTGCGGAGTTGAATAGGTTTCATGACAATCGCTTCTCACGGAAATATGATTAATATTTGCAGAGTTCCTGGAGAGTGCATATTTATCTGCTCCCAATTTATCCTGTCAGAAGAACACCCCTGACCTTATAAATCAATGGAAGAGTATTTCTACTATCTGTCTGTAAATCAGGAGGAATAAAGAGGAAATTGAATGTAACCGACTAAAATTGAATATACAGCCATTCTCCTTATTTCCATGAATGGTATGGCATTTCATGGAGAGCATTCTCTAACGGCCATGGCCACTTTCAGACGCATTTGCCTCAGAGAGCTGGGAGAATTCTCTTGCAAAAATCCCTGATCTGTTACCACATCATATCATATCAAAGCCCTTAATAAAAACTCTGTCTTCTATGTTCTCAAAAGGGACCATGGGTAACTAACTGGACAGGTCTTCTCAATTTTGGCCTTGGTGTGGGGCTGCTATGAAGGCTGAATGGAAATTATCTTTAAATTTTTAGAGGTGAAATACATTCTTTAACCTTTTTGATTTCTTAAACTTGCTACATAGCCTGACAACACTACAATATTATAAACACTACATATGATATTAAAATATTACTTTCTGCATAGACACAAATGATTCTAACTTGCTATTTAATAGCATTTACATAGTCACATTAAGACTGTTTATCTCCTCTGTATTTTATCCTAGTCTCTACCATCCAAAAGTTTATGGGAGGTCTTTGAAAAATAACTCCCCTAAAATAAAAGATGTTAACAATAACCAAATGACAATAATAAAAACAGGCAGCCACTACTGATTATTACAGCTGTCTGCCCCATTTTGCTTTCATCCTTCTTTTCTTTAGAATTGGGGATTAAGGAGAATGCAACCATCATTTGACAGTATAGGTCACCTATAATACTTTCTTCATCTGTTGTCTACATACTTATGTTCTGTGAACATACTTATGTCAACAGGGTGACAATGGGGACAGCAGAGTTAGATCAACTATGCCTGAACTGTAAGAAAGAGCTAGAATCAACTGTTCATGAACACAGAGTTGTGTTTTTGTTTTTGTTTTTAAATCTTAGGAGAAGCTTGGTTCATCAGTGATGCCTTGATCCTTTTGTATCATGAAAAAAAGATGAAAGATGTCTTTGAGGATAATTTCCCAAATAGCCCCATGTGCTTCTCTTCATTGGTATGCTGTGGAGGGTTTTTAAACTTCTAAGGCCTAAAAAGAATTGAACCACCTTCTGTGAATCCTTCTGGTTCTGGGAACTACTGGCAGTCTGACCACACTGAGCTTAGTCTCGTAGGACCAGTGGAGCACACTGATAAGACAGAGACTCTCCAGAACCAAACTCGAGTGAACCTCCCATACAGGAAACCTGAGACAGGAGGCTTTCCTTGCTAAGGACCTGCTTCACTCATAGTTCATAGGTCATGCTTCCTATATGGGAACACAGGATTTCAGCATTGTACTGACAAAGCTCCTTTGTATCTTCTGTACTGAAATAGTAGCCATTTGACTCCTGCTGTTGTCCAAGAATAAGAAGACTATGCACATAAATGAGAAAGCGTGTTATTTCATTGAACTAACCTACTCGAAACTCGAGGACATCAAATGTACAGTCTTGATGACTTTCGAGGGAAAGTCCTAGAAAATGGATACTTATGGATGAATTTTCCCGATTTGGATTACTGAGAGTCCATTCACAGTCTAGATTTCTCGCGTAATCACGGATTCCATTATAGCCAGGAGAAGAAAAGTTTCCACCAGAGACACTTGGAAGAGTTCCACCACACACTAAGGCAACAAAAGGCAGAGAAAAAGCAGTAAGAGCCATGTTATAACAGACAACTCCAACAATCGAGGCACAATGAGTGACAGAATAAACGTGTTGATTGGCTCTTCTAGGTGTAGTCAGGCTAGTAGAACATAAAAACTATAGGAGAAATGCCTTTGGGTTTATGAAGGAAAAATACACAAGACAAAGTTCCTTTATTTCCCTTCTGGAATGGTGAAGATGGCTGTGGTTTGACTGTGCATCAGTTTCTCCAAAACTGGACATATTACTCATTTAATACATAATTTAGAAAAATACACAAACTGCTGCTAGGTCCTAGTGGCTTTTCATGAACAATTTCCCATTTGGTTCAACAATTTATCTGCATCAAATAGATACTGTAACACTAAAGTGTTGACAAACCCACTATTTTTAATATGGTAACAAATGTCTGTTATACCAATAAAATAAATTTTAAAAATGTAAAGATGTGTTTATTTTCATTCTTCCTGAGATATAAAACCCTTAGAAAATACCAGCAGCCCTAAAAGGAAGAGGAGACTTTAAATCCAGGCTGCATGTTGCTTAATTTGGGGATAATCTGTATTAAATGCAACCCCTTTATTATTTTCACTGAAAATATACATATAAGCAGATGAACAAAAATAATGACGTGTATTCAGTTTTGTTTGAAATTAATTAATCTTTGGTAATAAGTTAACTAGAAGATAAATGTTTTCTCTAACACAAAATAATGAATCAGCTAGGGTGGGTTCAGAGTCACTCCTAGCAGTGTCTTTACATGGAATCGTGCTAGAAAATAATCTAATAAACTTTTGTTGTAAAAAAATAAAAGTCAATGACTGGAGAAACAGCTCAGTGGTTAAGAGCACTTCCAGAGGTCCTGAGGTCAACTCCCAATAACCACATGGTGGTTCACAACCATCTGTAATGGGATCCAATGCCCTCTTCTGGTGTGTCTGAAGCGAACAACAGCATATGCATATACAATAAATAAATAAATAAATAAGTGAATGAATAAATAAATAAATAAATAAATAAATATTTTTTTTAAAAAATCAAAATGCAAGGGTTTCCCCCCTGAAACTACAATGATTTCTCCTCCTCCCTGATCCTGTATCCCCCAAACAGATGTTCTATTTGTGGTAGATGTTGCTCTTGTGTTGAAGATTGTGGGTATACTTTTGATCACTACAGAGAAAACAAAAGGCTTGGCTGCTTGGGGTAGTGTTTATGGGGATACTGAATGAGTCTGACCCAGAGGAGGTGAGTTTGCAGCATCCTACATTACCTGCATCTTCACTGGAGGTGTAGGAAGCAGTGAAGCCTCCATATGGCCGGGAGCCATCAGTGAAAAATATCACTTTCATCGTGTTTCCTGAAGATTTGAACTCATTGGTCACATTCACACGGCTGCACAGTTTCTGTAGTCGGGGAGAGTTGTTTCTAATGCCATTGAATACCTGTTAGAAAAATAGTTTGACTTGTAGCTATGCTGCCCACCTTACTGAACATCCCTCAGGGGATGAGCATTCTCAGCCCAGACTCATGTCCTTCTAAAGAGACCATAGTCACTTGGTACACAGACACCTCTCCCAGGACCACAAGCCACAGAGCCACACTGAGTGTTATTTTCAGCCTTAGAATCAATGTTGAGCAAATGAAAAAATTGGAAGTATGTCCTCCTCTTATGTGTGACAGGGAGAGGCTGCTGCACAGTTTGCAAGTGGAGACCCTGCTCTATGTCTGAGGTAAACATGCCACTGTGCCTTCTTTTTTTTTTAAATTTATTTTTTATATTAGGTATTTTCCTCGTTTACATTTCCAATTCTATCCCAAAAGTCCCCCATACTCACCCCCCCCCGATCCCCTACCCTCCCACTCCCCCTTTTTGGCCCTGGCGTTCCCCTGTACTGGGGCATATAAAGTTTGTTAGTCCAAAGGGCCTCTCTTTCCAGTGATGGCTGATTAGGCCATCTTTTGATACATATGCAGCTAGAGACAAGAGCTCCTGGGTACTGGTTAGTTCATATTGTTGTTCCACCTATAGGGTTGCAGTTCCCCTTAGCTCTTTGGGTACTTTCTCTAGCTCTTCCATTGGGGGCCATGTGACCCATCCACTAGCTGACTGTGAGCATCCACTTCTATGTTTGCTAGGCCCCGGCATAGCCTTCTTTATACTTCACAGAGTTCACAGACTCTGTGGATTTTCTTAGTTGTGCCTTGGAAGCTGTAACACATGAAATGAAAATGTTAGTATTAGGCTATTCCAAGTGTATGTAGTCATTCTAAATACCTTGAAAAGTACTGTTAAGTGGTTTTACTTTGCTGCTTTTAATTAGGTGTGCTTGTGCGTATCTTGGTATGGCCATGTGCATGTCAACACAGGTGCTTGCGGAGGCCAGGAGGCCAGGAGGCCAGAGACATTGGGATTACCTGGAGCTGGAGCAACAGTTGTCGCTATGTCCAATGTGTGTACTGGGAGCTTAGCTCCATCCTCTGCAAAATTGGTACATGTTCTTAACCACTGAGCCAGTGCTCCTTGAAAAGTAACTTAAGGAAAAAAAATCTATTTTTGTGTAACTATAATGGCTCTTTCTTAATTATTTATGGATTTAAAGCTTCTACATTCTTAATCATTTGACTTAACTTTTTGTATTTGAGATTATAATAGAATTATAACAGTTCTTCCTCCTCTTTGGCCCTGTGAACCCTCTCTTAGAGCCCTCCCAACTCCCCATTTTCATGGCCTCCTTTTTCTTTACTAATTGTTATTGCATGCATATATGTATGTATGTATGTATGTATACATTCTTAAATATCACTCGTTGAGTCTGTATAACGTTCCTTGTATATGTTTTCAGGACATTCTGTTTGGTGCTGGACAACCAATTTGTGTGCTCATACTCATCTGGCTTTTAAAAACTGTGTTATTACTGGCATCAAAATACAATTAATTGCTTGAGTTATGACTAGTGAAGAGTGAGTGCTTCTGCACAAGGCTTGTGAACACTTTTCAGAATGCAGAAACAATTCTAAGAAATAAATAGCAACTCACTTGGTGATTGATATTCCTATTTTTAAAAAGGATTTGAATGGATCACTATTGGATATAATAGCACTAAAAGCTTGGTTGAAGTAGGACATGCTGTACTCCCAGGGATGCAAGCATTTTCATTTACAGTAATTAATGACTGAACTCAGCTGCTTGGTGGTTTCTGGTTTAAAATGCCTTCTAGTTACAGGAACACAGGAAATGTCCCCATCACTTCTTGTGCAGATACGAACCCAGACTCTGCTAATTACCTACTTGGTTTTTCAGTAGGACTCCGTTTTCCAAATGCAGACAGTACACTACAAAGATTTACAGTCTGTTAAAATCCAAGAACTAGGAATAATTGAATTTGGATCCAAATTTCCCACAAGGCAAAGCAAGAGAAGACAATGCATATTTCATGCTACTATAAACAAGAATGGGTAATGTGTTCTCAGAATCAAAAGAATTTATAAGCAACAAGGCTGTGTTGGAGGCAATGAACAATGGTCTCTACTGCCTCTTTCTGCATCTTTAGGTAGGGGTAGCATAGAATTGTAATGAGTAAACCATGTGCAGTCAACCAGTTAGTGTATGGACTTCTTTCTGTGTTTAGAAGCAACCAGAGTGTGACCTCATATCTCCTAAGATCTTCTGTAGTCAGAAACTACAAGCCTCAGAAGACATAAGATGGGAGCAGACACATGGCAGTCAATATTTAAGAATTGCTATGACGTGGAACAAATTTGGACATTTGTCTCATGACCCCATATGCTGTGTGGTGCAGCCTTTCCTTTCCTCCATCTTGGCCATCAGATTGGTTGCTGGGTTTGTAGGAATTTCAAACACAGTCCAGCTGGGTGTGGTGTTCAGCAAGTAACAGGATGCTCAGAGCTCAGCCATGCTGCCTGTAGATCTTGGGCTTTGTTTCCCTCTTTTCGGACAAGCATTCAAGTACACAGAGGGTGGGTAAACACTAATTCCTGCACTTGTTTGGAGTGTAGAGGAGGAAAGTAAACACCAATGCATAAAAATGATTTAAAAAATGGAATTTAAACAACCTCCTACAGAAATGAATTCCCAAAATGATTCCTTGATGGAGTTTCATCCTCCCCGTGAGAAAAGATCTGAAGCCATGATATTTGAAAATAAATATAAGTAAAGGTCTGTCTTAGGTACTTCCACAAATGCCAGTTTCCAGGCTCAGGCATGTACACAGAGCTCCCAATCAGCTTTTTCACAGATTTTTAAAACGTGAATGAAGAACAACCAGGACTCTAAGGAAACATCCAATGTGAAATTCAGAGACCAATGTAAATAGAGATGCAAACTGAAAGAAACTACATGAAACTTCAAATTATGATTCTATAATAGTTTAAATATGTACATTCAAATGATTCTAGTAAAGCAGAAATCTTATAGGTACTCAAAGGTTGCTGTACATATTCGTGTCCTTAGAGAGTTACAAGAGCATGTACCTCAGTGAAAACAGGAAATTGACTAAGAAAGGAAATGTACAGCATCATGGAGCCAGCTGGCCAGTCCAGAATGCAATGAAGAGACTACAGACACAATGGGGCAGGAAAATCCCAAAACAATGGTTCCCAGATGGCTTGCTGCAGATGGACAGGGATACTGGTGACAAAAATAGACATGCATGTCTTTGATGGAAGATATGTAGAAAAATTCGTGACTAACATCTATAGAATCTAAAAATAGTACAACTGTTATTGTTATTTGAAAAAGCAAATGGAAACGTGGGCACAGCATACTGCCTGGCTTAGCCTGAATGTAGTTTCCACAATCACCCAAGTGGACCAATCATGGAAACTGTGACATGTGTGACTGAAACAGGGAAGTGGACAGAATATGTGTACTCTGAATTCCCTGTGTGCACTTCTCAAGGGAGGAAGCTAATTTCTCAGTTTTTATAGTGGGACATGGCTAGATGAGACCCAAAACGAACTAAAGAGGTGCAAAATAGGAAATGTTAGCTAGAAACAATAATGTAAATGCTTAGAAGGGATTAGAGTCCCAGAGTAGTTGCATTAAGAAGGAGGAGGAAAAGAGAAAACAGGAACATCACCCAGCATTCTCTGGCTCTCAAATGTAAGAAAACCACAGTGGTTCTATACTGAGTATCTGGGGGAAACATTTCAGTACTTCAGATACTAGACCTGAGACAATAATCGGAAAGCTAAATAAGGCCATGTTGAGGTACTTGCAAGTGATGAGGGGATGTCATGGGATGTCAAAATAAATTGCAAACATTAATTTGGGATTTCGGATTGAGCAGCAGACAACTAAACTGACAACAAAAATAGCTTTTTTTTTTAAAAAAAGGTAATCATGTTATTTCCCCAATTCATTCATCAAACCCTTATCTCCAAGAATATAGACCACTAGGATTCACCAAAGGAAACTAGTTCTCGCTCTCAGTAAGCTGGTGTGAAGTACTGTGAAATGACAACACATGAAGGAACAGGTCAAGGGGGGCTTGCTTCATTTAGGGTCCTATAATGAGGTGGTGGGGGTCAGTCACTAGAGTGGAGGTCTAAGGGACATGAAAAGATAACTAGGCAGCCATCTTGGGAGGGACAGTCTAGATGGAGGTCATATCAGCAGTTAAGGCATGATGTTGGAGCACTGCACATAATCAAGGGACAGAAGAGAGATTAGGGTGGCTGGGTCACAGGAGCAGAGAGGAGGTAGGGGTGGGGGAGCACCCTCATAGAAGCAAGGGGGAGGGGATATGGGAGAGGGAGTTTTTGGAGGGGAAACTGAGAAAGGGGATGACATTTGAAATGTAAATAATAAAATAACCAATAAATAATAAATATATAAATATAAAAAATAATGCTTTGTTCTGAAAACTAAACCAACATATAACCTGGGTGCATGCAATTATTGATGTCAGTCTCTGAAAGAAGTTTATGGTGATTTCCTTCTGTCTAAAATACTCTGAATTTGTGTGAATTTGCATAGGTGGTAATAGTTTGACTGAGTTTTCATACTACCACGTCTGTGTGAACACATCCCATACTCAATAGAACACAGAGCCCAGCCTCCAGGGAACACTTACAATGAGGTGCTCAGTGTTGCAGGATTGCTGGGTACTTAGCCTCAAATTGGTAAAAGTGAGGATAATCTGCCTTCCTTCGTGTACATTGATCGTCCACTCACAGATCCTGGGATGAGGATTTGGGTTTGGGTAGTTGGGAGAAGTAAATGTGCCAGTAGGGCCATGTAAATCCCCACCACACACTGAAAGACAGAAAGAAAAGCATTTAGTCAAAATATCTTTCTGCATTTAAAATTAGTTTTTAATGACCCATCTAGAAAAAGTTATTGGTCATAATTTTTGTTTCCACATGTATGAGAGTGCTCATCTATATTCAATCTTGACTTCTTATATCTATATTGGTATTCAACTCTTGTCTCTATCAATATTTAACATTTTCTTCCATAGAAAACAGTTCACTGGCAACATTTAAATAATTATCAGGGCCCAGAATATATATAAAAGACAAAAAAACATAGCAAACTTAGGAAAACTAAAATCATTACTATGTATTTTAGACAAGATTTTTATTTGACCCTGGTCTGTCAGGGCATTTAGGAATGTGAGTTCTTGATAGCTCTAGGGCATTATAATGGACTATTGTTTTCAAAATGGGCCTTGCAGGCAAGGCTCTCTGCAGCTCCCATGATACATGTTACTTCCTTTTGGCTTTTATTCCGAGTGGCAACTTTTCATTAGTTGGTGAGTGTTTATTAGCATTGCCTTTTATCTTGTAAGAGCCAAGAAGAGAGCATCACATTTTCTTTTTCACATCATTGCCATGAGAGTACCATGCATAGTGTATATCCTGTGTAACAGATCAGTACCACTTCTAACAAGTCATTGAACTTACCTTCTCTGCTGGACTTAAATTGCAGCCTAAATCCTGAGTCAGTGACAGAGCCATCTGTGACAAACCTGATTGAAGCAACATTGCTAGAAGTGTCAACACTGCTAGGAATGGAGTTTCCACAGTATCTCCCCAGCAAAATACCTGTAAGAGTCAAATAATTAGTTATGCATATGCCTGGGTGATTGATTTTTTGTTAATCTTTACTTAAACTGTTTTGCATGGACAAAGAAAACCAAATTTATGAGGCCATCTTTTGTCAATGAAGAAATGGCAACCACTGCTGAGAAAATCATGAACAAACATCAATATATTCAAATATATGCAGATGTATAAATAGGGGAACCAATTAGGGTAAATCTATCTCAGCCAGTTGAGGAAGGCTTGCTCACATGGTTAAAGAAATGATCCAAGTGCCTCTTCTACTGTAACATGGGATCCACTGCCCTTCCCTCTACTTATGTTTCAGGAGGCTCCTCCAGTATCCACATGTGGCACTGAGAGGTCTCCATAGGAAGAGGATGCCTTCTCAATGCAAGGCTCTTTCAGTGTGCTCTCCAAGATGGCCATAGAATGGCTACTGGGATACTGAGCATCCATTGTGATCCACTAGAATCATAAAGAGAACAACTACTGATCTTGCCCAGAGCCCATGAAATCTACATTTCAAAGATATCAGTCAAACTTTTGCCTTTATCAGAAGTGAAGATGCTTCTGAGACTGGATAAATTAAGAAGTAAACACCCACAAAGAAAGCAGTATTTCTTAGTTCATATTGTTGTTCCACCTCTTGTCTCTAGCTGCATATGTATCAAAAGATGGCCTAGTCGGCCATCACTGCAAAGAGAGGTCCATTGGACTTGCAAACTTTATATGCCCCAGTACAGGGGAATGCCAGGGCCAAAAAGGGGGAGTGGGTGGGTAGGGGAGTAGGGGGAGGTATGGGGGACTTTTGGTATAGCATTGGAAATGTAAATGAGCTAAATACCTAATAAAAAAAATGAAAAAAAAAAAAAGAAAGCAGTACTTCACTGACCAGAGGTATGATTCTCCCAGATCTCCACAAAGTCTTTTGCACAACCAGGGGAGCTCTGAAGGTTAAAATCTTCAAAACGGATAGTGAGATAGTGTCCTGGGAGGCCTTGGATATGCCACTGACAAAACACGTTGTTTGCATATAGACGGGTTGGGTAACCAACGCTCTCGATGACCCCACTGTCCCCTGAGACAGTTCCTCCGCACGAAACTACAACATACACAAACACACACACATACACAAATTATATTCTATTATGAATTCTTTTTCTGATTAATCCAGGATAATTTAAAACTTTTAGGAGCCTAGTGAATATTGAAAGAAGTTGTACAATCTGAAAATGTTGATTAAAGTTTTCCTAATTATTTGGAATCTGTTATGGGTGGAAAGAAAGATACCGTAAGCCTATCTAGTAATGGGAAATGGAAGACAACTGTGGAATGTCATATTCTGTAATGCCACATTCATTCTCTAGGGGCAGGATGTAAGAGCTATTGCTTGTATGTAAATTCCATCCAGGAAGCAACTGGCAGAATGGGAAGGCTTGGTAGCTTCTGATGATGATCCCAAACACGGTCCACACTCCTCTGGAGTGGGCACAGTGGTTGGCTGGCAAAAGCAAATATCTACCACTCTAGATTAACTACTAAGTACACATTGCATTTTAGTAAATACTCTATTAGGGCTTGAAAATACTATTACATTATTGTTTATCATATGGATGTGATAGCTAGATTAACCTATGTACAATTTAACTTTGGCTAAAAGGTAAACTGTATAGATTACATACTGTTAAACTAGACTTTCTGAATTTTTGCTGATTTGTATATTTGTTTTGAGAGTGTTCAGACCCATGAGACACTAAATTATATGCAATATGTGGTATTATATACTTGGAGCAAATCTTCAATATTATCTGTTTATAGCTCATTTTTTTTAAAATAAAGGAATCAAACTCCAAGGGAACAATGTGCTTTTCATTGAATGACTGGCTTGGCATTGGAGATTCAGAAGGAAAAGGTCTGACCATTCTATGGATGCTGTACAATATTCCAAGTCGTTACTCAAATGAGTTGTTGTATCACTAAGGAATTTTATCATTTGTAAGTATATTGTAATTATTTCATGGTAAGAGAATGAAACAAAAAATTGATACAACTGAAAATACTTTTATACACAAATGGACAATATACAATACTAATGTTTTAGTAAAAATTGCATTTAGCATAATATAAAATAACAAAATTGGTAGCAACTTTGTGCGTTAATACATGGCATTCTTCGTCCTAATCTTAAAGTAGGCAGATGGAAGGTATGGTGTAGTCAAACCTGTAGTGCTCCCCTAGTCAAACCTGTAGTGCTCCCCTAGTCAAACCTGTAGTGCTCCCCTGAATCACTTCTTTCCTGATTAAAAAAATATATGTATTACCTATAGAATACTTAGCCTTGAACCCCATGTAGCCGGAACCACCTTCAGTATGAAATTTCAAGTACATTAGTCCTCTTGAGGATACCCAGTTTCGAGGCAAAGTGTGCCCACACAATTTGGAAAGCACAGGTGCATTTGAGTTGGCTCCATCACGCAACTCAAGATAGCTTGCAGAACAGCTAGCAGAAAGAAATGATCAAACTTTTAAAAACTGTTCTTTTTTTTACTTATTTTGTTAATAAAAGACTTCTTTCTTTAAGGACATTACTTAATTATCATTTCTGGATGATAAGAGAACATGAGTGAGTCTCATAAAGCTTCCAGGTGTTTTTAAATGTCATACATTTGTCTAATGACAATACATCTATCCATGAATGACTGATGCAGACAGCGTTTACCTTTGGAGATAGTTCCTTCCTTGTTCTGTGTTTGCCTTAGAAACATAAAAGTCATTTCAGATGAACTATGGATTTAGCTAGAGTAGAATTTGTCAGACATGATAATTGAATATACTCCATAGGCGAAAGATCAACCTCTCTTAGAAGTTCCATGACTGTGACTATTAGAGGACAAGCCTTTACTAATGTTTCCTAATGAAGTTGAACCAGACCATCCATACTTATTTGGTATCATATCATATTTGGTATCAAAACCTGCTGAGCAGAAGCTCTGCTGTGCCATCATCTATTCACACAAATACAGGGATGTTTCAGACAAGTGATAAAGAAGATAATATAGATGTGAGCTTCGGCTTTTAGTTTTGCTTTGGTTTCACAGACTATGTAGTTTCCTTGGTTTTCAGCACAGTCACACATGCTGTGTGAATCATGATCTTTCAAGAATCCTGATGCAACCAAGACTGGGACATTGCAGAGTGATTGCTTCAGTCCTGTTTGGGGGCACTGGTGGCCTCTATGGCCCCACCACACGAATTCTTATTTGTTAAGCAGATACATTTATCATCTGTGACACGGAATATGCAGCTAGACCGAAAATACTCTCATCTAAGAGAGATTGTATTTTTCCTGTGAGAGGAAGAACAAATGACATAAATCTCAAACCATCACTCCCAGTGTTTCTTGGAGGATGTGTTGAGGGTGAAGACAGAAACCTGCACACATAATCTATGTAGCTGGTGGCAACAGCTATCAGGCAAGGCTTTGAGGCTTCAGGCATTAACTCATCTCTTTGTCCCTACATTTTTCTGGGCAGCAGGTACTGCTGAGCAGAGAGGAAATAAACTGTCTTGAGACATGACAGTTAAAAAAATATTAACTTTGGGTTGGAGGAACATTAAAATGGAGGTGACCTACTTGGGTGTTTCTTCAATATTGAATTGATCTTCAAATTGGAGCTGTATGCTTCTCCCTGAAGGTGCCTCTAAGATCCAAATGCATTCAGCATGCTGGGGATAATTGGCAGGGTAGTTGGGGGAGGTCACGTATCCATCAGAGTTAGCATCATGGATGTAGATAGTACCCCCGCAGGCTGTCAAGAAACAATCAAATCAATCTGCAGTCTGGTGAATGAGGACATAGCTACCACAGTCTCTACCATCACTTTTTCTGTATTTTCCCTCCCAACTTCCTTTCATCAGAATTATCTTCATGTTCTTTTTAAGCAAATAAATCCTGAATTTCCTAAGAAAAGGAGCTACCATGTATGTCCTTTTTTATTCTGTCAAATAAATCTGTTCTGCCTTTTGTTAGGTCAGGTGCTTCGCTTTAAAATGTGTGTGTAGGAGGGGAGTGTTGTTTGCTTGTTTGTTTTTAATTTTATTTTACTTTTTAACTTAATTTTACTTTTACCTTACTTGTATGAGTGTTTTGCCTACATGTATGTCTGTGCACCACATGCATGTCTAGTGCCATTTGAGGTCAGAAGAAAGCATCCAATCCCTTAGAAATGGAGTTATAGACAGATGTGAGCTGCCAAATGAGTGCTAGGAATTAAACCTGGGTCTCGAAAAGCAGCCAGTGTAGCTAATTTTCTTAACCACTACCCATCTCTCCAGCCTGTTTGTTTGTTTGTTTGTTTGTTTGTTTGTTTGTTTTTGAGGCAGCCTTGGATGAGCCTCACTGGTCTATGTTATTGAGGCTACCTTGAATTGTTAATCCTCTTACAGCTACCTCCCATGAGCTAGGATTATAAACACTTAGCACCATGCTGATATCCAAATTATCTATTCCGGTGGATTTTTTTTCATTAAAGCTAACAAAATGATGATTGTACAAAGCATATTTCAGCAACACATGAACATGTGAGCTGATGTTCTACAAGGAGAATTAACTGATTAGAACTTTCAGGATTATAGAAAGGATTGTTGCAGTCTTGGGCTATATTTAGCTTTCCTTAATAGTCCTTTGTTGTTCCAATGTGTTTGATCTAGCATCCATTTTCATGACTATTAGGTAAATCCTTGTGATATATACTAATAGATCCCTAGCTTTAAACCCAATGGCTAAGAATGTCATCATTAGCATCAAAGGCCAATAGAGATGTCCTTGCTTTATTATAAACTATTTGCCTATTGTGTCCAGCAATGCATTTGAAAAGTGCCTTGACCTATGACTTTCTTTTGTGCTGGTACTACAAAAGCTTCATGATAGTGTTACTGTGTTTGTCGGGGTAAAGTCAGAAAGGATCTGGGGCCAAGGTGTGCAGCTACCATGCCACACAACAGATCTAAGGCAAGAGGTTTATTGGGGGAGGGAATAGAGCAAAAGGCAGTCTCGGAGTAGGGTCATGAGAGAGATATAGAGACAGACAGGCAGACAGACAGACAGACCAGGAGAAAGAGAGAATGAACAAGACAGAATGAATAAGACAGAGGTAAGAGAGATAGAGATAGACAGACAGATAGATGATAGGTATTAGAGATAGATAGATAGATAGATAGATAGATAGATAGATAGATAGATAGAGAGATAGAGAGATAGATAGATAGATAAGAGAGATAGATGATGTCCAGAGGGATGCTTTTAAAGAAGGTAGTGGGTGCTTTCTCTAGCTCCTCCATTGGGGGCCGTGTAACCCATCCAATAGCTGACTGTGAGCATCCACTTCTGTTTTTGCTAGGCCCCGGCATAGTCTCACAAGAGACAGCTATATCAGGGTCCTGTCAGCAAAATCTTGCTAGTGTATGCAATGGTGTCAGCGTTTGGAGGCTGATTATGAGGCTCATTGGTCGTGCAAACTTTATATTCCCCAGTACAGGGGAATGCCAGGGCCAAGAAGTGGGAGTGGGTGGGTAGGGGAGTTGGGGGGGGAGGGTATGGGGGACTTTTGGGATAGCACTGGAAATGTAAATGAAGAAAATACCTAATAAAATTTTTTTAAAAAAGAAGGTAGTGGGTGTAGTATAAAGTTCTTTATAAATGTTTACCTAACTAATTAACAAGCCAATAGAATAGAAGACATCTAGCACAGGACCACAGAAATCTCAATCAGCTATAGTCAGAAAGAAATATGGTATAAAGCTCAGCAAGTGATGCCAAGAGCTATTCACTCAGAAGATAATTGAAGACATGGAAATGGTATGAGGTAGATACCAAAGGAAGAGATCCAGGGAGAAGTCTTGCTTAGCAAGAAAGAAGAGATAAGCACAATCATATTGCTTATGGCTGCCCTAAGATAGCTTATAAAATCAAAAAACCTTTGTTTGATTTTAATATTAAGGGTAGTCATATGTGTGAGAAAAGACAGAGAGATGATAGTGGCCATGCATGACTGGTGGGCCTAGAAAGGAACTAAAAAGAAAATATACTTAGGTACATCTGAACTATCACTGAGTTAAGATTGATCCAGGCATTAACAAAGTAGGAAAGTGGGTCTTGAAGGAGGGCAAACCAGCCTGTTCAAAGTCACTGTGGATGCCAGCATGAGGACAGGGATGCCAGAGAAGTTGCCAATCTCCATCAGTGGCACAGACAGCTGCCCTCAGAGCTGCTAACAGCTCCTGAGGGCCTGAGTTCAATGCACTAAGAGGTGACTAAACACACTGCTTATCTTGGGCCTTGCTCAAGCCAATAAGTGGTTTGGGGAATAATTGATTAATAGAGGTTTTTGTTTCCTTTTTCCAGGTGAAGAAATGACATTCTGAATTCTCTCACATTTGAGATCATATATATTATAACACGGTTTCCGTTGGGCATGGAGGGACATACTTAGAATTCCAGCGTTTGGGATGCCAAAACAGGAGGATAAGGGACTCAAGGTCACCTTCAACTACACAGTGCATTCCAGGCTACCTTGGGCTATAGCGGACCTGATTTCAAACAACAGCAGCAGGAGCAATGGCAACAACAGCAAACCTCCACAGCTTTACTAAGATCAATATACCTTTTGATGCATATTCGAGAATCTGGGATTAAGGTCACATAATATTGAATTTGGGGGAACAAGTAGAGATTTAGTTCTGCTGCTTACTCTCCGCTGACTTTTAGTTAAATAATGTTAGAAAGTAAATGCCACAAAAAAAAAAAAAACAAATCACTGCAATAGAATCAAATACAATCATAATTAAACATAAGTAAGGCTCTTTGCATAAAGTTTGCCACTGAAATATAATGAGATGAGCAATAATTAAATAAGTAATAATAGGACCATAGGTTAGTGTTCCCTATAAAGCAAAAACGCAGCAGTGCTGTACAGAGCAGTCCCAGCCCTTACCATGCTACTGTCACTAGGTTTAACTTAGACATTTCCTCATGGAAAAACTAAAGGACTCCGGGGCCCTTTTAAATCAGTTCATTTGCTACCGATGGAAAATTCACTTTCACCATTAACTAGAAAACGAAACAAACAGTAACATGGAAACCTCAAAGCCTCATTCTGCTAACCTTTAAAGTAGAAAGAATAATACATTCTTTAAGAAGCCCCATGCTGAATAGCTGTTGTCCAAAGTGTGCTCTAAGTCCTAGATCACAGGCAGCTGTACTTCACACCTGTGACTTTTACCTCAGAAAGCTTTGTATTTGTTTTCTAAAATCCCAGCGCCAAACAATCTCAGGGAAAATACAGATATAATTCTCAGGGTAAGTGCTTACCTAAACTCTTTGCCTCATATCTGATCTTAAATCCTTGTCCACCGTTACTATTATCAGAGATGAACTGAATAAACATTTCATTGTCTGAGGTGAAGAGAGTTGATGGAGTATAAATTCCACAGAAACGACCATTTCCTCCAGAGGGTCCCAATGGTGGAGAGTGGTTATCTGGTCCATTTCTTAGCTAGAAAGACATTAAAATTGTATAACATCCTTTATGCTGTAAAATAGGATTAAAATTCCTATCAATTTTCATACTAAAAATTTTAGATTAAATCTGTAGAAATAGTAACTACAAAGAATAACACGCAGGACCTACCACCAAGTAGTCCCCCTGGCTGCAAGAAGAGTCTCTGTTTTGAATCTGGAAAGGCTGCTCAAAATGGACGGCGATGGTCAGACCACTCTGGACCAGAACGTGCCAGGAGCAGTTGAGATTGGGAAGGTAGTTGTCTGGGTACTTGGGGGATGTAATGATCCCTCGGTCTGCATGCAAATATCCACCACAGCCTTACCAGGAAGAAAGAAAGGTAAGCTATTTAAATAATATTGACAATGAGGTTTCTATTCTTTTCTTTTCCCCAACCCCCAAATAGGGGACTTCTCAAAATGTAAGCAGGAGATGAGAAATTTGAAAGAAATGATTAGAGGCCCAACCACTGAAGCAGTACACACTGTTGGACACTCACGGCGTGGTGTGGTGCTTAAGATCTGAGCCACAGAGGAAAGAGCACTTACTTTCACAAAGGCTGACTTTACAGAGGCAGAAGACATGTTAAAAACGCATGTCTACTATGTGAAAAAGCTGTGAATCCAATAAATAAAAATGAAGGAGTAATATTCTGCGGCTTGGGAAGTTGGGGGGCGGGGTTAGACCTGAGTAGAGATCTGGATGGGAAAAGGGCTCAGACTGGGTGAGCATGGGGAAGAAAACTGCTCAGTCCAGAAAACTGTATGAAGACTTGAGAGGATGGGGAGAGGAACATCGCTGGGACTCGGAATGGATGAGGTAGCCTGAGCAACTCAGAAAGTAGCTTGGTGAGGTTAGGTAGGGAGCAGAGAGGACCTACATACTGTGTAAGAATGGGAAGGCTTTGCAGGTCACCTGTGTGTCTGTCTGTCTATCTATCTATCTATCTATCTATCTATCTATCTATCTATCTATCTTCTATCTATCTGTCTATCTATCTACCTATCATCTATCTATAACTATATAGCTATATATCCATGTACCTCTTTCTTTCTTTCTTTCTTTCTTTCTTTCTTTCTTTCTTTCTTTCTTTCTTTCTTTCTTTCCATTTACCTATCACCTATCTATACCTATCTTTCCATTTACCTATATCTATCTATCTATCCATCTATCTATCTATCTATCTATCTATCTATCTATCTATCACACCTATCACCATTTATCTCTCTGCCTATTTGTCATCTATATTTGATGGGCTATTTCTATATTTGATATCATGAGTTGAAGAAAGGGAATGATAAAGCAGGCCTTATGTTATCATTGTCAGATACTAGGCAGCTTGTAGCAGAAACTTCACACAAGTCAAACTGCAGAGACAGACATTTGTTTCAGCTCTAATTCCAAGCCCACTCTCATAACCCCTGCACAGCCTGCTTCCACTGAGTATAAGGTAGATCATTTTCCTTTGATTGCTACATATATACTGGGAAGGAAATGCTAGATTAACTGCAGTATTAGGTCAAGAACCCACAGTAAAATTAAGTTATTTATACATGACTGTTTCTCAAAATTCCACAGACAATTTCTTTAATGTCAATCTAGCTTACCTTTGAAGTTATTAGACTTCACATGCTGTCAAGTTTTGAAAAATCTCAATGCTATTATGCATTAGAGCATTTCATATACAACACACATTTTCTGACTAAACAAGTCTCTATTTCAAGAGCAAATCACACTCAAGTCGATTAATTTCATCTGAGGCCTTCATGAAGGTGTACCCTGTATCATTACTTACTGGTTATTTCTTAAACTGGAGACAGCATGTATCCATAGTTTCTTTGATGGAAACTATGAGTATTATCTTCTAGGCCTAGCCCTTAGCTAGGGTAAAAGTTATTCTCAAAGAACTGTTTCTTTCTTATGTCTACCATGAGCACACCTCTCACGGAAGTGAGAGGTACCACTCAGATATCTCAGTGTAAGAGATGCTCTTGTACAAATAGATAACTCTGGTTTGTGTGAGGACTTAGTAGCGGGCTCCATGTCATAGCAGGTGCCTGTGTCTTTTGATTTATACTTTGTGCCTTGATATGAGAAGATGAGGTGAGTGATTAGGGAGAAAGTAAAAAAGAGAACACCAGAGTGGGAAGGAGAGGGAATAGAAGGAGAGACAGGAAGGGGAAAGGAGGGGAGGGGAGGATCAAAAGAGGAAGAAGTAGGGAGAAGAGAAATCTGGAGAAGATAGAAGGGGGAAAGGGAAGGGAAGGAGAAAGAGGGCAGAGGGAGACATTTTTTACAAAGAAGAGGACAGAAATAATGGAGAGAAAAGTGAGTAGGGGAGAGGAGGAAAAGGGAGATGAAGGAGGGAGATGGGGGAGGGGAGGGAGGAGGGAATAAAAGGGCAAATGCTTGGCCATGTTACTCTTTTGAAAGGAGGCGTTGAAGCCTGCTCCGGTGACACTGCCATCTGATGTGAAGCGGATGTACATGTATTCTCCAGTTGAGCGGATGGGTCCGGGAACACTTCTGCCACACAGAACAGCCAGCTGCTGGGATAATCTACTGTCTCCTGTGACCAAAGAAGGGAAATGTCAGCGTAAAAAGATGGTCTTAAGAATCTATTCCACCATCATTTTCAGCCAAGCCAAAACTGCTCACATATTTTTCTCAGACCACACACGTTCCTAGGAGATAATAGTGTTCTCAACAAGAGGAGCAGCCAGCTTTAAGTCATTCTGGCTCCAGCTTGCCATGGTCTGCCTGCCCTTTCAATAAAAATCTTTGAGGCAAGTCTTCCTGTCTTTCTAAAACTTCCTGCCAGGTCTTCCTGGCACTAAATCTCAGAATGATGGGCTGGAAAGGGATCAAGACCATGTTTAAGTGAGTGGAGGTTAGAGGCTCTGATCTCAGTTACTATGATGGCTGAAGGTCAGATATCTGAAGGAGAGAGAGGCTGGCTCAGTCTCTGAGCTCACAATCAGAGATCATTCACCTGGTGGTCCAAAAGCTTTGTATGACTGTTTCCTCACTCAGGGGGTTCTTTTTAAATATTGTTTTGTTGTGTTGTAAACTGACAACTGTTACATGGAAGCTGAGAAAAGATGATCCCAGCAAGTGTAGCCCCAGGAAGGGACACCAAGGGACATCAGCTATTTCAGGCAGAAGCTGAGCAGAATAAAAGGGATTATAGCAGACTCAGGATCCTTGCCTGGGGAAATACTTGTTTTCTTCTAAAGGCAGAAAATTGACATAATTCAAACTTATTGAAAATAAGATAGAATTTGAGACAAGAGGAAACATGCTCTTTTCATGACACACACACAGATGCACACACACACAAACACGTGCATGTGCGCACACATTCATTGAATACTGACAAGTCAGTTTCTGTTTTCCATGTAATTATCAATACCCTGGCAGTTATAAATATGAAGTTTTTCAAGAAGCTTGGAACAGAATTCTTCAGTGTCTTACATCTGTATATGTGCACTTTTCCTTCTCTGTGTGTGTGTGTGTGTATCTATTTATTTAAGTTTTTTTGTATATAGGTGTGCATGCATGTGTGCGCATAGTTCTTCCTCAGGAAGAACAGTTCACTTTGCCTTTAGAGACCAAGTCTTTTCCCAGTGACTTGGTCTCTGGTTGCCCAGAGAGCCAGCCGCCTCTGCTTGCTCAGCTCCAGGATTACAGTGCTACATCACTGCACCCAGCTTCTTCAGGATTACAGTGCTACACCTCTGCACCCAGCTTCTTCAGGATTACAGTGTTACACCAGTGCACCCAGCTTTTTCAGGATTACAGTGCTACACCACTACACCCAGCTTCTTCAGGATTACAGTGCTACACCACTGCACCCAGCTTCTTCAGGATTACAGTGTTACACCACTGCACCCAGCTTCTTCAGGATTACAGTGCTACACCGCTGCACCCAGCTTCTTCAGAATTACAGTGTTGCACCACTGCACCCAGCTTCTTCAGAATTACAGTGTTGCACCACTGCACCCAGCTTCTTCAGGATTACAGTGCTACACCACTGCACCCAGCTTCTTCAGAATTACAGTGTTGCACCACTGCACCCAGCTTCTTCAGGATTACAGTGCTACACCACTGCACCCAGCTTCTTCAGGATTACAGTGCTACACCTCTGCACCCAGCTTCTTCAGGATTACAGTGTTGCACCACTGCACCCAGCTTCTTCAGGATTACAGTGTTACACCACTGCACCCAGCTTCTTCAGAATTACAGTGCTACACCACTGCACCCAGCTTCTTCAGGATTACAGTGTTACACCACTGCACCCAGCTTCTTCAGGATTACAGTGCTACACCACTGCACCCAGCTTCTTCAGGATTACAGTGTTGCACCACTGCACCCAGCTTCTTCAGAATTACAGTGTTGCACCACTGCACCCAGCTTCTTCAGGATTACAGTGCTACACCACTGCACCCAGCTTCTTCAGAATTACAGTGTTGCACCACTGCACCCAGCTTCTTTACAGGGCTACTGAGATCTTAGGTGTTTATAGTTGCAGGCACTTTATTAATTTAGGTATCTTCCATCCCTGTAAACTCATGCTTTTTTATAAATGAAATTTATTTCTTAAATTATTTTCTCACTTGTTGACTTTGTTACACTATTTTAATGTACATTTCATATAGTATTTTTGATGACTTTTTCTGTACTTATAAAAGCTACAAAATTTTGGTTCATTCATATCAATGCGTGTTCTACTTCTCAGCAAGCCTGGGCTTGACCTATTAATTTTATTTATTTTCTAGGTACTACTCCAACCTGTTGGGTGAAGCAATGCTTAGCCCTATATGATTGCTTGTTTAGTTCATTCCTTAATTGTTATATAACTCAATGCTTATAAAATAGTTCATTCTTCGCTCATCTTTCTAGTCTCCAAACTTAACTCTGGTAAATTTCCAAATATTTAATATGGCAATTTTAGACCTAGAAGCCATATCTAAAGGGTTAGGAAGTCTGGTAACCATTAGTATCTGGTCTAGAAGACAGGATGATGATTCCTCAGGCTAGCCCAACTGTCTAGGAGATGTGAAACAGGTACTAAGATTATGAAAACCTATTAACCCTCATATGTGCCTTACACTTGGTTTCTAATTGTTTTTTTTTTCCACAAAACATTGTAGGGTAGGTATTATTATAATACTTAGAAAAAGAATCTTGAGAGGGATACAAGTTTGGTTATCATATTCAAGGGCACAGAAGTCAACAATGACTGTAACCCTGGTAGATTAACTCTAGATACTCCACACTTCCTCTACATGATGTACATGATGATATGTCTGACAGGACTACAAAAAAGAAATTGCTGATTGATTTACTTTTGCTTTTGAAACAAGGTCTTGAGTATTCCAGGCTCACTGTGAACACACCAAGTAGCAGAGGATGCCTGGAACTTTTGACCCTTCCTGAGTATGGGGATTGTAAGTAACCTATGAAGTGAGCTATATCCCAGTCCAGAGTTACTGACTTCACAAATAATTTCCACCTGCCTCTCTGTTCTTCTTCCTTTTCTCCCTCCATTTATTCTTTCTCTTCTTTTCTCTTACTTTCTCTTCTTTCAAAAATACATCTATGCTCAGGATAGTTCTATGAGATCTCGGCAGTATGTGTAGTATATAAAATTTGATATGTATTGACTGAAAAGAATTATTTGGTTTTAAATAATTAAAAAAGGAATCCTAGATGGGAGGCTGGCTCTGACATATTTCCCAAGATTGCTGCTTCCTGGGCTGCTCAAGAATGGTCACAGCCACACTATGGCCAAGTGCCAAGGACCTATGAGGACTGACCAATTGCACATGACATCTGTCTGACTGTTTTGTGGTCAATGAACTTTAGATATTTGCTTCAGAATGCCATGCATGTCTACTAATCAGAAGCAAAATAACAAGTGGGTCAAAAAATCTAAATAAATAAAATAATGAGTAAATTTTAATTTCAAAGAATTTTAACATAATGTGAGTGGACAAAATTTTCAAAACACCCAGCAATTGACAGAAGCACTCAACCCAGGCTTTTTTGAACAATCCAAGAGATGTAGAAGGAAGGAAGCTATAAGCCATCTATTCATGGCTGCAAATAAAAAGGACCCATATCCACTTGTCACCCTAGCAATATAAAATGCTTTTGTTGTTTTGGCACAAGGCACAATTTCTGAGCTCTTTCAACTTGCCCTATGAGCAAGAAAATGGATAAAATGTGTCAGCTGTGTATACTTAAATAAATAAAATAAGGCTGAAAGGATTCTGAATTATCTGTCTTTAAAAGTCTCAGACTTTTGTTAGAATCTTACATTTACTGCTTTTTCAGATACTCAAAAGGACGCTGGAGGAGGAGGAGGAGGAGCCCCAAGAGCAGCATTTATCTCTTTCTCAGATGATAAGACAGGCTGTGAAAGTCATTTAGAAGAAAGGGAATACACCTCAGAGTCCAGCCTTCCAAGGCAATTTACTAAAAGGACAAAAGGCAAGTCAGTAGATGGTGATTTTAGAGAACAAGCAAGCTACTCCATTGATTCCACTCCCTCCTGAAGATTTCTAAATGATTTCCACTCTATTGTGGACACTCAGAATTGTGTGTAACAGGATGCATCCATTGAATTACACTATAAAAATAAAATTTAGTGTCTCCAGGGATGTCTTGAAAAGGGGAGGTATTCTGTACATGAGCTGAAAGCTAGTTGTTCACAGGACAAAAGGTTTATGATCACATCATGTTGGCATGATTGATTGAGGGCTTCTTAGTGCCTTCTACAGATGGGGAGATGAGTCTCTACAAAGTGATGTTTCTTGCTGGGAGTTTTGATAGAGATGGGATCCTAAGAAAGCAACTTCTTGAATATTATAGTGAAACAGCTTTGCTTTTTTTAAAAAAAAAATCTCCATTCACATCAAATTTTCAGGTGATGCTAACATTGCTGTTCTGGGATCCACTGAGAAACACTGATATGGAGGATGTGGCCTTCCTGGTGCCCTTTTGTACTTAACCCATACAGAGTGTGAAGGGCAATTGTACCTATATTGTATAGTCTCATTCATGCCCCTTTTTCATTGTATAGAAACACTACAACATTCTCAGTTCTATCTATTCTATCCACAGATTCTCGGGATAATGAGAAATGGATATATTACCTGCCTTGGATACTTTTTGGTCTTTCACTTGTATCTTAAAGCTATAGGTACAAATATCAATGACTATTTTCATTGTATCAAAAATTTAGCACAGTCTGGAATTCCAGACTTATCTCACTCAAAGGGCCTTCTTTTTTCTCTGTAGAATTTCTCTGTAGAATCCCTGACATTTTGGTATAGGTAAAATTTAATACTCGCCCTATATTCTCTAAACATTGTAGCTATTTATTCTATTTGATGGCTTTCTTGGTTATAGTATCTATGAAATTCTATACAAAATGTATGGAGCTAGTATAAAAATAAAACAGTAATTTCAGAGTTTAAGGAGTGGTTTCTACAATGTTTCTTACCATCTTTTATGATCAGCTTGTCATAGGAACAAGATAGCTGAGCTTCAATGTCCATGGAGAGAATGTTGAGTTCCACAGTAGAATCAGGAGCATAAATTATCCATATACAGTCAGCACCATTACCATATGGTCCAGGCCAACCCGGGGAGAAAAAAAAGACAGGGGTGTCTCCTGTCACCATATACCCTCCACAAGCTCCTGTGAAATGAAAAACAACGTCTTTAAGCACTTGTCCTAGAAGTGCTTCAAAGGGGCTGCACATTGGGATTGAGAATAATACACAGTTAAAAGCATGTCCTGCTCTTCCAAGAGACCCTAGTTCTATTCCCAATATCTACATCATGCAGCTCACAACCACCTCGATCTTCAGGAAACTCAATCTCTCTTCTGGCCTGCAAGTGCACAAACATACACAACACAACACAACATATCACACACCATTCCTAGAAAAAAATTCCACTATATTGCCAAACACACCTGGAGCAATGGTGGGCAGGGTTACATTAGAAACATCTACTGCAAACCACTCCAGAAGGAATCCCCTTCCTGACTTGGAAGAGTCAGAAGAAAACTGGAATGTCAGAGAGTTTCTGCTGGAGCTAAAGGATTCTCTTTGGGTACCACAGTAAGTGCCAATCAGACGGGAATGAATGTCAAACCCATCATAAATCTGCATGAAAAAAAAAGCACAATACAACATCATCATTAGGCAACTACACACACTTTCTTCATGAGAAGCAAAATTTAAAGAATGGTTTGTATTTTATGATTTTACCAAAGTAGAAAGAATATCAGGAAAATTCTTTTTGTTTAAAACAAAAAGTTACGTTTGAACATATTATTATAACTATTTTAAGGTGTTTCATATAGCTTTGTTGTGGGATTATTCTAATGAACATCAGTGTAGACTATATAGCTGACTTGGTGGTTTATAGTCAAATCTGTGGGTGGGGAAGTACAAACGATTGTAGAGAAGAAAGCAAATAACAGGGAAAGGACCACAGTTGGCAGGGCTCTGGACACTCAAAATACTTAGTAAATCTCTTCCATCTGCCTTAAAATACTATCATACCTATTTAGAGATAGATATTATGATAGTTTTCAAATAACTGTAAGCAATTCCATTGTAACAACCATAAAATTCTTTATTAAGCTTATTTCTTTCAAATTATGTTACAAGTATTTCCACACCTATTGAGCATCATGGAGTCAGTCACTGGGTTCTGCTTTGAGCAGTGAGATGCCAAGAAGAGTGATTGGATTATGGCTTTAGGGGATATGATAGTGTTTTCTGGAATTCACAGAGTAGCCAATGTATGGAGGCAAAGGCCACCATAATTTCTTCTATTCATATTTTCTTATTTTTATATCACTCTTTCAGGTTTTAAGGCTGAAACATTAGAACAACTGGATGGCTTTCTCTCTTGTTAAGTCTGTTGATTCTGAGTATGCACTACACCTCCTCCTTCCTCCCTCTCCACCCTAACACTGGGACTTCCATCTATAGGAAAGATTTCTCTTATTAAAATGCCCGGGTTGCTGTTGAGGTTTGATCTCTTGCTATATATTGTAATGCTAAATTTTGTACCCCAAAGTCTAGGCCTATGAGTGAGTTCTCACATTTACAAGCTTTGATTGTGGGAACCTTGTCCCTTAATTTAATACTATTGGTTACATAAAATTGGCTATAGCCAATTACTGGAGGGACTAGAGGAAGGTGAGTTACTTGATGGAATGAGGAGAGGCCAGAGAGGAAAGAGGAAGAATGGAAGAAAATGAGGAAGCCACCATGAGGGGAGATGGACCATGAGCACATGGCCAGGAGAAACAACAAGTATTTGGGGTATACTGCTGGGAAGGTACCCAAGCTGCAGTTAAGAAGAATAGATTAGGGGTTAGCCCCCAATAATTGTCAAAGCAAAATAAAATAACCATAGTCTGAGTCTCATTTATTTGAAACCTAGTAGGGGATAAGCTTAAACTGTTTCTACTAGATGTTGCTTCAACGAAAGTAGCAAAGCAAGACAAGCAAATAAAAGAAGAAACAGGATAACAGGATAGAAGACAGAATAAACACATAACTAGAACAAATAGGCATGCTCAGACAGAGTCAGTAGCACAATTATTATAAAACTAATTTGATATAAAATAGAAAATAACAAACCCAATACAAGGATTACTTTTGTACAGATGACAACGAGACAACAGTAATGAGATGGTAGGACCATCACCTATGTCTGTTATTTACTTGAGTAGGTATGAATTCCAACTTATTTTTGCCAGTAGTATCCATCAAAGTATAAAAACATCTCCATCACAAAAGATTACCTTTAAACTGTCATAAAAGCAGTTTGTTGTCAATTCTATGTCCATCTCTAAGATTCTACCATGGATAATATGAGAAGAATCCACATTTACTGTCCATCTGTAGTTGGAGTTAAGTGGGTAATTTCCAGGCCAGAATGGAGTTGCGATTTTCCCATGAGTTCCCACAATATTATCATTGCCAAATACTAGAACAGAGAACAGAATTGTAAATCAGACCTATTTATAATTGTTCTTTAATAGAATGAAAAACAAAACAAAACTAAACTGAGAACAAACACAAAGGGCAAGACTGTTGGAAAGAATGAGCTTTTAATTGACTGCCATTTCTTTTCTGACCACTAAAAGAAATACTGCTTTGCTTTTGGTTTTCTGGACTATTAGTTCAAGGATGAGTCTTGAATGGAATTCCATCTCCTTAGATGGCTGCAGGCTATGAAAAGATGGGGCAACTTCCCATGTGAAAAAGATTTCCCAGACACCAGGGGACTTGGGGAGTAGGGTGCCATTTCATATCTTAATTATGATTACTAAATTTTCTTTGTTTATGAAATAAAATATTTTTTAATTCTATATGAGAATCAACACTGAGTATTGCCAATCATGAAAAACTTGTTAAAGAATAAAAATAATTAATATTTTATCTGCATTTGCCCAGGTTTTATCTGAATGATTAAGACAATCCTAAAATAATTCTAAAGGTCTAAGTTTGAAGAATGTATTTAAAAGACCAAATAAACATGTTTGATATAACTGCCTGAAGTATATTAAAAGGCCAGTTTGTACAATATCATTAATAGCAGGTAGAAACTAGAGCCTAAAAAGAATACTCAAAGCATCAAGCACACTTTTCTTTGCCATCAGTGATCTATCCATAAATAATTAATAATTAATTTTTTCTGGTATATTGAAAAGAAGGTAGAGTGTAGAATTCTTCTTAGTTAATATATAACTAAAACTTTTATCATTATTCCTAGTTTGTAGGATACATTCTAGAAACCCTTATGGAAACAAACCATCTTACTATTTTTGAATCTGGCCTGGAAGCCCATTCCAGTGCCTGAGCCATCAGAGACAAATCTGACCCACAGATTATGTCCCTCGATTGATGAATAATTGCCAGGGAGGGAGTTTCCACAGTATCGTCCCATCAAGTGGCCCGTGGCATTTCCTTCTCGGATTTCCACAAAATCCTTGTTACAGTTTAGAGAGTTCTCCAACTGGAAGGATCTAATTTGGAAACAAACAAACAGTTACAAAGCAAACATGGAACAAATATAAGATTATCCTGTTCCTACTACAATATTTGGATATCCTTCTGGAGTAAGGAAAATAAACTCTATTTCTTTATATGCTGAAATCAATTTACATTTTTCATATATGAGCTCAAATATAAGAAATATAAACTCTTGCTACAAAACATACTACCTTTGGAACTTTGAAATAAGAAAATGCAAAACAATACTACCTATAAGAGAAACAGTATAATTCAGGATCAATTTTATTATATTTAGTGGAATAAACCCACAATGTGAAACATACCGAAGTTATTTTATTCTGCTTTTGAGAAAAGAGACAGGTGACTCTTCTCTCATCTCAGAGGGTGAATCCAGGGCCTTACTCTGAAAGCATTCTATAGAAGCATGCAGTGTGACCCAGTAACCCAGCAACCCAGCACCACGTGGGAGTTCATTTGACATAAAGAATCTGAACCCCACCTGCTTTCCTGGGCATTTTTCCCCTTTCCCTTACAGAGTTTTCCCCTTGTATATTATAGCTTTTAATTTTGCTTTTATGGGCTTTCTGTATGTGTGACCCTGCCTCAGACTCTGTGTTTCTTGTGATTCTTCTTCTTTCTTTGTTTTTCTGTTTTGTTTTGTGTTATTCTTGATTGTGTTTTGTATCATTTTCTTTTATAATAATAGTTATTATTTTAGATGATTATATTCTAATGAGAGGGGAAAGTGTAGATTTGGTTGGGGGAGGAAGGGGGAAGGAAGTGGAGGCATGGAAACTGCAATGAGAATATATTATATGAAAATGTATTTTCAGTAAAAGAATAGGTAATAATTGTATATTCAGGGGGGTTAGCGGGAGAATCTATCCCTAAATAGCAACTAAATCAGGGTATGAAATTTAGCAAAACTCAGGTGATCTGAATGTTCCTTAAAATTCTGACCAATAATCTCGGAGATTACACAGGGAAGGTCTCTCCTAACTATTGGACTGTCTTCCAGGAGTAAACAGCCGGAATGGCTTCCTATCAGGAATTACAGTGGAGAAACTTATAAAAGCCAAACAAAAGTTCTTATGAAAGCTTTATTCTTAGCAGTCTTTGTTTTATAAGCAAATCTACATTTTGGCAAAGATCTGTCAGTAAAAATATAATGTGTAATAAAAATAATACCCTTTCTGTTTCTAGTTATCGCATTTTTGTCCTGCTACCAGAACCAGCCATTTTCTCAGACCCCTCTGCTGGCATGAAGTACAGTTTCTGTTCAGCCCTTTGAATATCTGCTTTATATAAATTTTATTTCTCCTCTTTCCTTTTCATTGCAAATTCAACTATAATTTATCCATTTTTTCCCTCCCCACTCAGTTTCACCACAGCATTCATAATCTAAACCCTATGCTTGAGAACTTGATGTGGTTCATATGTCTCTCACACACCCCAGGCACAAGTTCTAGTACACATCTGAATGTAATTTAGATCAGGGCAGAAATAACTCTGGGCCTTGCCTTTCTTATTCACATTAACACACACAGCAAAAGCAACTTGCATTCTTCAAAAGCCACCTTAACAAAAAAAGACTCAAACAAGGAACACAAAGGCCAAAGAAACAGCATATAGGTGAACAAGGGAACAACTGAGTCACCAAGATTTTCCTATTTAGTAATTAGGACTTAATGTCTGTCAGCTTGTGAAATGGATGCCCCTTTCTGTCCTTGTTTACTTTCTGTTGCTGTGATAGACACCATTATCAAGAGTAACTTGACAAGGAAAGAGTTTATTTGGTTAATAGGTTACAGTCCCTCATATGGACAGATCTGGCAGGGGCTCTAGGCAGGAATCTGGAGGAAGGAACTAAAGCAAAGACCAAGGAGCACTGCTTACAGCCTTATGCCCAGGCTGGCATTCACCTGCGATTCTTCTACAGTTCAGAACCACACTGGGCTGGGCTGCCCACAGCAGTTACTAATCAAGACAGCGCCCTATAGATAAATTCACACGATAACTTTCTGCTGTTGTTCTGGTGTTTCAAGTTGAAAACCAAGATAAGTACCTGTGCTCTAGCCTACTGTGGGCCATAAAATGTGGTTCCTAAAACACCAGAGAGGAGTCTTCAGTCATAACAAAGAATGAAGCATCCTTCACTGAACATTCTTTATCATGGCCTTGGGCTATGTATTTTAAAATTTAGTATGTTTAATCCTAACAGAGGCCCTTCAAGTTTATTGTTGTCTCTCTAAGGATAAAATGTGTCTTTTGAGCTTTCAATTCAATGACTTCTTAAAGTTGATTTATCAACAAATTTGTCAAGAACTGTTGGAGATTGGTTCGAATGTTTTGATTCAATTGGGAATCTGTGTGTCCAAATGCTAAAGGTCTTTGTCTCCAATTTTTTTTTTTTGATCTATCAATAAAGATGCCAGCGGCCAAAGGCTGGGCAAAGGAAGATGGGGCAGGACCCTTAGAGTTGCTTGGGCTTGGGCACGGGGGCAGGGTAGAGAGAAAAGGGAGATTGCCATGAGTTGGGGAAGAAGGATGGGACACAGGAGAGAAAGCCAACTAGCCATGTGAGAATTCAGTTGAGTGGCCACTGGCCATTTCCCCATTTGGACCTGGGGTGGCAGGAGTACCCAGCCTTTGAGTACCCAGCCAAGGCATTTTAAAATTAACTGGTATGGTGTGTGTGTGTGTGTGTGTGTGTGTGTCTTCCATTAGAGAATCCAAGAGTTCCTGGGTGGGTGTGCTCAGCCTGCCAGGAGCCAAAGTGGTGTAGCCCAAACTCACTGCTACAAAGAACAGAGAGCATAGATGTACTAAATATTCCCAGGACCTATCCTAGTTCCTGGAACCACTGAACATCAGAGAGGTGTACAACATAAATGTGTTCGAGGTAGGAGGAAAAAGACCAAGAAAAGAGATTGAAATTCTTGGCAAGTTGGGAGCTACAACAAGTTACATAGTGGACCTTGACCTTCAACACTAAGACAGGAGAACCCTTTTCTCATCACTGTCTATAAGGCACCCCCAGGAAAGAAGCATGCATTCTTTATGTGCTCAGGGTGCTGCTAAATATGTGTTGAATAGAAATACACATCATGGAGCGATTACTAGATGCACAGTTGTACAATTTCTTATTACATAAGAAATGTCATGATTTCAGTGAAAACAACTCCCAAACATTCCCACATGGCAGTTTAAACTGGCATTGTCGTTCAGGTACAGGAAGACGGCTTTTACTTATGTCACTTGCACCCTGAGGAGGCATGGGCTGACTGATGGATTCAAGAAAGCAACTTGAAATGTTTGAGCTTGTCTCATTCTTAATTAGTTCTTATAGCACAATTAGGCATGTCTTCAAGGAAAAACCAGCAAAGAATGTTTTCTCAACATAGAGGCACTTAATAGCCAGGCATTGGCATGCATGCCTGTTGTCTCTGAACAGCAAGGAAAGGCAGGAGGATCATTGCCTTCTATCTCTGCATGGAAAGGCAAGGATCCTAAGTTTTAGGTCATTGTGGGCTACACACTGAGGACATGTGAAAAAGAAAAAAGCAACAAAGTATTAATGATTTCAACCTGACCCCAATAATGTAATATAGTATGGCACATGATTTTGAACTCAACATGGTAACTTAAATGCTAACATGTCTTCAGTAAATATCTTTGCTCACTATCTAGCCATCTATCTGTCTGTCTCTTTTTATTTATTTATTCGTTTTGAGACAGGGTCTTTCTATGGAGTCCTGGCTGTCCTGAAGTGTACTGTATAGACCAGGTCAGCCTCAGATTCAAAGAGATCTGTCTGCCTCTGCCTCTGAGTGTTGGGATTAAAGGTGTGGTTGCTCATTGGAACCTCTCTACTGAGGAATGAAACAATCAGATGTCATATAACATCTCCCCATTACATCTACTTCTGGGAAATACTATTATGGCTGTTTGGTCTAACCTAGGTCTACTTGGAACATACAAGATCTCCCATTCACTCCAATCCATAGTCCATGTTCCAAAAGTGTCAAGATTCAATGAGAAAATTGAAAGTAGTTTTTACAAATCACTAATTATGGCTAATTTAAGAAACTAAATAAAAAAATCCTATCCAAGATCACTTCTCTGATAAGAAAGGAAGGGTGGGTTAGAATAGGAATATAGTGTGTGGATAAAGAAGGCCAAATGAAGTCAGGTGTTTCCTCCTCCTCCTCCTCCTCCTCCTCCTCCTCCTCCTCCTCCTCCTCCTCCTCCTCCTTCTCTCTCTCTCTCTCCTCTCCTCTCAGTTGAAAGAAAGAATATTGTTGAAAGATTCTTAATGCTTTATACAACTGAAGCTACAAATGAAACCAAAGAAATTGAGGAAAGCCTTCCTAAGGCTCCCACAAGTTCTCTCTGCTGATAGCTCAGACACAGGCTGCTGGTCAACCATTCTGTCAGTAACAGTGCTTCCTCCCTGCAGATTTACCCACACTGAGACAGGGCATGCCTGACAAGGACTTACAGAAAAGACAGCTGCAGGTGATTTCCAGGGGAGCTGGCAATGTTCCAGACACATTCTGTATTAGAATGGTAGTCTTCTGGGTAGCCAGGGCTATTGAAGATGCCATCGCCCGTGTAGAAGGTTCCACCACAAGCTGAAAGTCAAAAGAAACAAAGGGGGTTTCAGAGCAAAGACAAAATGGAAGACACCACAAGACACAAGTGGAAGGGCATTAGAGCCAGTATCTAAAATGAAGGACAAAGCGCGTCCATTCCATATGAAGAAGCAACTGTGTCACGCACAGTAACAGAGGGAGGAGTCTGAAAACAGAAACCCAAGAACTCCACAGTATGGTGAGCTGGAGGGGACCCCTTTCTAAAAGGCTTTCTCCATGTGAACTAGAACTTTAGGAAGACTTGTTTTTAATCTTGTCCAGTATGCTCTTCAACCCTAGCCTGGAAGAGAAGGTAATTTTCTCTGGTTGCCATGTAAAAAGAAACTCTACAGCTTTTCCCTCTGCGGAGGGTAGTGAAACACACTGTTCTTCATCTTTCTACACATTGGCTGTAATTGCCCCACCTGGCCAAGAGCCGCAGGGCTGGATGGCACTCCTTTCCTTTCCTGCTTAGATGCCTCACTGCACAGTGGACATGCACAGCCAGACCTACCTGACCCCACCATCAAGCTCCCAAGACAAGAACAACCATGAGGCTGTACATCCATAAGAGCTTCTATCAAACTGGCAGTCATGGAGTGCCTTAGCACTTCATGTTTACATTGCTGTGACAGTAGAGAACAGGTCTCCCAGACAAATAAGGTTTAGCTAAGAGATGGCCAGGTTTACAGATGATTTTTCTCACTTCTATACCTCATGGTTGTCAGAATGTAGACATTGAATTATAAAGAAGGTACAGGGGAAATTTCAAGAATTAGCTCCCAACGTTAAATGAAAAGAGCCCCAAATAACAAGCCAAAGACTTCTACCACATGTCTGCTAACCCTGAGGTCATCTGTTAATGCTAATCCCTCCCACTCACCTGATGTTGATGCAGAGTAGATGGCATGGAAACCGTCAAAACCGTACACAGAATCAGAGACAAACCTCACTGTCAGGGCATTGCCAAATGATATGATGGGATGGGGCAGAGAGGTACCACAGTAACGGCCTAAAGGGTGAAGAGAACCACATGGAGGTGAGTGACAGCATGGCAGGGACGACACACAGTTTTTCCAGGTACATACAAGAAATCACAAGCATAGCAGGGCGTGGTGGCCGTGCACGCCTTTAATCCCAGCACTCGGGAGGCAGAGGCAGGCGAATTTCTGAGTTCGAGGCCAGCCTGGTCTACAAAATGAGTTCCAGGACAGTCAGAGCTATATAGAGAAACCCTGTCTCAAAAAACAAAACAAAACAAAACAAAACAAAACCAAGAAATCACAAGCAGAACCACTTACATTAGCCTTGTGTTTGAGACAATGCCTGACCACTAAGGATAAACCTCAAAAATAAGCATAGCCAGGATGATTCATAAACCCAATAGAAAGCAATAGGAGGACAGAGGAAAGTTGATGTGACCAGGCTCCAGATGATGGGCCAGGTTACATGGGTTCAATGCCTTGCTTGTCATTTACTAGCAACATAACCTGAGACAAGTACTGTGGGTGCTCTGTGACTTAGTTGCCCCATGTGAAGAGGAGGACATATTAGAAATAATTAAACCCATCTCATAAGGATGTAAAGACTGAGTTACCACTTATAAAATACTTAGAACAGTACTCCACAGGAGATAACTGGGTAGGAGTGTGCATTCTATAACACATCCTGTTCCAATGTGAATGGATTAATATCTTAAACATTACAATGAGGGGTTTGCCTGGGGCTTGTTCTTTGTCCACCATTCTCTCAGGCTCCATTCTCGGCACAGGAATAGCATTGAAACCTCCTCTGATGGCGCTTCCCTCTGCCAGGGAGACTTTTCCATGGTAAAGTCTCATGGAGAAAGCTTAAAGCATGTGAAGTTATTTTGTCTGAACCATCTCAAGAGCTATATCACACACTTTATCATGATGTCTAGCACACCAACTGGTGGACTTTTAATGAAGTCAATTAACTAATTTTCAAATGCTTTCCTCCCACTGGGGACAGAAGAAACATGTCCAGTGGAGTATAAGACATATTTTAAAGTACTCTCCAGAAGCTTCAGAAAGACTTTTGTCTAATGCCAAAACAGTCTTTGTCACACTACTGCCCCTGCCTCAGACTGTCATTTAGTATCTGCAACTTGCCTTTCAGAAACAAGTTAAAATACACAAATTGCATGTAGAAGATAAGTAAGTTGAATTTCATGAGCCCCACATTGTCCTGCTTTCCTACCCTCTGGTTATTCTTATGTGGTTTGAGGCTCTTCATGCTTATTGAAAACACTGTAACCTTGAATGTCAACACTGTGAATGTCTGTGTGCATGGCTGCACACTTGGGATGCACACGCACACACACACACACACACACACACACACACACACACACACTACGTGACAAGACTACAGATGAAATGACAAAATCTCCGGTACCTTGGACAGGTGCATCAGAGTCTCTGCCATCCAAAATTTCTACAAAGTCCCGTGTGCAATCTGTGCTGCTTTGCAGATGAAAGTGAGTAAAGGAGAGAGCAATATGATTGACTGTAGAAAAAAAAGAGAGAGAAGAGTGTTGGTTATTTAATAAAACACTGGCAAGCAGAACAGAGAGATTTTGCCCCTGGTACTCTGAGATGATGCCAAATCCCTTGCTTTCTGGCAGCTTTGCACAGGGGTGGGGTGAGTAAACAGAGCTAAGGGCTCAGCTTCGCGCTAAAGGGCTTCCTTTGAAGAGTAACAGAATCAATGCTTTTGAAAAATGCCTGCAGAATCCAAAATGCCAGGCATGGTAAATCAGGACTCTTGGGTAGGGTCATCCCAGGGACTTCTGGAGACATCTTATTGGAAAACATAGTTTTCGGCTTGCTTTGTTTTGTTTTGTTATGTTTTGCTCTATTTGTGTTGTTTGTTAGCCATTGTTGTGTTCCTCTGAGAAGCACTTTCTTAGGCTCTGAGTCCTTACATGTACTTGTACTAAGGCATATTTTCCCCCCTGGACATGGCTCCCAGCACACTCAAATTTATTTAGGGGTCGGAAGCAGTGCCCGAGAGCTTCTGAATCATCCATCAAGAAAGCTTTGAATCATGGAAGAACAGTCAGCGCCCAGATGGCAGTTTCCTCTTGTAGTCTTTACAGCGTTTCTAATCCTCAGAAAGGGATCTTTTCCTGTTGCTGTCCTTGTAGCGGTGAGATCTTTCATCTAGATGTTTTTGCAGATCATTAGAAAATAATCAGGAGGCACAAAACTGCTGAGCTCAATGCAGGGGGCTTCTTTATCTTGGCTTTGTTGGGGCTCCACCCTCTCCATGTACAAAGGCTAAGGATTACATTATCTGTCAGCTCCCACATTCCATGAATGGCCATAAAATACTATCAGTTTGTGAAAGTGTTAGATAATATTTAAGGCCAGCTTTTTTGAGAATTATTTTGTGCAGGGACCTGATTAGCCTAAGTGACTGTCCTGTTTTTACAAAGTCATTAATTAAAGAACAGAGAAGAGAACTTAATGGCTTTCACACGTTGTGTCTTAAATCACAACTTCTTCCTAGAGACCTGAAAGGAGGGGAGGGTTCAGATGAAACAGGACTCATAATGAGGCCTGGAATAGTCTGCTTGGAGCCATTCTGCCAGGCCTGTAAAGGCCATCTCATTTTCTCTGCCTGGAAAATGTGGAGGGACTATTGCCATGTCACATAGCAGAATTCTAAGATCCCCAAAAGAAGAAAGAGAAAATAAGCATTTATTGAGGGCCTCTAGGCATGCACTGATTTCATAAATATATCCATTGCAGGAGAGATCAGGTTTTACAATTAGTTTCCCTTTTAGTGATCAATAACTTGCAACCCTGCGTCCTCCAACAGTTAGGTATTTCTCCAATCTCTATCCTTATTCACATATTCATTCACCATCTACTTTACTTGTATTTGTACACTTTGTTTGTATGTATTTGTGCATTTCAGGCAGGTAAGTGTTCTAGTAACTGCATCCTCAGTCGTTTGTCTTTTTGTTGGTCTGTTGGTTTGTTGTTGCACAAAGCATCTCACTGATCCCAGAGTAGCCTCCAACTAGGTATGAATGGACGATGACCTTGTACTTCTGGTTCTCCTACCAGAAGTTGGAGCGACAAGCATGCAATACCATTAACTAAATGCGATTCATTTAGTTGTGGGGATAGAACCCAGGGCTTCAATAGTGATAGGTAGGTACTCAGTCCACTGAGCTCTCCCCAGCCCTTGGTTTGTTTGTTCATCAGAGACAAGATCTCCATATGTTACTCAGGCGAGCCTTGAATTGACTGTTGAGCCCAGGCTGGTCTCCAACTCAAAATCCTTCTGCCTTAGCCTGCAGGGTGCTAGAATCGCCACATCCAGACTTAACAATTCTTTTAGATGAATGCGAATCCTTTTAAAAGTGCTTTCGTACTAGGCCAGAAAGTGTCTGTTTCCATGCATCCCAGGAAGAAGCCAATTGTCAGTTGCTGCCACTGAGGAGGTTAAATGCAGTTCACAGCCTTACCTCTCAGAAGAGCCACTTTCCCCAGACTCCCCTCCTTTTGATTTTTGTTACTTACATGGAGGTTGAGCTTCAATTATCCAGGTACAGTTCTGGTTGTTTGGATAGTTGGCTGGGTACAGTGGAGAGGAGATGCTATCTGAAGAGTCAGTAATGATGTGGGCTCCGCACTCTGGGAAGCACAGACACACATGTCATACACTTTTGGTTCCTATCAACTATACCAAATAAAGACATTAGGTGTGTGAAAATGCAAATACATTCTTCTTATTTCCATAGCACATACCAAGGAAGCCGCAAAGAAGCCACCAGATAATGAGAAAACACTTTACATTTATAATGTCTTTCAATTATAAGAAGTGGGGACACACGGCATAGAACACCACAAACAGTTGTGAATTATCTGAATCATTCAACTCATACTCTGGCCTTGGTTCACTTACTCTGTTTGCTGATAAATTATAAGAGGGAATAATTTATTCATAGATGAGTTTTTCCTCTCTAGGAAACACTCCATGTATGAAGATGATTTCAAGTTAAACAGAGAAGCTCAATGCTCTGTGGGAACGGAGGAGAGGAGGATGTGTTGCATGGTTGGGTCCTGGTCTCTGGAGGAGGCAGGACTGAGACAGGGTGTGGAGAGTAAGAAGAATGGTGGAGGGAATGCATAGCCTGAGCATGACATGGGTGAGGAGGGCCACGGTTATACAGTCTGAACTGAAGCTTATAAAGCTTAGGTAGAACTAGAAGCAGCATTGTGAAAGGGTCAGGACTGGCTTGGGGACTGTAGTGAACAGTTGTAGGGACTTGCCTTTCATCTAAGCCACACAGAGTAAGGACAGCCATGAGGACCCTCAATCTGATGAGAGTGTATCTCTTACAAGTTACTTGGTAGAAAGATGGAGCAAGGGTGGGTGAGTTTGAGGAGGCTGATACTGAAGATCAGACAGGCCAATAGGAAAGTTATATTCTGAAGCTGCACCTATGGAAATGTTATATATATATATATGACTGTTAAGTACTGCTTTGTCTTTGAAATCACCAAGAATGATAGAGCACACCTAGTGTCTTGCTCCAGTGTACCTTTGGGAGGACTGACTCAGAAATTGTGTCCAACCAGGATCGTTCACTAATGTGATACCTATAAGTCTCCTAATATGGATATAGACAGGGATATGATTATTAAGCAGGCAAACATTATTGGAGGCAAGGCCAATGAGATAGCTCAGTAGGTAAAGGCAGTCGCCACCCAGCCTGCTGAATGAGTTCAATCCCTGAGGTCCAGACAGTGAGAGAACTGAGTCTAGTTCTGAGTCCCACAAGTTGTCCTCTGACCTCTACATGTGCACCAACACACACACACACGCACACACACACACACACACACACACACACACACTTACAAGTAAATATATGTACAATTCATTTAATTAAAAAATATTTGAAATAGATTATCTGAGTCATCCCGACAAAAATCATGGCCCCAATTCAAACCAGTTAACAATCCCTCTAATCTCTGTGTTCCTTCCCTGTCTAATGGTTTGATAAAGATTAATCTCAGAAAATTCTGGTGAAAGGCAATGGGTGAAAATGCTTGGGAGAGGAAATTGAGAAATGGCAGTAACTTAAGGACAAAAACAATAGAAAACTATGGGATTCAGCAACAAGGAAAACCACTCTGGGCAAGTAGAACCTGACTCTTTCCCAGTTGTGTTTCCTTGGATAAGTGCTAGGGAAATTAACTTGGCTAATTCTGTCTTATGTATCACTGATACTATACCATTAAACATTACTCTAAAAACACAGCACTTAAGAGATATGCATAACCTAAGACATCATTATCATTTAAGGTAGATGAAGATAAATAAAATGTAGAACAGTTAGAATACTTACAAGTCTCGATTTCTGAACATTTTCATGTTAAGTTGGAAGCTGTGATCAGTTTCTGAAGTCTGGTGCCATTATACCACTAAGGAGGGCTCAGGTGACCCATAGGATACTTGCCTTGCCTGAATTGAGCTCGGAAGCCCCTGCTCTGGCTGGAAGATCCAGACTGGAATCTCACAAAGAGGCTGTTTCCTGAAGAGGTGATGGAATTAGGTGGCTGCTGTCTTCCACACACAGTGGCGACACGGGTGTTTGCAGAACTTGAGCCATCATATGTCTACAAATATGGAAGACAGAAAACTGTCTTAATACCGCAAGTTCACATGTATAAGACTCATATTCTGTGGGCTATCTGCATATCAATGAACTAGTAAAATATCACATTGACTGGATCTAGAAAAAAAATGCCTTATTTCATTATCTTGCTATCCAGGAACATGGCTTAGGATTTGGTCATTATAGTGTCTAGAGACTATAATGAGCAACCATTCATTGTTAGAAACAGAACATTCTTGGAACCCTTTGCCCCTCGAGGATCATAGATAGTGAGCAAAAGAAATGACAGAATACTTCTAATAATGTGAGTGAGATTAGTTTGGTTTAGGAAAAAAAATACCTCATTCAAAGACATCTATTAAATTCTATCCCTGTCCAGGACTATGCTGGAACTGCTCCAACCCTACCTTCTGGGCCAGTGGAGTGAAGTTTATATCCTGTATGCCCAAATCCCCACATCACTCTATGAAACTCAAATGTCCTCATTAGTCTGCTACTCTGAGCTAACATGCGTTTCTGAACACTTATGTGTGAACCAGTGATAAATGAGTCCCTTGAACTTGTATGGCAATACTTGCTGCCACTTGTTAAGTACCTACTCTGACTGAAAATGGATTCAGCCTTTCTCATTGACTCTTCCGAGCAGTTTCTCTACCTATATCTCTATCAACAAACTCATAAACAATCTAAGTCACATATAAGTTATGAAACTAAACTTGAAACTCTTATTTTATCCAATATAAGATATCAGTTGAACAGGGTAGATATATTAATATATTAAGTATCTGAAATAAGTTAAATTAAATTAATAATGACTGTCTCCTTAAAAACCAATTGCTATCTATACTTTGCTAAAAATTTAGAGGAGATAACAGACTATTCAAAAATCTAAAGTAAGGACGGTATTCACAAGTAACCTGAAATATCTAGTGAGATATATGATCAGAATGCTCTCACATAAGCAGGGTTGGGAGGGCATTCTGAGTTGATTTGTGCAAGCATGGGAATAAGATAGCAATAGGATTTAAATTCTCAGAAAAAGGGACCAGGCTTTTAGAGTAACAAACACAAAGTCAATGTGGTTCTAGAACAGTGCTTCTTTCTCCCTCCCCCTCTTATCATTTAGTGTTCATATTTCAAATCCAAACATTCAGTAAGCGAAGCTTTAAAAATGATTTTTATTCAACCAACATTGACTGAAAATTGAATTATATTCTTCTAGCCAATTTAAAATGTAATTTCCAGTACTGATCACTTTGACCAGTCACTTATTCTCTGCAGAGAGTATTCAGCCATAAACAGGACATCTGGCTCACACCTTTCCCTATAAGCTCAGAGAATATCCAGGAAGAAGGGAGCAGATATGACTGTAGAATCAGCAAAAAGGGAGGAGTGCTGTAAAAACAGTATCTCCTGGACATGATTGGGTCTTTGCATCCATAAACCCACACAGCTGTGGTTGCCTGCATAAGATCAAGCTAGTCAATATGGCAACATGGATAAGGGAGGGACTCAAGAGGCTCTACCCCCTAGGTTAGCAGTTATGGTAGCCTATGAATGATAGAAAACGGTAAGGCAGTTTTCTTTATTGCTATTGGCCTTGTTCATGCTCCAGTGTACAGTTCTCCAATGTATGGGCAGCACAGTCATTCTCAGGTCCAAAATAACCGCCAATTCCCCAAACTCCACGACACTCCAAATATCCAAAAATGGGCTCAACCTGAACTATAGGAGGATTTCTGATGGTTAGTTAAAACCAGGATTCTTCAGGAACTTGTGAAGTGAATTTCTGTCCACCAAAACTAGTCACTTCCCTTACCTCTGGCCAAAGAGATGTATGACTACCTGTGGTGTCTATCAGCATGCCAAAGCTGTTGGCTTCCAAAGTCCTTCAGTATCACAAGTACTTGTTGCACATTTCTTTTTTTTTTTCTTTCCATTTTTTATTAGGTATTTAGCTCATTTACATTTCCAATGCTATACCAAAAGTCCCCCATACCCACCCACCCCCCCTCCCCTACCCGCCCACTCCCCCTTTTTGGCCCTGGCGTTCCCCTGTTCTGGGGCATATAAAGTTTGGGTGTCCAATGGGCCTCTCTTTCCATTGATGGCCGACTAGGCCATCTTTTGATATATATGCAGCTAGAGTCAAGAGCTCCGGGGTACTGGTTAGTTCAAAATGTTGATCCACCTATAGGGTTGCAGATCCCTTTAGCTCCTTGGGTACTTTCTCTAGCTCCTCCATTGGGAGCCCTGTGATCCATCCATTAGCTGACTGTGAGCATCCACTTCTGTGTTTGCTAGGCCCCGGCATAGTCTCACATGAGACAGCTACATCTGGGTCCTTTCGATAAAATCTTGCTAGTGTATGCAATGGTGTCAGCGTTTGGATGCTGATTATGGGGTGGATCCCTGGATATGGCAGTCTCTACATGGTCCATCCTTTCATCTCAGCTCCAAACTTTGTCTCTGTAACTCCTTCCAAGGGTGTTTTGTTCCCACTTCTAGAAGCTGGAAAGAACCCAGATGCCCCTCAACAGAGGAATGGATACAGAAAATGTGGTACATCTACACAATGGAGTACTTACTACTCAGCTATTAAAAAGAATGAATTTATGAAATTCCTAGCCAAATGGATGGACCTGGAGGGCATCATCCTGAGTGAGGTAACACATTCACAAAGGAACTCACACAATATGTACTCACTGATAAGTAGATATTAGCCCAAAACCTAGGATACCCAAGATATAAGATACAATTTCCTAAACACATGAAACTCAAGAAAAATGAAGACTGAAGTGTGGACACTATGCCCCTCCTTAGAAGTGGGAACAAAATACCCTTGGAAGGAGTTACAGAGACAAAGCTTGTTGCACATTTCAAAGTCCATCCTAGTGGACAAGTCTTCCTCCCTTTCCCCTCCTTCTAAACTCCTTCCGGCCCTTGGGTTTCTCTTCACATCCCTATCCCTCAGCTACCCATTATCTTTATAGCTCTGCTACCCTCCATGTGTTTTCTATGGTCTGCTCTTGCTTTTCTCACTCTGTTTTCTCTATTCTCTACCCAGGCTTCTCATGCCTCTTTTACAAATAGCCCTGGCCAGGTTTGGTCAGTCTGCTATGGTCAGTCTGCTGCTTTCTCTCTTTGCTCTGGACTCATACAGCTGCCTCTAGCTGTTCACTCTCTTATATATACACAATAAAAACCTTCCCCCCTTCATCATACCATGGAATAGATGTCTTGTCAGTTTATACATTTATTAAGCAAGGAAGCAAACGAAGGGCACGGAAGTGTGAAGAGGGATTCAGGACGAGTGGGAGGGGTTCTGAGGACTGATTATGATCAAAATAAATTGTGGATGTGTAATGAGAATTTCAAAATAAATAAACATGGTTTCCAGTCCAGTATGGTTGATTCTTTTAGACAAATAATAGCCAAAACACCATATAAACTATCACAAACATTCCTCTTAATTGGTTTAATTCTTAAACTCTGGTAAAATACTAGACTCTAATAAGTATATTCTAACTTCCCAAATAATAGAAATTTGAACCTCTCCAAGTCCACACTTTTAAAAAAAAATGTTCTAATTTAATTTCTGCCGCTGTGATAAAATACCCTGACAAGTAATTTAGGGAAGAAAGGGGCTTCTTTCAGTTTATAATTCTACTTTACAGTATTTCATTGTGGAAAAGTCATGGCAGGAACCTCAAATACACATTCAATCGCAGCACATTCAAGAACAGAGTAGAGAGAAATGAATGCATGCAAAGCCCCTTCCTTGCTTGTGCTCAGTTTGATTACTCTTATATAGTTCAGATCATTTTACCTAAGAAATGGTGCCACCCAAAGTGCCGATGTCAATGAATTAAAACAAATCCCCCATAAACATGTCTATAGGCCAACTTAATGTAGATAATGCCTCCTTGAGATTCTCTTCCCATCTTCCTAGGCAATTCTTGTAGTTAAATTGAAGTTATGTACCAATAGCATACTAAATGTGTGTGTGTGTGTGTGTGTGTGTGTGTGTGTGTGTGTGTGTGCGTGCATGCTTTTTATTAGCATCACTGCAAATCTCATTAGTCTGCACTAACATGTGATTGTTTTTAAATAAAGTGAGACTAATGTGCTTGTTATAAAATCATGCCCTACCCAAGATAAGCTAGTAGCTCATCTAAGATCACACAGCTAGTGAGCATGAATCTTCACTCGTCAAATTCTACATAACAGTGCTTCTTTTAAAGCACTGGTGATAGCTGGTTTATTGTCATGTGCTTGTAACCCCAGAATTTGGAAGACTGCGGCAGGATATCATAAATTCATGCCCACAGTAGACTATAATAAGATACTGGCTATATAAATAAATATTTTATGCATATTAATTATCATTTGGTAAAATTCCAAAGCCTCACACAACCAATGAGACAGTATTTAAATTTCATTTGAAATATCAATTCTACTTGAGAGTGCTTTCAGCATTTGCAATATTAAGACAATGGTGTTGCATTTTGATTTTTAATTTGCAAAGTTATAAGGAAACACTTCAAGAAAGAAAATATGAGAAGCTCTATTCATGCGTATTTAAAGCTGTACTGCCATAAAACTATCAATATGTATGGCCCTTTATTTCTACTTTGGCTCCCAAAGCAGAGCTAGTAATTGTATCACCATTGGATATGTGTTTAATATATTCATATAGCATAAGTAATTCTTAAGTCTGCTGCCAAGAAAGACTAGGCTTTCTAACCTGCTACTTAAATAAGAAATGCCAGAGCAGTATACACACAAGACAAAACTCTCAACTTACTTTTTTCCTCTAGGTGACACTAGTGAAATAAGATTTTTGATGCTGAATCCACAAAATTAAAAATAGCAACCATGTTCGTGAGTTCCAACTAACAGAGTTCTCAAGAAGTTGCAGAAGATCTGGTTAACTGCTAAACATTTCCACAGGAAAGGATTGGGGATAGTATAAAATCACAAGATTCTAGTACACATATTTAATAACCCAAAAATGTAACTTTGTGTGTAAAAAGAAAGAAAAAGTCCAGAACCTGGCACATAATAGCCAGGAAAGGCCAAATGTATTAATGTGTCAGTTTATAGTTTCTGAGAATAGAGGGCTAGGCTGAGAAAAAGCCCTAAGAAGAAGCTGCCCACTCCCACATTAGGTGGAGTATAAAAAACAAAGTAGGCTCAATAGTAAGAAGCTCTTTAGAGGAGGTGAAGTCAAATGTGGCTGATGCCAGGTCCCCTGTGGCTGCTGTCATGCAAGGTTTTCTATATTCTAGGCCCAGGGAGTAAAGGGCAGGGGTGCAGTCACAGGACATAGCCAACTCTACACACTCAGCTCCCAGGTGCCTTTCTCTGGCAGTGTGAGAGAAGGGGGAAGGATGAGGTGGTCCAAGACTTTGAACTTATCCCACAGCCCAGCGTATGTCGGATACTGGATACATCATGCAATGTGTCCGCTCTTTCCATAGCCTGAGCCTTAGCCAGAAGCAGGAACTGAGCTAATGGATTAGGAGTTTTCATGTTTGACATTTCAATATCATATATCATGAATTTGACTAAATGTCAACCAACGCCAGGTTAATACATGCCTCTCCTCGTCATACATCAAGTGGCATTAGGAAGATAATCATTCCAGTGAGAGACTGACATCCCTTCTGGGTGACATTTACAGTTCTGGGAGGAAAGGCTCTACATTCAGAGTCTTACAGAATGGCTATTTGAAAAAAATGCAGTTAGAATCTTTTACTTTGTTGTACATGATATGTTGATATAAATATTCATTACTAATGAACTATATGTGACATTGAAATATTGATGGCAGATTTCTTTTAGTTGGAAAAATAATCTTATTTAGCAAAACATCTTTATAAGCTTCTATGTGGGACTAGAATAATCGAGGTAATGTTTCATCTTTGGGGGACAAGTCCCTCCCTATCTTGTACTTCCTAATCATTACTCAGCCACCTACTCTGTGAAATGGCGCTAATATTAGTTTTTATCACATACTATTTTGGCGAACTAAATAAGTAAATAGAATTAAAAGTGTTTCTGGTATAGTGTTGGTGTGTAACAGATAGCTATTAAATAGCATGAATACTTATGACAAAACTTTTTACATCTCTCCTCTAGTTCCCAACCCAGTGGGTCAGCATGCTGTCCATATGCTCTGCCACAACTTTGTTTCCATCTCTTCTCCTCATGCCTGGAGCCTCTTCTGGGCTCATGCCTTGATCAGTTGTTTTCTGCCTTGGCTTTGTGTCATCTTTCAGTTCGGTATCCAGGCAACTGCCACTGTGCCACGTGCTGTCTCTGAAGTCCAATGCAAGGGAAAACTGAAGAACCCTTCAGGTAATGCAGATTACATCAGAGATAAGCAGTCACTAGTGGCTACCTTTAAGAATGGAAGAACATGTGACTAGTGTGGCTGCTAGTAACCACTGCAGCCTGGAGTACCTGCTCTGTTCTGTTCATGACCCTGAAGAGATTAAATGGCTCATGTTCATCCGATGGAACTATCAGTCACCACTTACTACCTAAAGCTCACCCTGATTGCAGGGCCAAAATGAATTGCACCAAGTTGAGCTTTGCAGGAGGAGAAACTGGGAATGTACAGTGTATACTTTTATTTCCATTTGTGGCACTATACTTTTTGTCCCCTCATTTGCCAGTCTTCTGGGAAATAGCAAAACAATGCAACTGTAGCATGGTCAAACGTGTTAGGCGGGGGCTGGTGAAATGGCTCAGTAGGTAAGAACACCTGCAGACAAGCCTGATGACCTGAGTTCGAGCCTTGGGATCCACTCACATGACAGAAGGAGAGAAGTAGTTCTAGTGAGTTGTCTTCTGACCTCCACATGCATACCCACATGAATACAAAATTAGTCCATAAAAGTGTACTTACATGTTAATTTCATTAGGATGATACATTGAAGACTAAAAAACACCAAAATTTTTAAGTGGGGACTATTTATGATTTAATGATGTTGGTGGGCAAAGAGCTGAGGATGCTGGATCAGTTCTGTGTTCCTAAGGTCCACAATGTAAAATGATAAATAAGACTTTTAACATAGTATGACTAACCAGGCTAGAAGAAGGAGTAATGGGAACTTTGGCAGGAACAGACAAACCATAGTATGAGGCACCTATAAGTGCTCACAAATACAGTTTGTGAGTTAGTTCTTATGGCCCCATTTTGCAGCTTGGAAATTTAAAAGACTTAGAAAATGTAAGTGACTTGGAATCAAATACGTAATAGTAGCTCAGAACAGTACAAATCATGTCTTTCTGACATCATATTGATTATCATTAAATGGAGGGGAAAGGTAAACAAATTGCATTCATTTAACTCAATATTAAGAGACCAGAATTCTGTGAAGTGACATGAGTTCCCCATGACCTTTTAGAAAGATAATCATTGGAGCTTCCCGCATTTTGAAGACTGCAATAGGGCATCCTTGGAGGTTGTGATGGCTAATCTCGCTTGTCAACTTGACTTCATCTAGAATTAATGAGGACCCCAGCAGCTGGGCACACCTGTGAGGGGGGTTTCTTGGTTGGATCATTTGAGGTCATAAAGCTCACTCAAACTCTATGCCACACCTCCCTTCTGGTAGAAGCTCACATAAGAGCATAAGGAAGAAAGAAGCTTTTGCCTTTTTGCCTGCTTGCCCTCATTCTAACTGGCAAGTTCACCTAGCCTTTTCCTTTAGAGAAGCCTGACTAATACAGGGACATTTTAGAAAGCCTTGTGTTGAGCTCCTGTGGATTTCAGAGTCACGCATTCCACTGAACAGCCATAGCATTACCAGCATGGCTAATTCATCAAGGTGTCTAACCAACAGCCCAGAGTGAAGGCTAACAAATAAACCTAAAACTTACATTCCTGACTGCTAAATGCGCTTGCGCTCTTGGACCCGGGTATACTAGTGTCTGCATGCTGCCTTTCCTGGGCCTAACTGCAGATCTCTGGCACAGCACAGCTCCTCACTTCCATCCTGATCTTTACGAGATTTGAACTCCATCTGGCAATTCATGTCTCTGCTTAAGTGAATTAAATCTTAGCACAGTAAAAGAAACATGGGAAGGGCAAGATCTATGGCAGTAAAAGAACTATTCATATCTGTCAGGTCCAAAGTAAACTCTAATCCCCCAAACTCCAAAAGGTACTCAAAATATCAGAAATGGGCCCAACCTGGATTAAAGGTGGGTTTCTGGACGTTAGATAAAGCCCAGCATTCCTCAGGAACTTGTGAAGTCAGTTTCAGTCTACCAAAGGAGTCTTTTCCTTTACCTCCAGCAAGACAAAAGGTTCTCCAACTAACATACACCTCTGGCACCTCTCAGCATATCAATGTCCATGCTGGCCCCAGGCTCCCTCAGTCCCCATTCACAAGTATTTGTTATACATTTCAATGCTCACCCGCTGGTCTCCACCCACCTCCACCCCCACTTCTTATAACCTAGGTCTAGCCTCACTAGACTTTCTCTATTCTCTCTCCTCTGCTACTTTCCCCTCTCTGGAAGATAGCACTGGCCATGACCAGTCTTCTGGCTGTGTTCAGTCTACTTCTTTTTCTACCTGCTCTAGGCTCTTCCAGATGCCACTGTATATTTTTTCTCTCTGATGCACAATCGAATCTTCCCATAGCGTGGAGCAGTCGTGTCATTGGTTTATACCATATCAAGATACAAAATCAACCTTGAGAACAGAGAACTCATGAACCACCTCCATGTTATATATGGTAGCGTAGCTGCTAAGGGAATTCTCAGCTTCAAATCTGGCCCCAAAAGAGAGGAAGTACTAAATGACAAAGAAGGGAGGCTCTCGGGATATGGTCCATGCTGTTAGAGTCATAGATGTAATCAGGGAAGGATACAGAAACCTGACTCCTTGCAATGGCTTTTTTTGAGGGGAGAGAGGAAGGAAGCTGGGCTTCCGCATTAATGATATTTCCCAGTACGCTGGTCTGAAATGGAAAACCAAGTTAAATTGACAAACTTCCATCTCAGTTCAGGACTCCTACTTTTAAGCTGTTATTGTACACTATGCCATTCGGCCTTCACATTTTTCAAAAGACTAGGAGATGTGACCAGGCCTAGGAGCAGGGCCGTAAAGATCCCTCAAGAAGGAAACGTTTAAAAAGACGGAGCCAACATGAACATCAAACATGATAAATACCCTGGCCCATGAGCTGTGGCTTCAGCTCAGTTCCTTGCTTTGCTTTGGCATAGCTACCGGAGATTCATTTGACATAGGCATGGGAATGGCTAAGCAGATTATCACAAGTGAATCACAAAACAAACATTTCAAAGCCCTTGCTCAAGCAACCTAAAACGTCTGATGGGGATCAAGAAAGAAGGGAAGAAGGGAGAGAAAAGGAGAATGGGGAGGACCTAAAAAGGAGGGGAGAAGGAAGGAGGGTGACTGTCCTGAACTCATTGTAAAACAGTAAATATTTAAAGAAGGCTGTTTCCCTTTCTCTGAAACTCTAGTTATCGATTACTCCTGACTCCCTTCAGTCCCCTCTGGGAAGTGACTGTGTTTTAAATGCAAGCATATCATGGGCTGCATCGAAGGGGGGTTGGGGGGAGACAAATTATGGACCCTGCCTTAGGCGCCTGTCCTGTTGAGCTCTGGGTGTTGTGGGCAGATAATGTGAGAACAACAGGCTCTGGTGCCTCAGAGTGAGGCTTGTGGGTCTGGATTGTTTCAGTTCAGATCAGACACTTGGCTTCCTTTCTTTTTCCCTTAGACAGTCACCAAAAGCTTCAGGAAAAACAAACAACCAAAACCGAACCAGTTAGGGGCTGCTTGCCTCCTCCTCCTCCTCCTCCTCCTCCTCCTCCTCCTCCTCCTCCTCCTCCTCCTCCTCCTCCTCCTCCTCCTGCTCCAGCTGTTTGCCTGAGTGCATTTCTCCTTGCAAATAATAGGCAGGATGGCCTGTGCTCTGCTTGCTTTTTTATCTGCACTGATTCACACAAGGCAGACATTCCATTGCACTGAGCACAGAGGCTGCTGGAAACAGAGGTCAGCCTCTCAGCAGCCCTTCCTTCTCCCCCCTCCCCCACCGCAGTCTGTCCCTCCCCCTCCTTCTCACACAGAGTGCAGCCGTTTTCTCCCAGATCAATAAGAACTTACAGACCCATAGTACCTAAGGCTCAGAAGAGAAATTCTAACGAAGCAATTAAACTGGCGGTTGGAGGTCACTTTAACACTTACCCTTCAGGAAAGAAAACATAATGGAGTCACTTTTCCCTGATGACTACACAGAGCCACCCCCCAGCCAGCAAATGCTGTCTAGCATTAAACACTCATGACTTATCATCCCCAAAGTCAGAGGAGAGCTAACACCAGGCTGGAAAGCAGGCAAGCAGGAATCACGGACATTTTACCAAATTATATGAAGCCCAGTACAAGTCAGCTGTGTGTGGGAGCCTCAACATTTTAATAGAAGTGTTGAAAGAAATCAGTTTCCCTCCCTTTTCATTATAGCAGAATGAAATTCTAGACAACACATCTGTACCATGTTTTCTAAGTCCTCATGCAACTCAAAATAATGAGGTCCTATGTCAATGACAGTGTCCTCTGCAAATCTTAAAATGCACGGATCCCAGCAGGAGTACAGATGGCAAGGACTCATTCACTCATATAATTACGGTGTGTCTATTAGGAGGAATCCATGCATCAGATTTCTGCCTATGGGTACAGACTGCTGTGGGTTATATGAAAGAAGATGGATGGTATTTATTACCTTATTGCCTTAGTTAATTGTTCATCACAGTGATAGAACACCTGATAGGAACAACCAAAGGGGGAGGGGAGGTTGTATTTGGCCGATGGCTCTATTTTTAATTTTTAATTTGTTTCCTCTGAATGCTGAAGTTTGCCTTTCAGTCCTGATGCTCCAGCTTGGGGCTATCTGTGGGCTTGTCCTCCCTTCTAGATGAGCTGTGATCTGAACACACAGAGAGAAAGATGCGACTGCCACTCAAACCCCACTGTGCTTGCATTCCAGAGACTGAATGTGAGAGGTCCTGAGAGTCAGACTTTGACAGAATATTGCCCTTACCATCCATTGTAACCTCCTGTGGAAAGCCTTCTGGAGTACCACTTGGCAGGAGTCTGACATTGGCCAAAGACAAGGAAATGGGCTTTAGACAGGAATCTGACATTGGCCATGACAAGGAAGTAAGCTCAGGCAGGAATCTGACATTAGGGCATAATAAGGAAGTAAGTTTTGGCAAGAATCTAACTTCAGGCTGTAATAGAGAAGTAGGGAAAGGCAGGAATTTTAGTCTTAGGGTAGAACAGAACTAGGCTTCAGACAAGATTTTGGGCTTGGACAAGAAAGTGGGCTCAGGTATTTTGGTCATTATGACAAGCCCTTTTAAACTGTCATGGGAGTAATCACTTGCTGCTTTGTTAGTTACTTATTGTACTGTTTGCCCAAAATACTTGCATGTAATTAAAATGGTATAAAAAGTGGGTTGGACGTCAATAAGACAAAAAGGCCACCAACAGATTGGGAAAGGATCTTTACCTATCCCAAATCGGATAGGGGACTAATATCCAACATATATAAAGAACTCAAGAAGGTGGACTCCAGAAAATCAAATAACCCCATTTAAAAATGGGGCTCAGAGCTGAACAAAGAATTCTCACCTGAGGAATACCGAATGGCTGAGAAGCACCTGAAAAAATGTTCAACATCCTTAATCATCAGGGAAATGCAAATCAAAACAACCCTGAGATTCCACTTCACTCCAGTCAGAATGGCTAAGATCAAAAACTCAGGTGACAGTAGATGCTGGCGAGGATGTGGAGAAAGAGGAACACTCCTCCATTGTTGGTGGGATTGCAGGCTTGTACAACCACTCTGGAAATCAGTCTGGCGGTTCCTCAGAAAATTGGACATAGTACTACCGGAGGATCCAGCAATACCTCTCCTGGGCATATATCCAGAAGATGTCCCAACCGGTAAGAAGGACACTTGCTCCACTATGTTCATAGCAGCCTTATTTATAATAGCCAGAAGCTGGAAATAACCCAGATGCCCCTCAACAGAGGAATGGATACAGAAAATGTGGTACATTTACACAATGGAGTACTACTCAGCTATTAAAAAGAATGAATTTATGAAGTTCCTAGGCAAATGGATGGACCTGGAGGGCATCATCCTGAGTGAGGTAACCCAATCACAAAGGAACTCACACAATATGTACTCACTGATAAGTGGATATTAGCCCAAAACTTAGGATACCCAAGATATAAGATACAATTTGCTAAACGCATGAAATTCAAGAAGAATGAAGACCAAAGTGTGGACACTTTGCCCCTTCTTAGAAATGGGAACAAAACACCCATGGAAGGAGTTACAGAGACAAAATTTGGAGCTGTGACGAAAGGATGGACCATCTAGTGATTGTCATATGCAGGGATCCATTCCATAATCAGCTTCCAAACGCTGACACCATTGCATACACTAGCAAGATTTTGCTGAAAGAACCCAGATATAGCTGTCTCTTGTGAGACTATGCCGGGGCCTAGCAAACACAGAAGTGGATGGATCACAGGGCCCCCAATGGAGGAGCTAGAGAAATTACCCAAGGAGCTAAAGGGAACTGCAACCCTATAGGTGGAACAACAATATGAACTAACCAGTACCCCGGAGCTCTTGACTGTAGCTACATATGTATCAAAAGATGGCCTAGTTGGCCATCACTGCAAAGAGAGGCCCATTGGACACCCAAACTTTATATGCCCCAGTACAGGGGAACCCCAGGGCCAAAAAGGGGGAGTGAGTGGGTAGGGGATTGTGGGGGTGGGTATGGGGGACTTTTGGGATAGCATTGAAAATGTAAACGAGGAAAATACCTAATTAAAAAAAAAGTGGGTTGGAAAATAAAAAATGTGCCTTCAGTTTCAGAATTGACTGGGGTCACGCTACAATGTTGTCTGGCTGTCCTTTTTCTTTTTAATCCTCACTCCTGCACTGGAGAACCTGTTGACTAACGGGCTTGGTCAACCCCTTTTCCCTCTTCCTTCTCACAAGCACGGGCTCAAAGCAGATGCTCTTCTTGAATGTCCCAGGTTCTCAGAGCCTGTAGCAAACTAAGATCCTTAGATCAAGGGTAGAGGGGGTGGGGGATATGCCACACTCAATACCAATGGCCTCGTGGTGACTGCTCATAATCAATACCTACATTGAATGAACTAATGAATGAATGAATGAATGAACAAGTGAATGAATGAGGCAGCTAGTCCATGGAATGTAGACCTCCCAACTTCTAAACAAGAACATTTTCCACTTCATGTTTAAATGTTTTCTTTCAGTGAGAATTCAAGTCTAGGTTCACCAGAAATAGAAGACAATTTTTATATTTTATCAAAATACTTATTCTTACCTTAGGGAGTATGTATGATAAGGGTTACCTCTGAGTACTGGGCCTGCTATTAATGTGTGCTGGACCTTGACATAGGCTCTATTAATCGCCCTCTTTTTAAAGGAGACTTTTATGGAGAGGATACTAAATGATTTGTAATGTGTCCTGACTTCAGCATTCTGTGTCTTTATGACCCGATGACGGTTCTTATTTTTGCTATAATCAACTAATTACTACATTTTCATATAAACAGGATGACTTGTCCCTGTTTTTAAGCCTAGTTTACCGTGGTATTAATGGTACACTTTAGTTTTGCTAAAAATGCCCTGAATACAATCATTTGAGAAAGCATTATTGGCTGCTGTTATTTTTTTTCCCCTTACTAATGGCTCTATCTAAGCTCCAGGACCAAGGAATTAACTTTGTGTCTCTAAAATGAATGATTAGCTTTGTATGAGCTTAAGCTACAGAGATTATTATGTAAGGTTTTGGACACGGGGGTACATTTCACATCCAGTGTCCATCTGGTCATAAAGATAAATGGCTGGGGTTTCAATGTGGGCCTTCATGAATCTCTGGATAACTAACTACATCTTGGAGCCAGGCTCCAGCATTACCGGAGCATTGCCCAGACCGGCTCCAAATCTCTGTAGACCTCCTGTTCCCACAACTGAGTGTACTTGGCAACTGTGCACAGCAGATCTCTATTCTAATGTACCTGTGTAATTTTTTTATATTTAATGATGTTGTTGTGAAGATAGTTTCCAAACTATATAAGACGACTTAGCTTATACAGTTTATACCATTCAGAACATAAATGTATAAATCAGAAAAATATTAGGACATGTATTCTAATTTCTCATTCTAAAGACATACAATTATAGGATCCATCTGGGTTCCTGCCTTGTTTAATTTTGTGTTAGCAACAGAACATCTGACAGAGGCAACTAAAGGGAGGGGGGGTCTTGACTCAGCTGATGGTTTCCCGGCCACTTCAGCTCATCATGACACAAAAAGCATAGTGATGAAGAGGCTCCATCTCTGGTGTCACGAACACAGGAGCTGAATAACTCATATAGCATAAACCAGAAAACAACAAATTCAGAATGTGGGACAAGTATAAGAGTCACACAGATGTTCTTAGTGACCTACTGAAGTGTCTGCTGACCTACGCCAACACCCAAAGCTCCACAGCCCTCCCTCCAAATAGCAGCCCAACTAAAAACCGAGTGCTAAAATCATTAGCCTTTGAGAGATACCTCAGATTCAAACCCTAACACTGTGTACTGATAACATGACTGCAACCATTACTCTTGCCTCTTACATTTGACTGTTCTTTTACCATAAGCACCTCACCCTTATGTGAGATATATATATCAATATATCATAAGGATGAATATATAGTTTTCCTATGACTTATATATAATATACACATATATATATTGTTTTCCTATGACTTTTAAAGTATAATTTTCCATTGATTTCTTTTATCCACAGGTTATTGCCTTTTATCTATCCATGCCACTTATGTCTATAATTCTATGGAACACTCAAGAAGTTCGGCACTTTCTATCCTGATGTGATCTAGAGTCTTCCATCAACTACCCACAGTGAGCAGTGATTCTGTTTCCACTCTTATTACACTGTCATTTCTAGTTCGTGTGACACCTTTTGTCACCCACTTTTTACATTCAGCTTCATCCTAGGTGTCTCTGAGACCACTCTCTCTTGTTCTCTTAGCTTTCATTTGCCCCTTGATTAGTGGCATGACCTCTAAGAGTTTATACAATCCTCCTATAAGAGACCATACTTATTCCCATGACTTTAAGAACTATCCAAGTAAAAACACATTTACTCATATACATATATATCTATGGATACGGATATGGATACAGATATACAGATACAGATACAGATACAGATGATACAGATACAGATACAGATACAGATACAGATACAGATACAGATACAGATACAGATACAGATACAGATACAGATACAGATGATACAGATACAGATACAGATACAGATACAGATACAGATACAGATACAGATACAGATACAGATACAGATACAGATACAGATACAGATACAGATACAGATACAGATACAGATCTCTACCTATGACCCCCACCTTGAGTACCAAACTCTATAGGGTAGCCATGTAAACACTTCCTAGCTTAACTCTTTATTCAGTTGATTGCTTTGTCATTCAAGTGCTCTTTACAGAAATAACTAACTCCACCTTCTGCCACCCATCCTCCTTCCATCATGTAACTGGCCCATGGGTCTTCCTCTTGGTCATCATGACAGATCTGTAGTGTGAATGGTGCCTGGATTCCATTCTCAAGACAACTGCCCAAAATAAGGCTTTATCACTCAAGCATTCCCCACTGGTTCAAGAGTCTCTATTGAACCATTTTCTTTCTCTACTAACTTATTCCTTACACCACTCATTGTAAAACACAATTGTGAGCGACCTATTCCTCTATCCAATGGAAAGTGTACAGTAGCGCATTCAACTTAGATGGCTTCTTTTGGCTTTCTTTCGTCTCCATGCTTCTTAACAACTGTCTACATTGCGGGCACAAAGCTTGTCTTTCCCGTTCTGAAGTCCATGTGCTATTTCCTTCCTTCCTTCTCTGGCAGCCTCCCTCACCCCTACCTTACTCTGTGATCCTTGTCACTTAAATGCCACCTCCAGTGTGAAAGCTTCCAGGACCCAGTGAATCATTTCTCTGCTACTTTCTTGTTATAATTATGGGAGTGTGCAAGGTTCTTGGTATACTAAGTGCCAGCTGGAATTCTATAAGGAAGATTGATAACCTTCTGCATCTAAGGAGTCTGAGGCCCAGTGTCAGAGGTGAGGCACTCCCTACTTGCTCCTAAGCCCAGTGATTCTCCCAGCATTCCATGCTGCCTCTTCTTTTGCTTGTTGAACATGCCTGCCTGAAATCACACGTGCCATCAGTAACAGAAGCATGCTGAAGTCTACAGTTGAAAGCTTCTCTTGGACAGCAAGCGCGTCTTCCACCTTTTCTCAGATCAATAATGAATGTGTCAGGAGCCCTCTTATTAACCTGTTCCAGTTAGTGAAACTAAAGCTGAATGATGACCTCTCCTCAAGCAGCACAGCTAGTAATGACCGTGCTGGGCTAGACTCAGGTTCATTCTACCTAGATGTCAGAGCCAATGCACTACGGTAACTCACAGTGTTGATGTGGTTTACCCTTTATATGCCGCTTTGCTGAGTGTTTCAGGGTACCTGCTTCTCAGAACCCTTCTGTCCACTTGCCTAGGCTACACCAGCTGTTTCATCCTGTCAATGTGTTCTGATCACATTTTGTGTTTTGATGTATCTGCCAAGCTAAATCCCACCCAGCACCTGTCTGCCAGTTTACACACCCAGCTCTATCCTCTGATGACATACTATGAGGTTTCCCTTCCTCTTGCCCATTCTCTACTGCTATAGTTGGTTAAGCCAAGCCCTGATATGCATGGAGACATGTGGGTAGTTAACACAACTTTTGTCTGTGTTTTTGTCCCCAAGGTCTATGGAAAAAAAAAGTCACTTCATGAACACAGAAAGGAAAAACACTCCCAAACTGGGTGTGCCTCTAACCTGGGCTTTGACCTTATCACAGTCTGTATGTTGAACTCTAGGGATCATGAAATGAATGCAGGAAGAACTGTATCTCCACTCAGCTACACCGTGGATGCTAAGGGGAGGGGGGAGTGAAGAGCTGCCTCTTGCCCCAGTCTATGAGTAGACAGTATGCTTCTAACCCTTTTAAACTCCTATTGACGACCCTTCTTTGAAACAATATTTATTTCGGTTTTGCTTGTAAAGAATTTTTACAATCCTATAATGTTTCTTTCTTTAGCTGGAACATACAATTCCATTTACCTTTTGTTTGTTTGCTTTTACTTATTGCTATAAGAAGTCAGCATTTCATCTGTAACATTCTGAAAGACAGTCTTTCCCCAACCCAACCCACCCCTCACTTTAAGTTTTTCTTAAGTAAATATGCCTATTTATTCTGCTTGTGAATTGAGTAATTTCATTAAAAATTTTTTTATCACTTTCAGAAGTCTTAATCCATCATTAGCTCACTAGCTATTGCTTCTGTTTGATTCTCTGCTCTTTTCCTTCTAGGGTTTCTATGAATCTCTTTCACGTGTCTGTGCCTCTCATGTCCACCTGTGCTTTTCTTCACGGTCATTATCTTGACTTATCTTCCTGTTCCTTATTGCTCACTTCATCTTAATCTAATTTTCTCAAACATTATGGAGTCTTCAATTTAGGCACTATGTTTTTTTGTTCTAGAACTGTCAGTTTGGTCTTTTTTAGGGTTGCACTGTGACTTTTTATAGCTTGCAATCCTTTACTGAAATGTTTTAGTTTGATTTTTTTTATCTCCAGGATCTTGGTAATCATGTGTCTGGTGGCCTCAGTACTTGGCATGCCAGCAGGTTTAGTTTGGTTTGTTGTTCTGCTGCATCTCATTTATACAATAGCATCCTGTCAGGTGGACGAGTGCCTGTGACAAGCTGCAGGCTATTGCACATGAAAACAGGGGTCTAAGATGATTCTATTTCCCTTCAGAAGGCTTTAGAGTGTTTCTTCCAATTATCTATACCTTAACATATAAGCAACACAAGATCTCTTCTCCTTTATCCCCTATCTTGAGATGTCTGGTGACATGCAAATGACTGGAAGCCCAGAAGCAGTCTCTGTAGAAGCTATTATACTTTCATATTACTTAGGATATAATTGTTGTGCAGTACCTGCAGCTCCCTAGGCCATGGGCTCACTGTCCCCATTGCTCCAGAAGCCCCAGAACTATTGCTGACCTTCTCTGAATGGCCAAAGCCCTTGCAGGCAAAGACTGCTCCAAATTCTGTGCTCACTTTCCTCTCACGTATTAAGTAAGACACAGCTACATTTAGAAAGATGTATTTAAATGTCATCCAACTTTTAAATATTCCTTTTAGGAGAGTTGGTCCAAATTACCATTAAGGGGAATAGATGTCCTCCATATGATACCTTATTCACTCTGACTCTAAAGACTTGTATGGGGTGTAAGTATATAACCATAAGTCGCATATACTTTTCCTAATGATCCAACCTTGGAAAATAATACTTAAAATACACACAATCAACTTGATGATTTTGAAACGTGGAAAACCTTTTGGATTTTCCTGAGTCACCTTTAAAAGAAGGCAGCCAGTTGGAATGTGTATAAGAAGCTGTCAGAAAGCTGAAATAAGAAGATCCATTAAACAAGAAAGCCAGGTTTGTGTTAGAATGAAATACCTATAAACCAATGAAACATGGAAAATATTTTGCCAAACCTCTTTAAATTACATAGATAAAGAATACTTCATTCATTCGTACATTAACTGCCAACATATTAACTTCGAGTCAGAAACTTTAGCTGTTGGTAGCAGCAAAAACATCTTACTATAAAACCCACTAATAGCTACATCTCTTTCTGAACCCCAACCTCCCAGCCTGTTTGGTCCTATCAGAGTATTAATTTGAACTGAAAAACTCTAATCATAAAAAAAATAAAACTCTCCTGGGACCGCAGAAGCTTAATGATAACCTACCTAAACTAGTTATGACAATTCTTTCCACAGCTTTGTGCACAGTCATGTGCATAAGAAGGCTTGTATAGAAATCATGGTTTACAAACACACATGTGTACACACACAGACACACACACACTGCCCTTTCCTCTTTTTGTCAGATAATAGACTGAGATAAGGCTATTGAAGCTATTTCAACACAGCTGCTGAACAAACCTTTAAATCATCTACCTCCTGATCAGATTTTAAGCAAATAACAACAACAACAACCAAAAGAAAAACCCTCTCAACAATGCCTTTAAAATTGTTAGGAATTGGTCTCCTATGACCAATCTGAAAACACCTATAACTAATAAGTATAGAAAATTTGTCCATGCTGTAATGGTAATTAATTTGTGCCACTTACCATAAGACAAGAATCTGTAGCTTCAAGGTCAAAGTCAGTAATGTTCAAAAGAACACGGTGATATTTCTCAACTTGAATGATCCAAGAGCACTCCGTGTTAGCTCTGTAGTTGTTGGGGTAATTTGGAGAATGAATTTCTCCTCTGGAAACCTGGAAAATCCCACCGCAACCTGCAAGTAGGAGACAGAGTTCAGCCACTCGAGATATCCCTGTTATATAAAAATGTAAGCAGTCTGGTGCCAAGCACAGGCAGATAATACCCTACTCGGTTTAGCTATTGTATTGGTTCTATGCTAAAGCCATCAAAGAACTAATCATATTAAATCATTTATCCCAACATAAATAAGGGAACATGGGTAATACTAGCATAATACATTAAATACTATAAATATTGGTGCCAAAAGTTAATTAAAATAATAATGTAGGGTATAATTCAGCTGGTAGAGCGCTTGTCTAACATGCACTTGAACCTAGTTTCAAACTCCAGCACTGAATACACTGTGCATAGCCATGCATCCCATAATCCTACCCAGAGGTGGAGAAGAGGGATCAGAAGTTCAAAGTTATCTGTTAATACATGGAAAGTCTGCAGTCATCATGATCTATATATGACCCTGTCTCAAAATAATAAAAACAGCAGGAAACCTAAATACAGGTGAATTCATTTTTTCATGGGTTCTTTCAAACCTATGCTCTAAGAATCATCCTTGCCTTTGAAATGTTTCCTAGTCCAATAGCTTATGATGTTATAAATTACTTAATGTCTGGCTCTGCAATTGTTAATATTCTAGGTAGACCTCATTCCATAAGTTGTATTTAATTCTTACAATGTTACCAAGTATCTGTCAGCGCTCCTTGGATTTATGATCATACAAACAACTGATAGAAAATTTCAGCAATGTTTTTGGGCAGAGGGATTAACCTGAATGCTATACAAATAAATTAATATGTAATTCACTCTAGAGAGATTTCACATAGCTCCATACTCTCTTGGCATTAAGGAAGTGACTTAAGGTGGCCTCATGTCACATCTCTGTCCTAGGAAACAGCTATGGGACCTTGGACAAGTCAACGAGTCCTCTAAGTTTCCTGTCTGTGCTTATAAGATGAGGATATACAAGAGAATTCCCTCACAGTGTAAGTTGTAACTATTAAATAAAATAATTCTTATTAGTTAGAAAAATACCAGGGATATAGTAACCATTTCATAAACACCACTAACCTCACCAGGCCTGAGTGTCTATTAAAACACTTTGTTAAAAAGTATTTAACATTTAAAGTAAGTAACTTATTTTGACAGCCTGAGATCTTAGGCAGAAAATCAGTATTGCAACACTTAATTTTGGATTTGACAAATTTAATGCTTATTTCTTTTTACATTTCCTAAGAGTCCAAAACCTAGTCTATGGCATGATGTATGCAATTGGACACTTACGCTTGCTGAAGTTTTTGGTACACTGCTTTGGCTCCTGGTGGATCACACATGTGCACCCACCCGGGAGCTATTTTTGGATCCTCAAATGAAAGACACACACATTATCTTATTTTTAAATGCCTTGGCTACCTCAAAGACTGGGTACTTCTAAACCTTCCCCTGAAGTGGCCATTTACCCAAAATCTCACGTGGCTGGTTGGCTTTATCTCCTGAAGCTCTGTATCCCACCCTTCTTCCCGGAGTTATGGGGAATCTCTCATTCTTCTCTGCATCCTACCTATACAACTGTAAGTGTCCTGCCCCATGCCCAGCCATTGGCTGTTGGCATCTTTATTGATCAATCGAAAACCAATTGGGGACAAGGACCTTCAGAGTCTGGAAACTCGGATTCATGGTTGAATCAAAGCATTAGTACACTCTCCAACCATTTTCTGATGTCACCTGGAGAACAGGACCTAGTCATGCGTTCAGCTAACAAGTCTCTCCAACCACCTCAATTCTGCTCGTACATGGACTGATTGGCTTATTCATATCCTTAGAACGTTAAACCCTGTCATGATATTGAGAAGTCACAAAGTCATTAAGGGATAACTCTCATGTCTTCTTCTAATAATTTTGTAAAATTCATCTAGGCTTCAGCTCAAAAGCTTACAGCATGATTCCGTAGGTTCACCTACCTCCAGGGACTGCTCGCCATGAGGCATTGAAACCTCTTCCATTTAAAGAGCTGTCTGTCTTAAATCGGATTGCTAGTTCATTATCAGTGCTGGAAATCTGCATGGGATTCGCCGATGGTGATCGAGAACACAACTGGGCTATTCTTGGAGAGTGAAAATCAAGACCTGTGTAGATCTAACAAGGATGCAAAAAAAAAAAAAAAAAAAAAGGACATTAGTTAAAAGATAAATCTAGACATATCAGCCCTGTTTTGAGCTCATTTTTGCAACCAATTCTTGGACTCTATTATGATTAGTAATTGTACTTAGCCTCCCTTGGTGGGATCAACTATAAACCTGAAATGAGTATTTATAGGCACTCCCTCTGCCTTAGGAACACACACTTTCAATCACTTACAAAATACCTATTTGCTTCATCTGATAGAAAACACCCAGACTACTCTAGGATCTTTTCTATCTTTTGCTTTCTTCTTTCTCATCAGTCTGGGGATTCTTGCTTTCTCTGGAGAGACATTGCATATAATATAGTATAAAGATTGATTTTTCTAAGTCTTGGAAGTCTCAGGTGAAAGCTGGTTTTGCTTTTGAATGTTGAGTTCACTAAAGGCTGTTGATTATCTAGTTATACTTTTAGGAAATCTCATCTATCCTGAAAATTGGATATTTTACAAGATTAGGAGTAAAACATAACAGGTATGTTTCTTCAGAGGAAATCAAAATACAACCTGCAAAAGTATATTCTGGAAATCACAGAAGTGACATGCATTCCCCATGTCTGCACTGAAGAGCATGGCCAGGATCTCCTATCTCCCATGTGGAAACCCTCCAAGTCTGTCTCACATGGCTGCAACCCTCATGGATACCTCGAAATTTGCCCAACTGTATAACTGACTGGGATCCCTCAACTCAGTGGTACATTCTATAGAAAGGGGTTTTCTTTCCTAAGCCCTATTCCAGCAGAGCTCACATGCTGAACACTTATCTTAAGTGTGCATGGACTAGGGGTGAAGGGAAGATAAGACTTAAAGAAACAAACACTGACACTCGTACTCCCATATCCAAGGTTTCATCAAAGTTGCTTTGTAGAAGGCAGAGCAGTTTGGATGAGAGTTTTCATGCATGTTTGTGTCTGAGTCCTTCACAGCACCCAGGGCCAAAGCCAGGCAGGAAGGCAGCTCTGGGTAATGTCTCAATGGGCAGCACCCCTTCACCTCTCACTGGGCCTCCCTCCTCCTGCTCCTCCCTTCCTTCCTCACTCTCAAGCCCTCAGCTGACTGATAGGGAATTCACTGGAGAGTTCCCTGGGGGAGACAGTGAGAACAAGAAACCTACTTTGGAGGAGAAGTACATGACTTGAATCTATAATGATTTCTTTGTCTGATTAATCCACCCTCCCTCCCCCACCCCCCACCCCCGCCCCAGCCCCCAGTAAAGCAAGAATTAAAGTAAGAAGAAACTGCTGTTTCCCAGAGGGCTGAACACAAGGCCAGTAACTGCAAAGGAATGAAGCCAGCAACTGCTCTGGGCTTATTTTCATTAGGAGATGATGTTTAGTGTTTGGGAGGCCCTGAAAAGGCCATAAAAAGCAGAGCTTCAGGAAGAGCCTCCTTTGGCCCCTTCGACATACGCCCTTTCCCCATGTCTATCTTTCCTTCTGGCCCAGGCTACAGTCTCCAGCAAATGCAGCCAGCAGCCTGTGCTCCTAATCAAGGGAGTGCAACCACCAGCACATATTTCCAGAGAGCACGGAGCTGGCACTAGATGCTGACAAAGAAACCTACAAGTTGGCAAAATAATGTTTGTTTTCCTTGTTCATCTATTCCCCAGCGGTCATATTCATACCAGCTAGGAGTTGGCTAGGACTAGGAGCCTCCAAAAGAATAAACACTGCCACTTTGGACATTCTTTGCTTCCCCTGGTACTGGGCTGAACTCACAAATGACCATTGCTGAGAGGCCCTGTCTATGCTAACTGCCCACACCAAGCAATTGTCTTGTTTGATTGTGCCAGGGAGGGGATTTCCTCTCCTGGATGTTGATCCAGGCTCTGCACAGAGCTTTCTTGGAGACTGAAAACAAAACCATCCTGGGATTTCCATAACCAAAACAACAAAATGGCATTTTTTGGTGCCCATAAATAAAACTGATCATTAGCGTATGGTCACAAGTGGGAAAGGATGGAAAGAATTTCAGGGTGTGATTCATTCCACTCCAGTGTGACTAAACCCTGAAAATGGCATGCTGATCAGAGATTAAAGTGTGTTTTTAGCAAATGCCCAGGGTGGGGAGTATTTCAAAGCCTGCAGTGTTAATCTGTTCTGAGCATTGCTTTCTGCTCTGTTGGCTCCATTTATTTTGAAGACCAAGTCAGCATAACAGGATTATGGCAGTTGCTTTATGCAACTGGCCACTTTCTGGACAGTAATTCTTTAGGGAAAGAAATGGCTCCTGGTAAAACTTAGGGGACCCCAGAAAGTCCAATGTCTAGTGATGGTAATTTTCATTTGGCTGTGCTTGACAGGATTAAAAAAATAAGTGTGGAGTTGAGAAAGTTAGCCGTTTTTCTGGATCATACACTCATCTGGGTAACAGATTTAGAAATCGACTGTCAATATATTGTCAGTGACTAAGAAAAAAAAAAGCAAAGGAATGAAAAACAAAACAACCACAAAAAATACAGCCTCCTTATGCTCATTTTAACACTAGGTCACTACAGAACTTTCCATCTATGGCAGAGATATGAAAAAGGAGTTACTCTTTATAGCCTTTGGGGTCTTGACATATTCCTTCAAACTATGTTCTTAATAGAACTTAGGAGCCCACAGAACTCCCAGCTTGTCCTAATACATGTAAACTTGAGCAGGTTGCCAACTCTTGTCACAGACATCTTTGCGCTGGCATAGGACCACCTACCCCTAACAGTGCTACTTGCTGGCCAGAGTCTCTGCTGCCCTAGGCTTCGGAGGCTGCTTATAGAGAACGACACATCTCTGCTTTCTCATGTAATGGGAATGACAAGACCCAAAGCACAATGAACCCATTTACATTTTGCCAAGTGGGCACCAATGACATGTACTTGGAAGATGAAAATAAAGGGCTTGGAACCTGGAACAGTGCACATTCCTAACAGAGATTCAGCGGCCAGCCTTTTGTAAGCGTTATGGGTTTTATGAAACCATGTAGTATCTTTGTTGGTAGTGGAACCTGTTCAGCATCTCACGGGTTAGTGTTGGTGGTCTTTCTTCAAGCTATGAGGGTGAATTTTGGAAGGTGCCTTGTTCTTTCCTAAACCCCATTCCTCCTGTAAGATGGAGGCATCACATAGTAGCAGGACTGTCACTGAGAAGGCACTGTCTCCTTGCAGAGGGAACTGGGGTGCTGAATATAATTCCTAGTGAGTATACCTATCATTAGGGGACAGATTGCTTAAGAACTCTGTTTCTTCATATCACATAATTTTTAAGGATTAAAGTTTTCCATAAAGTACTCTCTACTGTTTTCAATCCTCTGAAATGCCTTATTTTATCTGGGCAGAGGAGAGAAAGGTGACCAGGTTCGTTCTATAGGCCTTCCATTTATGGAGGAGAGTGCTTGCTGGAGAAAACTATATGAAGATTAGCATATGGAAGAAGTCAGCTGGCAGAGAAAGCCTTGAAATGCTTCCCTTCCTAGCTGTATAGAGAAGGGCATCCTAGGTAAACCCTAGGGTATCCACGAGTGGGAGAGGCTTGGGTTGTGCCCATGACCTACGAAGGTGATGAGCCCTGGGCCCAGCACTTTCAAGAATATGCTTTTCCCTCAGCCCGCTCTCATTTCCCTTTCTTAATAACTCTTTCTATGTCTACGTATGTGGCTAACTTCTTTGCCCTGGGACACATGAAACTGGAAATTTGGGTCAATGCCATCCAAGCCCATATCAGCAACCATCCCGGTGGTCATTTAAAAAGGCCATGAATGTGAGACTTGATTTTGACAACTGTAATATGTGGACAGACAGCATCCTACTCTTACATGGGACTGTTCACCTCCAAGTGAGAATGTGGCTGTGTGCAATCATCATGGACCGTATGTGCCTTATTACCATGTATCAGTCAGGGGTTTGAATGCTTTTGCTCGCTCACAGGCGTCAGGTGCTTACTCTGTGTCACACACTAGCTGTAGAGTTATATGGAATAGTAGTCCCTAACACTAACAGATGGGGAACTTGTGTGTGTTTAGAAACCATTTAATTTTGCTGATAGGTCCAAGTTGATTATAATAAACTTTAAGGCCTAAAGTTCAAAATGGCTACCTTAATTTTGTGAGATAAACTCTTAAGGTAGCCTTGAAAAGGTTTTGTAGATAAAGACCACACTAAGGAATAACAACAACAAATAACAAAACAAAACCAACAAAAGCAAATAACAAAACAAAACCAGCCCTCTGCAGCAACTATAGCTGTAGCATCCTGACCATCCCACAGCCCAGGCAGCATTTGCTGCTGTAAAGGGGTCAGTGGCACTTGCAGTCAGTGTGCTGGGGCCCCTCTTCCACTGACTCCCAAATGCAGAATGCTTTCTCTAAGGAAGATTCCTCGGACCAGAAGGAGAAGTGTGGGCTGTTAAAGAGCCCAAGCACAGATTTTATCAACAGGAAAAGAAGAGAGGGAACTGATGGCTCAGCTTCCTATCCATCCGGAAAAGAGACAGAACCAAGCCTGCCCACTGGGGACCCTTCCCTGTTCTTTGCTCATATTGACACCCAATTGCTGCTACCTGGCCTTACCTCCTAGTGAACTGTTACTAGCCACTAGGAGAGAAACCAAACTGCTATATTAATCCCTTATTCTACTAACACAATCCATTCATAGAGGAGGATACTTGCTAGAATGCCTAAGCATAGAACAGGACTAGCCACAGGAAAGAAGATGGGGATCTCTCTAGTTCTACCCAAGATTTTGTGATACACTGGAGAACAATCAGACTTCCTACCTCCAGGGTGTCATACTTGCAGCTTGCATGATATTCCACATCAAAGTCATGGATGGTGAGCTGAATGCTATTCCCTGGGGCCACGCGAATGTTCCAGATACACTCCTTGTTATGAGGATAGCTGTTAGGGTACCCAGGGCTGCTAAAGGAGCCCATGGTTCCAGACATCTCTCCACCACAGCCTGTCAAGTAAAAACAATCTGTTAGCACAAAGTGACCATAGAAGCCAGAATGTATTCAAACCTTCTGCTCACCAAAGGTGGCAAAGAACTATGGCTCCTATAGGAGAGATGTTGTGCAAAAGTTTAATGTTGCCATTATAAAGCAGTAAGAGGGTCATGAGATAAAGTAAATTGTAGAACGCATGCTTATGATATATAAGACCTAGGCTTTAAGCCCTAGCAGAGAGGGCAAGAGAGGGAAATCATTATTAAATTTATTCATTTTAGATAAACAATATTACATTATTTATATAATGCTGAGTTCTTATTCCTACACATCTAGACCTAAGAGGAACACAGTGAATTCTGGGAGTGGGGGTCCTAATAGAACCTAATAGGAGAATTTCCAATCTATAAAGAACACAATGCTAGCCAGGCATGGTGATGCACATCTGCAATCCTAGCAGGGGAAATGGAGACAGTGTCATGATCATCAGGACAAGGTTATCCTTGGTTACATAGGAAGGTTGAGAGCCCAGCCTGTACTAGCTGAGATTGTCTTGGGAGGGAGGGGAGAGAGGAAAAGGAGGCAGGCAGGGGGAGAGGGGGAGAGAGAGGTGGGGGAGAGAGAGAGAGAGAGAGGTGGGGGGGGAGAGAGAGAGAGAGAGAGAGAGAGAGAGAGAGAGAGAGAGAGAGAGAGAGGGAAAGAGGGGAAAAGGGAGAGAAGAAGAAGGCCAAAGCCCTTGATTCTGGCTCAAAGTTCTGAGTGCTACCACCTTCTTCTCGTGCTTCTCTCCTACTTTGTCCTGAAACTTGTGTTTCCAGACTTTTCCCATGTCATATAGTGTTTCTCCTTTTATGTCAAGGAGGGAGTGGTGTGTGTGCCATTTTGAAAATCACTATGTAAAAGCAAACATACTAATATTATTTATAGACTGTGGAGAATGGTATATAACAATAAGTGCCATCAAAGATTAGGTAACACTTTTCCAACTGTAAAACCACACTGAAAATATCCCTGAAGCCGAAAAGCAGTGTAGCTGGTACAATTCCTCGGAACCTCTGCTGAGCTCTAGGGACACCACTCACAGTCTACTTACTCCAGAAACTGGTACTGCCTGAGCCTGGGCAGCCCAGGAACCTGTGTTATGTTCAAACATGGAACTTTCCTCTAAATTACAAGTAAGTGAAGCCATTCTGTTTACATGCTAAAGTGCTTGATAACCAAATGTGAAAGCCCTTAGAGAGAAGGAGGGAAGGAGCTTGGGTAACACATCTCTGCGTATTTATTTAGGTTCAGCCTATCAGCTAATTGAATCCAAAATCATAGTTGACTCATCTAAGGCTCTGTATCACTTTTTCCCCATTGTGTCTCCTAATGTTTTTAGGTTTCCTTGTAAATTCCTTTGCACATAACAGGAAGCTAACACCCCAACCTGTTACTGTACTCTGGGGTGATAATATCAGGTTCCAAACTCCAGTGCTCAGAGTTGTTATATAGGTTAATAAAAGAGTCAAAATAAGATTTTTGGGAATGATGGGATAATTGCTCTGCTTGTACTATGTACTGTCTCTTAGCAAAAGTTTATCTAGATATAAAAGTACACTACACTACACATACACACACACACACACACACACACACACACACACACACACACACACACACAAATAAACCTTGGAGCTAGGAGTAGAATTATTGGCTAAAAATTTAGCTAGCAATAGAAAAAAAAAAGATACAAAATTATTCATTAAGTTGTAAGCTTTTAAAAACAGTTCCATGTATACGGCAGTTTAGTTCTCAAATGCTTTTAATAAGCACAGTATATTGCTTGAAATTCCTAACAACACGAGTTAGGCATGAAGGTATGGGGCTCACTTTAGAGATGATCTGTGAGCCCAAGTCTCTTAGTGAATTCCTCTAGAGAAAATCCAGTTAGTCAGATACAGCCTAGCCCCTCTTCATTTCTAGTTCTGTGCTGTCTCTATCAAACTTGGTGGCTGTACCTGCCTGACGGTGTCTTATCCTCTCAGCTGCTCTGTTCACTGTCTAAACACAGAATTACCCCAGCAACCTGGGTAAAGGAAGCAGAGCAAAATCTTTGTATCGACTTTGAGGCAAATCTGACACTGTCTAGTGTGTTGGTGTCTAGTGTAGCCAAACTGGACTACAGTAGTGCTTTGAAGTGACTCACATGTTTTCCCAGTTTTAAGCAGTTGATCTTTATAAAACCTTTCCCAGGACTGATAATCTATTTGGTTTTATTTCCCTCCAAATCCTCGTCATCAGCTGAAAGGAAGTGTTTCCCTTATCAGCAGGAAGCACACTGCTCTACAGTGCTCTGAACAAGAAAGAGTTGAAAGCCGTTGCTTAGTCTGTTTATTGAGATAGATAATTTAAAATTTTGCTCAAGTAAGAACTCAGCTAATACTGGTTTTGTTTTGTCTAAAACAAGCTATGAATTTTTAAATCGCAGCACAGAACTATAGCACAGGTCTTCTGTGAGTTCTTTCTTTAAGACAATTATAATCAGGGGCAAGGTGGTTCAGTTTATCCTCCTGTGCCCCGAGGTCACTCAAGGTGTCAGCTCTTCATTTTTTTTTTTTTTTCTGTTTTCCTAACACTGTAATCTGAAAGGTGATTTTTCAGGAGAGGTGCCTGTGTGGAATAAATAAGGCTAAGATCCACTAATACTGGAGGAAAGGAGCTACAAAGCCAGCTTCCAGGGTATCCTCACATCCTGCTCTCTGCTTCCAGGAGTCATTGTTCAAAGCCCAAGAGCCAACATACAGTAAAATCAGTAACTACAATAAAAACAAATGTTAAATACAACAAAATGGGGAGGCTCACATACTCAACTGAATATTGATTTATATTATAATAGTCTTTCTATGAACTGAAAACTCATACCCTTTGTTCCGTAATATCTTACAATGAGCTCATTGGTTAGGCCAGTTTTCTTCTATCACATAAAAAGGCTTCTTAGTGCCTGTGCCTACAGTTGTCTATTTCCTCTCTGTTTTGTGTTATTGAAACTTGTTTTTATTTAAAACACACAAGCACAAAATCCTGAAGGCAGAGGATACACAGAGGAGCCTGATTTTATTTTCTGTAGGAATTTTAAAACTCGTGGGTGTGTCAGAACAGAAACAACATTAGAAGAGCCCTTTCATGAACAGATCTTTACGTTATCCTTAGAAGTAGGCAAGCAACAGCCAGCAAGGAAGGAAAAGCAGAGCTGGAAAGGGCTGGGGAGGTCTGGGAGTGGAGCTCTGCTCTTGGCAGGGTAGGTTTGATGGGAACGAGGGCTGAAAAGCTGGGAAGTGAGGGAAACTCCAAGTCACGGCCAGCTAACCTATTTTCTGGTCTTCTTGTTTTACCTCATTCCATGATCATTGAAGCTCATGTCCTTGTTCTCACAGAAAAATGCTAGCCCGCAAGTATTCCCTAGAAAATCAATCTGCAAATTCTGAAGTTCAAGTCAGTCCTGACAAATTTGGGAGACTTTGTCTTTGCCTTGGCTTCAAAGGCAAGAAATGTGACATTCTCCTAAGGAAAAGGAGGAAACAAGAAGACAGGAACAAGAAAACCGAACAAAGCCAGAGTGAAAAAGAGTTGTTCAAAGTCACAGTACAGAACACTCTGGAATGAGTGGAGTCATTTCCCAATGTCATGTCTGCCAGGAACCTGAAAATGTGACAGGCAGGTCTCTGCAACATTATCAGGTCAAGGAACAGCTACTGGGTTAGCATGAGACTGAAATCTCTCCTGAGAAGAGAGAATGTGAGCCTGACACCGAGGAAAGGCTCCTGGGTAAAGAGAGAGGCAGAAGTTGAGGTTGCAGCTGCTATCAGGCACAAACCCCAGCACTTTCCAGTGCACAACAGGAGTTGGGAGAGGCAGGAAGGTTCATTCTTCCCCAGGGCTCTGCTTGATGCAATGGTCTTGACTTTCGATCAGTGCCTTCTTGAGCAAAGTAATACATTCCTGCTGTCTTAAGCCGCCTGTTCTGGGTACGTTATTACAATGGCTTTATGCTAGTACAGCTCATTCTTTTGCTCATAACTGAGGCAGACAAGCTCCCAGGCAGGCATAAGGAGGCAGCAGCTCTAGAATCACACAGCAAGAAGTACTGCATGTTGTACTAACCTCTTCTTATTTATCACCTTGAACATTAGATGATGGTTAGAGAAGAATGCGGTTAGAAATAGAAAAGATCATTGAGAAAACCAGCAACAGACTCTGGGTCTAGTACCACGTTAAAAGAGTGACTTTTTTTTTTAAGACTTAAGAAATCATGAAGGATTAGACAGTTTCATCTTCCATGGGGACTTTATCTCTACTCCACACTTTCTGATAATAAATTTTAATTGATTTCTATATAGCCATATGGAGTGAAATTGCCTGTTTTTAATTGTATAGGCCAAAATGCAAAACAAACAAACCCTTATTATGAAGTATGTTACTTGAACAAAAAAAAATATCAGAAGTGCAAAATCAGTGGTACCTATAGCTATAAAATTATAGGAATGACTATGCAAGTTATCATACGACTGTATAAGATTAAGGCAGCCACAGCCTCTAACTATCTGAGATGACCTGGATATGAATATTAAAGTTCTTCACCTGAGCACCCCAGATAAAAAGAGATAAATCAGGATGGCCACACTTTATATTAAATTTAATTTCCTATACATAAAGGATAGACATCTTTCATTTTAACCCAGAGAAGCATATCCGGTCTCAACACTTTCGCTGAGATGCACTGTACCCAGTTCCTTCGAATCTACTTTTTCTATTTTGAATTTCTTCTTAGATTCAGAATGTTTTCCCAGTAGAAATTCTTCCCTTACAGTTCTCCAGGATAAGTCAATTCATTAATTATAGTCATTCTATCTCTCTATCATCTATCACCTCTGTCTCTCAGGGTGTTTTGAAATTATTAAAGATTTCTAAACAAAGTGTAGTATAAGATATCTTCAAAGGAAATAAAATTAATAAAATAGGAGAAATATCTTTCAAAGTAAGAGGTTGTACCTAAGACTACTGATGCTTCATAAAACCCTACTAACAGGCAAAGATAACGGGATCATGCCCTCAGGCATTCGCAAGTCCAACATTTACATTTCTATTTGAAAGTTTTCAAATCTTCAAATAGAAGATTTGAAAACTATGTCATTATCTAAGATAACTTTTTCCAGGGTGAGGCTCAGGGAGCCTCAGAGGCTCTGCCTCACCCTGTTCTCTCTGATTCTGCTGTGTACTCTGCCCTCAGTTCCCAAGCTTTTCTCCACAGGAAGGTTGCTCCACACCCAAAAATGCACAAAAACGAGCAGCACCATGCTGATGGTGTTGATATAACCACAGACGTTATCAATTCAAGGAGAGTCAAGCAGAGGCTGCTGCCTTACAGTTGGAATGAAGTTCAAGACATCCTCTAAGAGGGAAAATTTGGAGACAGACACACAGAACTGGGAAGGCCATGTAAAGATGGCAGCAGAGACCGTGGTTACAGGGACAGATGATTCCAAGATCATTTTCTGTTAGTAATATATCCAGGGTTGCAGTCAGCAAGCCAGCCAGCCTGGGTTTCTCGAAACTGAAGCAGAACAACTACATCAGCTAAGTCCTCACACACTCCACCCCACCCTCAGTGCCTATGCTGAGCCATCCAATCTCCTCTGAAGACAGCTAGCCTGCCCCTGGCATTATAACCTCACTCCTCCTTGTAAGCTACTTTCTGGAGCTGAGCCTGAGTAACAGAGTAGCTAACCCTGTGTTTTTTTCCCAGATGAATTAATTCCATTGACTACGTGTGGTAACTCCAGAAGAACTTTATGTAAATGGATGAGGAGAGGACCGTATCAAAGCTCCATGGTAGGGCACAGGCTTAGCAAGCATGAGTGTGCTCAATGAACAGAAAGAAAGGCAGACATCATGCAGAATGGCGAACAAACATGAGCTATTGTGTGCTAGACCTCTGACAATGTGCTCAGACCTCACCGCAGGACTTCAGTTTATTGCTACTTTGACTGAAGAAAGAATGAGTGAATGAGTGAATGAATGAATGAATGAATGGTGTAAATTTTTGTGGAGCTCTTGAAACAAGAACATAACTTACATGGGAAAGATTCTATAGATTTCTTTTAAATGTTTATTGGAGTTCATTTATAAAATTAGCTACTGCAAGCTTAGGACTTCTTCAGACCACAGTGAGATGCCACCTTTTCACAGTGAAACTTGTGAGAGAAACTGCTGATTTCAGACAGCAGGCCACGACTTAAAGCCCAGACTTTGGGGTCTGACACCAAAGGTTCCTCTGGGCCAATCCCATGGTCTCTGAACTTCTGAGTCTGAGTTAGTCACTTAGTGTCTTGAAGGTGCCCTTCTCAGCCATTTTTATCTACAAAGAGACAATGTTGCTTCTTTCACAGAAGTATTAGAGTGACATAGGAGATAATATTTTAAAGTACCCAGTACAGTGAAATTATTATTTTTTAAATAACAACATCAAGAGTGATAATAAGTAATGTCAGTAAGGTCGGTACATTAAATATTAATCATAATCATATTTTAATTCAATTTTCACAGGCCAATGTAATTTGTTTTGTCAGAATTAATGACCTGAGGCCGATTTCCTGGCAGAGAGGTGACTTACCAGCTAAAGGTTTGCTGACAGCTAACAAGATGGAAGCAGAGAGATGCCTGCTACAAGTTGACCTCTGACCTCCACATGCATATATGGTATGCACACCTACACACTATACATATAAATAAATGAATACTATGAGTAAATAAAATGTTTAAAAAATTCCTAAAGACAGAGTTAAAATTATTCTTAGGTGATAAAAACTTACATTGTTTAGTCTATATAATGAAAAGAAAAAGCATAAAATGATTTTGTATCACTCATTATATATATGCAGAATATAATTCTACTAACTTCATTAGTATCATTCTGCCTACTTGGTGAGAGGAAGGTGACATGTTTGCTGAGCTCACAGCAGCAATCAAATAAAACTAATCTGGAGATAGGTAAGAGTTAAGAGACAGAAAAGATTAATGTTCATACTGAACATGATGACTGTCCTGTGTGAGTCTGGCCATTTGTGTTTGTTACAATTGTCAGAAAGAAATAGCCGATCACTTCCCTTTTCACATTGTGTGAAAAAGCAAGGAATCTCCTGGAAAGAATGTGCAATTTCTATCAGGGAAGTGGTTGCTAGGAAACCAGAACACAAACAGAAGATTTGAGAAAACTCTCCCTTTGGCCCCAAATCAAGGACTATTTTAAATTGTGCAATATATGATTTTGGAAGGTCATTATTCTTTGAGGGTTATCCCCCCCCTGCCCCATTTTATAACGGTTTGAAAGAGCAACAGTGGAAATAGCACTGAAATTGCCCTCAGAGGGTTTCAAACAGTGGCAATGTGGGAATTGGGACATAAGGTCCCAAAGGCTCTGGCCACATACGTAGAGCCAATGCTAAGTGAAGGTCAACTTTATGGGTGTGTGTGTATGTGTATTTACTGTTGTTGTCAAGGAGGCAAAAAACAAATGTAAATAAAATAGAGGTCTCCCTTTTCCGTGTCTTGTGAAAGATCTGCACATGCTCTCCGTTGCATTTGCTCACAGAACTTGCCATGAAAACTCTTGAGCCTGAGGCAAAATGAGCTACAAAACTGTTTTTGAGAAAATTATTCCAACAGCAGGATTATTGGCAAACAGATTTCTTTGTTTTTGAGACAAGGTCACTCTATATTGCTCAGGCTAATCTCAAACCCATGATCAAGTGAGTCTCTTGCTTGGCCCCCTTAACATCTGGAAATAGAGGCAGGCACTGTTATCTGCCTGGGTAAACAGATTTTTTTTTAAATTAGCATCATTCATTCAGAACAAAGCTACAACTGAGAATTTGCCAAAAATCAAGTCAGTTACAGGATCATAATCAAAACTTTGAACTTATCTCCATACTAAAGCAGTATTCATTTCTAATCTTCATCCCTAAAAATGTTTTCAAGTAGCACAAACACAGAAGTCCAAAATATCAAAGTGGGCAAAATAGAAACACGCATTTATGTGTACAGTATGCAAAAGTCTGAGGGGAGACTTAGTGAGCTGTTAAACAGCTACTTTTGTGCTTGAACACAACTAGTGGTTTCTGCTTCAAATTTCCTTAAATCTCTGTCCAAACCAAACAGAATTTATGTCATACTATAATCATAAAACAGTGGCAGGACTCCATCTTTTCTTTCATCTTTTCCAATGACTTGCTTACAGGTTTGGTGCATGCGCGAGTTGCACCTTGTTCATGACTGAGGGCCCTTTAGAGGCAGAGGAGCTCCTGTGTGCGCTCCTCTCTGCAATGTCACAGCTTAACAGGAAGTGCCACCCTAAGAGTAAGTCCATCACCATCTGAGAGGTAGGGCTCTCCCGGAGCAGGTGATACATAGGCCAGTTTTATTGATTGGATCTTTCCTGACCACAGTTCATGAAATTGCTTTCGTTGTAAACACCATGAAGAAATATGGCTCGAGACAGACCCAAAAGAGTGATCATGAAATAATTATAAAGCTCTCAAAATAATATTCAAATATGAAAACCTAAATAATATGATTTCCACACTGTAACTTTGGAGAAAGTACCAGGAAAAGAAAATGTAGCATTTCTGTGTTAGAATTTGTTATAGTGCTGTCTGTATCACCAACAAGTCACTCTAGCTCTGTCCCTGTTTCATTGTGTGCATTTCTGTGTATTCGTGCCTATGTGTATGTATATGCATGTGTGGTTTTATTTTTAAATTTATGTGTATGTGTTTTGCCTGTAGGAATGTCTGTGTATCATGTGTAGGCCTGGCACCTACAGAGGCCAGAGAGCACTGGATCAACTGGACGTGTAGTTATAGATTGTTGTACCATGCCAATGGGTGCTGGGAACTGAACCTAGGTCCTCTGCAAGAGCAGCCAGTGCTCTTAATTGCTGAACTATTTCTTCGATGGTGCCTTCAGATCATTGTTTCTGTGTGCCTGTAAAAGATAGCCCCAGTACCTATGCTATTACTACAAAATGTCCCTCTGTGCAAGGCACTGCATTACCTTATATATCTAGAGTCCTATAGCTCAAAATAAAAATCCATCTCTGGGGACTGGGGATGTAATGTAGCAGAGTCATGGAGGGCTTGCTCTGCACCCAAATCCCTTGAGATCCATCCCTAGAAACAGAGAAAAAAAATCTATCTATGGTTTTTCCCTGGTGACAGGAAAAACTATTAGCCTTTTTTGCATTTGTCTTTTATCAGTTGGACAGCCAGCCGTGACTTAATTTCTATCACATGCTTTGCTTAGTGTTTTTAAACCTTTTGTTTACTATCAGCTGGCTTCCTACAGAGCCTTTCAAGATATCTTCTAATTTTTTATTCATAGCATTTGATACTGAGATATTTCCTGGGCACTGCATGTGCCTGTACTATGCCACGATGCTTGTTATCTATATAATTTAAATAAGAAGTTTTCTTTTTAAGACAGGGATCATAGATGCTGTGAGCTGTCCCTCTGCATCTACCCTGCCAATTCCCTAAGAAACGGACAGTATTAAAAACTTGAGTGCTTACAGAAACCCAAGCTTACAACTCAAAGTCACAAAAACAAATAAAAGTGTCAAATTAGAAGAACCTCCCCAGAAAGACCAATAGTAGCCACACACTATTGACTGCCCCCAAGATCTGGAATGAGGCTTGACACTGTATAAGCTCCTGGCCAGCATTCCGAAAGTGAACATTTGAGAAGCCCTTGGTGCGGGGGCTGAAAGTCCAGTTAGCTAGAAAGGCATTATCTTTTGAACCCAGTCACTCATAGAAGGTCTTAAAAATGTTTTAAAATGTTCTTACAAACAAACTTTTAAAACCCTAGAGTCTAGAGTCGCAGAAATCTCATTAACAACTAAAAAGAAAAGAGAATGGGGTGGCCCCCATCTGGGAGGATGATGTCATCTATCTCCCCAAAGAAAAGGCCACACTTTCCTTTGTGGAAGTCCATGGTGACATCACCTCCTGATCACATGCCATTTAGCTCTTCCCCTGCTGGGTCCCTAGCTGAAGTGCCCGCTGCCTTTGCAAATGTCACTCTCTGCCCACAAAGCTCCTTGACCTTGTTTGCATGCTATAGTCCACTGCCAAGTGAGAGGAGGCTGGAAGGAGCCGGAGGGAAAGGGAGGAGGGGTGTGTGCAGCTGGCTGGGAGGCTCCTATTCACACAATTTATGAGAAGTTCTATATACCCTTCAGCAGCCCAGACCAAGGCTCCCAGGATAGAATTCAGCTTCTGAACAATACTGTCATGTCAATGCTGAATCCTGTGAACTGATTAGCTGGGCAGAGCGACTGTGGCCATTTCCTTATTTCCAGGGTGGGATTCTCTTTGAAGATCTGCATAAAGGCACTGCAGTGTGGGCTTTATTTTGCATCTACAAAATGGACCCACGGAGAAAGCTCACTTGTAGATCCATTTTCTCCAAGTAAAGAGAAGATCTGTGCTGTTGACAAAAAGGCACACTGGGTAAACGGATTTATTTATCACTGAGCAAAATGAATGAAGTGTGTAGGGGCTCCTGAGCCACAGTGCTCAGGATATGACATCATTGTCAAGTCCAGGCTCTGCTAGCAAGCGTTTGCTGAGTTCTTATAGCATCATGTGGAAAGGAGCCAGAGGGGAGAGGGCTTCAATATCAGTTCTGCATAGGGAGACTGAGAGTCACATGCTGCAGAATGAAGCTCAGTCATGGATGGGCACCACAAACCTGGGCAGCCCCACAGATTAGCAGGTGACCTTGTAGCAATCTTAGTACGTGTGGGAATTCTCCGTTATGCTCACAATGATGAAATGGGCTAACAACAAGGCATTGCTTGAAACATGACCCTGTTGTTTAGTGAGTCATAACTCTGTTTAGTGTGTATTTTGTATTGCATCCTGTATTTTAAGACCCACAATTTATCGTGCTTCTCCATCCTTGGGCATCCTACCCCAGACCTGTTTGCATGAAGTATAAAGGACTTGCAGAGAGGAAGACACTGTGACCACTATGAATTGAGTTTGTGTCTCATGAAGCCAGTTGTGGTAGTTGCTGCTGGACTTACTAGTTTCCTCTAGAAATTTAGCTTTTGGTCTTGAATCTCTTGCTCCCCGATTCTTTGTATCATGGGGTCTTTCCTTTCTCTTCTCCTATTTGGCCAAATAGCACTTACTTAATTTTCAGGTGTTAGTTCAGAGGTTGCAATTTCATAGACGACTTCCCTGCCTGCTCCAATCTTATCCAATCTCTTTCTGTGTGTTCCCTCGTCCCTAATAAGATTTGATTGTGCATATTTATTTGCATGCTGATTGCCTTCCCTTTATTGCAGTGGATGTGGGAACTAAGCCATTTCAGTATCCCTAGTCATACATAGCATGGTATCTAGTATAGAAACATTAAACCTATAGCTTTAATAAACAGAAGAATGACAGCTTAGTCTTGAGTTTTCCTCTAATAACTAATCAAGGTACCATTCTCAGTGAAGACTTTCTGCCTGATGTTTACTCTGTTAACTCCTCCTCTTCTCAAGTCATCCCAAGTTACATAGGTCAGATATAGAACATAAGATGTACTAATGCAGCATGATGATGACATGCCATAGCAGTTCATTTTGTATTGATTTTACTGCCCATGATCTCCTTCCAGAAGATTATTGTCAAATAGCATCTACATACAGTGGACAGTACAGAGTCAAAATTGTTTTTTAAGTTTTGTCCTAATTAGTAAAATATTGTTACATAACTCTGGCTCTGAACTTAGCAAATTTTCAGCAAACGGGGGAAAATTTTGCAATGGTAAACAGGAAAAGAGAATAGACAGAGGGTGTCTTTGACTCTCTTGAAAGAAGACATATTCCAAAAATAAGTGAAAGAAAAATTTTGGCTCAACAAAACCTTAGAGCTTTCAACAGAGGGTTTGGCATGTTGGCTAGAAGAACCCAGTTAGTTATCCAGTAAGTTGAGTGTCGCCAGTGATGACCATCCCATCAAGCAAGCTCTAGCCAGAACGGCTGGAACAGCCTGGAGGGGAGGGTGAGCAGCTTCTTGAATAAAGAGATCAGCTAGCAAAAGTACCGCCAGCATCTCTTCATTCTTCCACCCTGACTGCAGGCTGCATCGCTTAGGACGGGACCTAAAGTGGCAATGGCCAAACATGACCAATAGAATTCTATCTCTCAGGGTTCTCTTGTGCTTAAACTCCTAGACAATTCCTATGTATACCTAGGACTGAGGACCACATTCTGAGGCCTTTGGCCCAAGACACTTCCCATGCTTAGGCCCTTTAAATCTTTGAAGCAGAACGTTGTTTCCTTCAGGAACCTGGCTGCCATCTGGTGCCATTTAAACTTACTTAGGATCATATGTGATTTGAACTCCTTAGCAGGATTCTCTGGAATCTCAGAATTCTGTCTTTCTACCATTTTACTTGACCAAATGCAATGCCATTTTGCCTTGCTCCTAAAACTGAGTTACGTGTAATAGCAACCTTATCGTCCAGAGATAGTCTTAGAAATTCCAGTGGGTGTGCCTCACTACTCCATATTTACAAGATTTGCCAGTGAGGGCTAAGGATATAACTCATCATTAGAGTACTTGCCTAGCATGTGTGGGGTCCTGGTTTTGAGTTCTAGGCATTGCAAAACTAAATACAAGATAAGGAGAACCTTAGCTGTTCTGTGAATATAAACAACTGACAAACACTGTTCTCAGGAGTATTCCCAGGCATTGATAGTCTGGGCTATTTTTCAAATTTTTCCTGTTTGCTCTCTGTCTTTTCAGACCATCTCTAGATTACTTAGAATCAAAATATTGTTGAACAACAGAACACTGGAAACATAATATACTGGGGAGAGAAATCAACTAAATCCTTTAATTAGGTCAATTAATAAAGTAACCACTGTAAGTGTAAAACTCACGTGATGAAGAAGAACATCCAGGAACTCTGCAAGATTGACCACATGTCTCATTTACTATTGAGAATCATCATATGTATTTCAAGTTACCAGTAGCCCAGTGTATTGCCACTAGTACTTAAATATGGAGAAGTCTACATTTAGATTTTAACAAAAAAATCATATCAGAAGAGCATCTAACGTTCTTACAGAGAAAGACACTTCTTACCTTCAGATGATTGAATGTGATAAGCAATCAAGAGAAAACATATTTGTAATTTTTTAATTTCATATGAAATACTTTTTGCTACTTTATAAATTGGCCTTATGTTCAATGAGTTTACCAATTGTAGGTTATCTAGGTGTTTTAGAGAATGTTTAAAGTAGGTTAGGCTAGTAATGATATTTGTTAAGTTAGACACATGACATGATTCTAGATATTTTCAAGTTATAGTGGGTTTGTTGGTATATAAAACTGTATCACAAATAGAAAAGCCTTCATCTTGATAAATAAAGGATCTACAATTGACAATTCTATTTGGCAGTTCTGAGATTTACATGGGAGGGTTGTAATGCCAATAAATCTCAAGTTTCAAATGTGCTTGCTTATGTACCTCTGATTCATGTTCTCTCTGTCTCTCTCTCCCCTCTCCTCTCTCCCCCTCATCTCTCCTCTCTCCTCTTTCCTCTCTCCCCTCTTCCCTCTCTCTCCCCTCTCATGTACACACACACACACACGCACACACACACACACACACACACACACACGCAACTCACACTGCATTCTCTCTGTGTTTCTCTGTTTTTGTGTGCATTTACATGTGCATGCTCATGCCTGGGACATATATGCACTGTGCATCTGTAGGTAGGGCTTTGAGAGCAATCTTGAGTATTGGTCCTTAGGGATTTCCCACCTCTTGTTTAAGGCAAAGTTTCTCGTTGATCTAGAACTCTGACAAATCAGATAGCCTAGCTGGTCAGCGAGCACCAAGGTTCTGGTCGGCCTCACCTCCCATCTTTTCAATGCTGGCTTTATAGGAGCATATTACTGGGTGTGGCTTGGGTTCAGTGATTTAACTAGATTCTCATGGTTGTAAGGCAAGCACTTTACCAACTGAGACATCTCACCAGCCTTTACCACTGATTTTTAACAGGAGGGTTGCAGTTTAGGTATCTGTGAGATTTCTGGTATACCAGTGCAACTCTATCTCTCCTCAATTTACTGACATTCACCATGAGTCCTAACACCATGTCTCACTGGTTGAGAACTACTGTGGATGTAGGGTAGGGGCTAAGAATTCGCATTTCTGAAAAGTTCCTGTGCTCCTGCTGTTACTGGCAGCTGCATTTTAAAAACCATTGTGCAGGTTCCGTCAACCTATAGACTGACCCTCAGGAGATGAATTTTGAAGTCTCATGACTCTAATTAATAATGAGTTTTAGGAAAGTAATTATTTCTATCTGTGCCTTAAACAGTGGTTTGTAGATAGTCTTCAGTATGTCCCTAGTCTGTTTAGCAGATACAAGACACAATCCTCAATTCTTGCATCCAGTTCAAATGATCTGTTTCCACTATTTCTCTCACCCCAGTCCTTTTTTTCCTCTTTGACCTTTCTGACTCCCATTCTTTATATTGTCCTGGTCATTCCTTCTCTGACAAATGTCAAGGTGAGCCTTATGTCCCTTTCTGTTCTATGGCACCTGGGACTCTCACATGTCACCACCATGTATGTAATGTGTCTACTCTAAGGCAGATTATCACTCCACCTGCTCAAGCAGTTACTCAAATCTCTTCTACTTTAACTTTGTTTTTTCTCAGAACTCCAGCAAAATTTATCTCCTGGAATTCCACAGACATCTCAGTAAGTTATCTATAGCCTAGCTCTAGGTTACTAATTTGCTTTCATTATTTGTTGATGCCACTGTTTCCAAGGAAGGAGTTGGTAAAGAAATACTTTTTGGCCAAATAACAATTATTAATACAACGGAGATCAATGAGTGGCTTACCATGGATGAACCAGTGCATCTTAAATCCTTTCTCTCCAGAGTCAACCCCATCTGTATGGAACACTACAATAAGTTTGGAACCTGTTGTAGCTCCTGGTGGGGGGATATTTTCTCCACAGTAGCGTCCTATCCGTTGTGGTCCATCATAGAGCTGAAATTAAAGAGAAATTCCCCTAAGTAAAGCACGACACATATTTTTTGTTTGTGTGTGTACATTTGTTTGTTTGCTATTCTGGAAAAGAATCTTTCTCTTTTCACGTAGGAAAAAAGGATGACCCAAAATGTGGCCTCCTCATGTGGTGGGCCATCAGATTACCTCTGAAACCCCCTGCAGTCTACCTATATCACTTGATCCCAGTTACTTTAGAATGAGCTGCCTGCAATAACAAAACGGGAAGTATTGGAAAATATGCACATAGGCTTCCTGGACTATTGTTTTTTCTTGTGGTTGTCTTTGGTTTTGTTTTGTTTTGTTTGTTTCATCTTATTATGTTTGAGAATCTCTCCATGTAGCCTTGGCTGTCCTGGAACTCATTCTGTAGACCAGGCTGGCTTTTCACTCAGAGATCTGCCTGTCTCTAACTCCCAACTGCTGGGATTGAAGGCCTAGCTTCTGACTGTTCTTTTGCTGGGATTAAAGGCCTAGCCTCTGACTGTTCTTCTTCTTCTCAGGCTATTTTGCCCCCGTGTGGCTTTTCCCCTCTCCTGTGCTCACCAAGCTGCCCATCATTCTACCACCCTTGGCTTTTTTGCTCACTGTTTAGTGGCTGTACATTCTATACATCTGTGAATACATGCATCATATGGAGTCAGTGATTTTCAAACTGGTAAGTTCTTTTATGTACTAAAATGTGATATAATGTGCTTTAAACTCAGCTATAAAAATCTTATAACCAGATTTTGCAAAGTACGTCTGTGGACTCTTTCCTAATTATAATGATTAGATGTGAGGTTTTTAACCTTTGAATAAGCCACTATGTCCCTTTGGGCTTTACTTTGGTTTGTTTTGGGACAGGGTCTCACTCTGTAGCCTAAGCAGGCTTGAAAAATCACAATGTAGTGTGGCTTAACCTTGTAGCAATTTACCTGCCTCAGCTTCTCATATGCTCGGTCTGGAGGGTTGAGCCACCATGCCTAGTGAATTCTTAGCTCTTCAGTTGTGCTGCTAGGCAGTCTGCCACATCGCCTCCCTTCTTGGTGATTCACACAACATTCTCTTACCCCTATGACTTCGACTTTCCTAAGGGCACAGGCCACTCCTGGATTTCCTGTTCTTCTCTGTTAAAAGCAGAACACTCTAAGGGAAGAATTCCAGTAGCTATCCAGTGAATGGACATTTTGGTATCTTCCACGAATGTGATATTCTTTAAAGACTTAATCTGTTTTACTACTTTTGTATAGTTAGATAAGAATTTGAATCATACAACTGTAAGTATCAGTCTAATAATTTCCTGCAGTAAAGGGTTTGAATCACTTTGTGGTCATCCTGTAATGTGGGAACCTAGTTGTTGTCTTGTTCAAGCTCATAATAAATCTCAGATTTCTGAATGATGACCTGCCTCATCAAATTCTCAAGCAGTTGTTCATCCTACTGTGGGGTGATCATCAGAGGCTTAAAATGAGAAGCAGAGTTCAATAAGCTGTTCACTGTTTGGTACTAAATCCATGATTTTTAAATAAATGGATCATGATAGAGTTCGTTCCCAGGTTTATTACCTTACCTCTCTTGGTTTTGTGTTGTAAACACTCTTGCTTAACTACCTGTATTTGTGTTGTAAACACTCTTGCTTAACTACCTGTATTTCTTGTCAGGTTCCTAGCATACTACATGCACTGTCTAGTTTAACCTCAACTTCACACAACCTGGAGACAATTGGGAAGATGGATTCTAAATCTAAAACTGCCCTTACCAGATTGGCTTCTGGGTAAACCCATGGAGCATTATCTTCATTAATGAGTGATGTGGGAAGGGGCCAGCTCACAGTGGGCAGTGCAACACCTAGGCCAGTGGTCCTGGGTACTATTAGGAAGCAGGACAAGAAAGCCATGGAAAGCAAGCCAATAAGCAACATTCCTTTGTGACTTCCTGTTCCTGCCTCCCGGTTCCACCCTTGATTTTCCTCAATGATGGACTGTGATGTGGAACTGTAGACTTAAAATGGCCCTTTCCATCTTGAGTTGCTTTTGAACATGGTGTTTTGTTGCAGTAATAAAAAGTCTGATAACACTATGTGCTGACAGAAGCCAGGAAAAGGCAATAGAATGAAAAAAGAAGAGGAAAGAAAGAAAGAGAGAGAGATAGAGGGAGAGAGAGAGGGAGAGGGAGGAGGACGGAAGGAAGGAAGGAAGGACGGAAGGAAGGAAGGAAGGAAGGAAGGACGGAAGGAAGGAAGGAAGGAAGGAAGAGAATAAGAAAATCAGAAGAGACAAGAGCCAAAGCCCTTCCCTTGAGTCTTGGGTTCTATCACCTTCTTAAGCTGGAGGTAGGTGCAAAATGAAGCCAGGCTATGCCGTAAGTACTCCCAGAATGTGCTGTGAGTGCTCCCAGGCTGTACTAGGAATGCTCCTGAATCACTGTCTAACAGCAGAGTGTTTATCTCTGTTTCAAGGTTTTCATCAATTTTATTGCGTGAAGTCTACTTTGAAACTAAATACAAAAATAAATATACTGTCACCACATACTGACTTAATAAGCAAGTCTTTCAGCCTACAGTCTTTAAACCCAAGAGATTCTAACTTTGGGTTGTGATTTAGTGACCAAAGCTGAAATTACTTGGTCTTTAACTTGCAAAACTTAAGGTAAACATTTTTGTGGCCATAAGCACCCTCTACCTGGTGGATTGTCGTACGCAGTGGGTAGCAGGGAGCTGGGGACCATAGTTGATTCTACACAGGTCATTATATATTATAATACATTATAGCGCATTCTTTTTCTCTCCAGCTCAACAAGGTTAAGAGCTGTGGAATTTTAAATGATGTAGATGGTATATTTTCTTCCTTCTAATGGGATCTTCTACACTAAAGAAGAGCCCCTAAATGCCAGAAGCCAGTGGTGGTACATTGTGTGTGGGACTGGGCCAGGTAGATAGACAAGGAAGATGGGTTTGTGGAAACACTGATAAATGATAACTAAATGTTGTTATCCTTTGGAAAGAATGGAATGATGCATTACAATAAACACCAAGTAGACATATTTGAAAATACTTAAATACAATGTGAAATAAATTAACGAATTAATTACTTCACACCAATACTTCTACTAGAGAGGGGGAGGACCATCCACCCAGCTCCTTCAGTTTTATGTGCTTTTAACATTTATATTTAATTAAATCACATTTTTTGTTTGTTTAACTTCTCACACGGATGGCTAATGCACCTCCACAGTTCATTCCCGAGTAAACTCACCATGCAAAAAGTAACAGTCACCATAGAAACCAGCGGTGGCTTACCAGTCACCATAGAAACCAGCAGTGGCTTGCTGGTCTTGATTCTGTTTTCAAGACAGAATGTTAACCACAGGACATTCCAGCTGTGACTCATAGGCATGACCAGAAAGCTTGCTGGTTTGAATCTGGTAAAACTATGATTTCTTCTGCTTTCAGCAAGCCTGAGATCTACTCCACAGAACCATCGAGAAGTTCTGAACGCTCTTAAAGAAACAAGAACCTACAGATGAGATTTTATCACCTTGAATATGAATTCTAGTTTGTGTCACTGCAGGTCTTTTTAAAAATAAAATACTTGAAATGATTCTCACTTTGCCATGTTGGCCATCATTTCAAATGTGATACTGTGTATCATAAGGCCTTTTGTGTTCAGTCTAGTCAGTTTGACTCTTAGGAACACAATTCATGTGTGATGTTTGTAATTCAAGTGTCCCTCACCCTCACCCTAACAAAAACATCTCAGCCCTTATCAGGACACACAGGGAAGGAGTTTATTGTCCAGGCTACACTTCCTAAAATGCTGGGCTGCTTGGTTACATCCTGTGTGTTTGACAATCTGGTACAAACACAGAAACCATAGTAACTTCAGATTTCAATTACAATATGAAACAATTCATAGGCCCCTCTCAATATTAAGGGCCCCCCAAAAGCAGATGATATAAAATTAAAGACACATGCAGTATGTTAGCAACTGACAGAGAAGGCCCAATTATTGTGATATTAACAGTTCTGTTTGTCTGTTATTCTTAGTGTGTTTGATTATGATATTTGTGTAGGTATGCAAGGTATGCAAGGTTATGCATGTGTGTGGAAGTCAGAAAACAATTCCCAGCAATGTGTTTTCTCTTTCTACCATGTGGGTTCTGGGGATTGAACTCAGCTCACCAGGTATGCACAGCAAGTGCTTTTTATCTGCTGAGCCTTCTCACTGGCCCAGTGAGATAGGTTTGGTTTTGTTTTGTTTGTTTTTAATTTGTACCATTGTATGTTTATATGTGTTAATGGTTAATATATGTGTTATGGGGTCCTGTATGTATACGTGCATATCTAGAAGTCAGAGGATAATGTTCAAGAATTAATTCTCCCCTTTACCACAGTATCTAGGAATCAAACACAAACTCCCAGTCTTGCATCACAAGTGCTTTCACTTGCTAAACCATCTCTCTAGCCCTGGAGATTAAAGTATGCTGGCATTTAGACACCGTGGAACACACCTTTAATCCTAGCACTCAGGAGGCAGAGGTAGGTGGATCTCTATGAGTCTGAGATTAGCCTGAGTTCCAGGACAGCCAGGGCTATGTCGAGACACCCTGTCTTTATTAAAAAAAAAAAAAGAAAAAAGAAAAAAAAAAAAACAATTAACCAACCAAAAAGCTAGGTGGGCTCCTTTGCATCACTGGAAATCAGAGTCTTAGTGAGCAGAGCCTTGTGTAACATGTTTTCTGACTTGGGCCCCAGCAGGTTGTCCCTTTACTAAACCCTTTTCAATTTTTTCTTTTTTGATTCTGGAGTTCAAACCTAGAATCTTACCACTGCTAGGCACCTACTGTAGGCACCACTGAGCTACAACCACAATCCAAAGTATTGTTTTTCTGTTCTTGAAGCATGTCTAGAAGTAAACCTCATTTTCTCAATCACAGAAGGTCAGTCATAAGACATGGAAGGCAAATTAAGCCTTTCTTGTATGATGCCATTAAACACAGGAATTTTTCATTACATCCTATTATATATAGAATGCTTGGAAACTTCCAAGGAATACTACTTCAACTCTTTTTTTTTTTATGTGACTGAAATAACTTAACTTAAACCTGGGCTGGTGAGATGGCTCAATGGGTAAGAGGACCCGACTGCTCTTCCAAAGGTCCGGAGTTCAAATCCCAGCAACCACATGGTGGCTCACAACCATCCATAACAAGATTTGACGCCCTCTTCTGGTGTGTCTGAAGACAGCTACAGTGTACTTACATATAATAAATAAATAAATAAATAAATAAATAAATAAATAAATAAATAAATAAATAAATAAGTAAAACTTAAACCCTTAAGGTACAGCAAAGATTCCCCTATCTTTATTAAAAAGTGAAACTGTAGTCAATAAAATGAAGCTGATTAAGACCCTGGGCAGGAGTTCTTGGATGGGCTCTTTGAAGTCAAGTGTCAATGATGGAAGAGCAACCAAGTCATTTTCTTGTCAAGGCATTTCTTGTGTGGGTAGAGTTGGGCTTAGCACACAGTCTTGTAGAAGTTACTTAACTTTTTGAATCTGAACTCTTTATGAATACGTAATTTTGGTATCACTTGGCACTTACAGCCTTGTGGCAAATGAGAAAACTACATGGAGACAAGGTAGAGCGTGTTTGAAAAGTTCTTTTAACTTTTGGTCTGATATAAAGGGAACACTACTTTTTTTTTTTTTCACTAAAGAAACCACCCAGAAGTAGCTTTGTGCAATGAAATATGAGTCTAGACAGCTGAGTCTGACTCATGTTTAACTCTTTACAGAATGATCACTGGTTGAGCAGGCAGGGAAGAAGTGACTCAAGCCTGGAGATGGAGTGCCCTTGCTTGCTTACTTGCATCCCGTTGCTGTGGTAACCTTGGTTTGAGTTGTGACTGCAGCCATTCCTCACATTCTGGGTGAGAGCCAGATGCAAATCACCCTTAGTGAGGGGAGGGAAATTAAGTCTATGTGTGGGAGGTGAAGAAGTGTGGTCCATCATGACAGAGGACAGCATAAGAGAGAGGACACCAGAAGGTGCTGAGGCTAGCATGATGAGATGAGAAGGGCCTGGATGAGCAGAAGGGGATATGCTTTTCCTTAGTTTAGTGGCCTTGCTTCTCACTGTCCTTCCATGCTGTGGCTCCTGCTGCTTATGCCCTGGAACTCAAGAGGGCAGGAGGTGCTGAATTCTTGAAACACCTGTTTATTCCTCCCCCGAAAACCACAACTGCAGAATGCCTATGGCACTGACTCATTATCTTTCCAGGGCTGTAGATGAAGCCATGGTATTGTGTAGGCTGGGAAGGTACACCACCTCTGAGTTCACCCCAAGCACAAAAGCAATCCTTATGGATGTTGTTAAGTTTTACATACACTATCTTGGTAAGCGTGACCTTTATAGGTCACTTTAAAATTTAAAGGTTTTGGAATGTTTCTGCAATTCTGCCAAATTAGAATTGTAGAGTAGAATACTGATACACAGTTGTCATTAGGAACAGGAAAAAGCCCAGGGCTTGCAGAATCTGTTGTTGAACTGCAGAAAGTAAAGGAGCCAAATATTGCTGAAGGTTGAGAATGTGTGATACACATGCGACAGTGCTCCACCATGGCTCTGTGGGGCCTTGGTGCCTCTCCCCACTAAACATGCAGCCACTCACTCCTGGCACACTGGCATCGGGGACTCCCACACACGTCCTCACTACAGGAAAAGCCACAATGCCACGTGCTATCAGGGTGGAGCAGGGCATGTGAACTGCCCATCTAAAGTCAACGGTTACTCATAATGCCAGGGTTTGCATGTGAGTGGCAAACCAGCAGATGACCACATTCTGAGTTACCCTGAGTTATTTTGTACCACTTTGAATTAGAGGTTTATCTCCAATCCAGATGGCTTAGTGGCCTCTCTGTGGACTGGCTGCTCTCAGTCTGCTCTTGTTGCCTGTATGGTTTTAAGTACTGCTTTCTATGGATCACTTATATCAGAAGGCACAAAGGCTGATTTAGATTATTTTTTGTTGTGCTTTGTTTTATTTATTTTTTTAATCAATGCATAAACATGCATGCAAGCTAACATTTACCTACAAAGATGTTTATCTAGAAAGGGCGCTAACTGTCTCACAGCAGCTGCAATGTGGCAACCACATGTGAACTTGGACAGTAACACATATAATAGATACGCTCCATAGAAAAATGTCATTACAGGGTAGAATGCATGGAATAATCTGTGAATATTAAAATAAAATAAGCATAAAAAGGAGAACAGGCAATGAATACCACTAAATATTATTGGAAGCAGTGGAACTTAACTTTTTTTTTGTTTTGTTACCTCTAGGCTTTTCTATGTTTTCTCAATCTCCTGCAGTGACTATGTGTTCTTTTTTGATTAGTTAAGTCTATTTTAAATACATTATCTCTGTAGAACTATTCACATCATAACATAAATATGTCTTAGTAATGTTTGCCATATTAGAATTACAAACTCCTCTAGGTTTCCAGTCACTCAGCTGGCCCACTAAAATGTTCTGCTATTTCCATATCTCTTTTCTGTGTTTAGAATCAAACATCAACATTTGTCTTAAAATGTTGTTACAGAAAGTAATCTGTTCCAGCGTTATTTTCAAGCCATTTAATCCTGAGCATATCCTTTTTCATGGTAACTATTATTAATTATTCTAATTCTTTATTAAAATGAAGTCTTTAGAAGTCCATGGACTTCTATAAATATTGAATTTTATGATCATTGATGGAGCAGTGAATAACTTGTCCCTCCCCAGGGAGGAGGGAAAGACTTTGAGAGCCAAACACACTCTCCTGTGGATACATATGGTTAGTTCCATAGGCTATAGCCTTCAATTGTCCTGTCATAGTAAAACACTAAATGCTTTAAACATATATTATTGTGCCTTCCAATGGCCTGAGCATCTGCTGCAGATGGAAAAGCTTAGTTCATAGAACAAATTAAAATTATGGAACCTTGAGCCATAGAGACCTAGAGTGCTTTTGCCTGCCTCTTCTTCCAGGTTGCCAGAAGAAAGAGTAAGCCTGCTAAGTAAGAACTAAAATTAAAGTGTTTTCACATGTTTTAATGTATAAAAAGGAAGCAGAAGGGAGCTGTGAACAGTGGCCCCCAATATAGATCAAATAGATATGAAAATGCAGTGATTATTCTGCAAGCCAACTTTAAAAGCTAATATATGTATGTTTGTATGTATGCATGTATGTATGTATGCATGTATGTATGCATGCATGTGTGTATGCATGTGGGTATATAATGTCTCTAATGCTGCAATTGGAAATCTTCCCCATTTAAAAAGTTAAACCAGAATTCCTAACTAAGATTTATGATATTTAAAACTTAACCTTGTGACCAGCATTTCCTACCAGTGCAGTGTGCCTGTATGCATGATCCTCCCTGTGCAGTCTGCATGCACCCATGGTCCTCCCTTTGCAGTGTGCCTGTACCCATGGTCCTCCCTGTGCAGTGTGCCTGTACCCATGGTCCTCTCTTTGCAGTGTGCCTGCACCCATGGTCCTCCCTGTGCAGTGTACTCACAAGCATTGATAGTAGATGCCTCTGGACTTTTCTGCTTTGGGCTTAAGTATGGGAGGAAGAGAGGTGGAAAGTTGTGGGAAATAATGTCAAACTTTGTGCATGTAAAGGGATTTTTAAGTGGCTTAACGGTAGTTTGGGAAATTGTGGTAGGTTTTGTTCTTATTCATCTGAATCCTATGCTTCAAGTTCGAGAGGCTATGAGGAGCAGAGACCAGAGCTCTTTTGAACCAAAGGCTGGTTGTTTGAAGGCTGCAGCTCTGCATCATTTTATATAGCAAACTAGTCAGTTGAAAATTCTTCATCGTGAGGATGGTCAGAAAAGGGCAACGATTTTCTTTTCTTCTCCCAAAGACAGGGGTCTTAGGTAGCCAGTCTGATTGTAAATGGATCCTCCTGCCTCAACCTCTAAAGTGCTGTGATGTGTGTGTGTGTGTGTGTGTGTGTGTGTGTGTGTGTGTACCACCACTCTCTGTCTGAAAAGAATTTTGATCGCCTAAAAAATAAAGAATTCATATATTTTTATAATTTAAAAAAAATCGCCGGGAAGTGGTGGCACACACCTTTAATCCCAGCACTTAGGAGGCAGAGACAGGAGGATTTCTGAGTTCAAGGCCAGCATGGTCTACAGAGTGAGTTCCAGAACACAGCCAGGGCTACACAGAGAAACCCTGTCTGGAAAAACAAAACAAAACAAAAAAATCACATTTTACCCAGACAATTTTGGAGTCAACATCTTGTCTAAGATGCATCTTGGACTGCTTAATGACGTAAGAGAGATCAGCTTCATTGCTATACTTTTCAAAATTCTGAATGTGGATTATCCTAGTAGAAAGCTATATTCTCCCAGCTGGTATGGAGACAAAACTAAATGTCTGGCCTATAGAATGCACTTAAACTCACTTGTGAGTGGCAGGTGCTCTACTGTAAGCAGGGCTATTAGCAGACAGCTAACGTTGTGGAAGCCCACTTCCTCTAAAGGACTGTTCCAGGAAACATGACTCATCTGCTCAGGAAATGAGCAAGGAGGCGCGCCCTGATCAAAGAGTCAAACCCACTGTGGCTCACACACACAAAACCTCTTCTGCTTCTCTGCTTTGTTCTAACCAGGAAGGGAGCTTTTAATTACCAGGCTTCAGACAGAGAAGCTCTGTGGCTTTTGGAAGAAGGCTGAGAGGCAGAAGGAAGGAGCTGTGCTGTTCACACATGGGGACACTCTGTGTACAACTCTGTTATCATAAAGGGGAAAATGTTTGTAGACTATGGCTTTTGGGGTGGACACATAAGTATTTATGTGTGAAGGGTGTATTTTTGAGCACGTGGGTCTAAGCACATGTGAATGCTGCTGTGTGCAGGCCAAAGATCAACACTGGATGTCTTCAATTGCTCTCTACTCTGTTTAAGACAAAGTTTCTTCCCAATTTGACTAAGTTGGCTGGCCAGATCCAGGGATCCTCCTGTTTCCACATGCCTATCCCAGTGCTGGGGTTACAGAGATGTGAGGTGTACTATCACACCCAGCTTTTTACACAGGAGTCTGAACGCAGGTGCTCTTGCTTGTGTGACAAATACTTAGTAACTGAAACAACTCCCCAGGTCCCAAATACAGCTTTTGACAGTGCAAAAGGCTAGGGGCTGAACCATAGTCTGGGAGATTCTTTTTTTTTTAATATTTTTTATTACATATTTTCCTCAATTACATTTCCAATGCTATCCCAAAAGTCCCCCATACCCTCCCCCCCCCCACTTCCCTACCCACCCATTCCCATATTTTTGGCCCTGGCGTTCCCCTGTACTGGAGCATATACAGTTTGCGTGTCCAATGGGCCTCTCTTTAGTCTGGGAGATTCTATTCATGCTAGAATAATAATGCACTGTTTATGGGCATGTGTCCTATGCTGGGCATTACTGGGGGTTAAAATGCCTAGCAACTCTGCAATGAAGTCTCTACAAACTGAGGTGAGTGCAAGTGTAGTTAATGCAGAATTGTGAAATGCATCAATGATGCAAAGAAAACTGATTGTTTTCTTCACCCCAATTTTCTTTCTAAAAGCCAAAAAATGTTAAATTGTAGCAAATATACTCATTCTTTGTTAAAGGATTATAGAGAAGCACGGAGCAGTTTTTAAGGCCGTTACTAACAGTTTCCAAACCTTCAATGTGTCAATGGAACCTCTCCATTCTGTTTCCTCAAAGAGCTTCAGTTAAATCAGTAGACTAGAATATGGGTGTTGTCATTTCTCATTTATACTTTGTGCAAGGTGCCAAGATGCATCGAGGAAGCTGGCTGCAGTCATCAGCAAAAAGAAAAGGAAGAATTCTAAACGAGGGGCCACTAATTCCCTCCGCCTGCAGGATGGATGCACTATGAATCCCTATGGCTGGCTCAGGAGCTCTGCTTCGATTAGTACCGCGAACAGCAGTTAGCATTGTTTGCTGTGTGCTAGGCCCTGTTCTCATTCTTTGTGTGTATTAGCTCATTTACTTTGATTGTTCCATTTTACTGAGGGAAATGACACCCAGAGACTGAACAACCCATCCATGGTTATTCAAGCTTAGATTTAAACCCAGGCTTACTGGCTCTAGAATCTTCTTTCTAAACCGTCATGCTCTACTGAGCAGCATAGAAAGGACTGAGCAGGTCTGCAATAGAGCCCGATGCTTAAGGGTCACTTCTAGCCAGGGAATATTTGAGGAACATGAAGCTTTATTCTTACCACCCCACAGCTGTCAGCAGGCTCAACTGATTTGATTAAACCCTCCTTGAACAGATTTGATTCTAATAATGGGCTCCTCAACTGCACAAGTAAGAAATTTCATTTCCAATGATATTTTTCAAGGAGAACTAAAGAAGACTACTATTAGACTGACAACAGAATTTCTGGATCTTGAGAGATTGTTCGGGAACCCTGCATGGAAGCAGTTGTATGGACATGTGACCAGCAGTTATGTGCAAATACAAACATGTTTTTTCATTTCCCTTTTTGGAGAGGTTAGGAAAAAACAAACTTTAACTGGATAGAAACTTCTGTCTTTAAACAGATTCCAAGAGAGAAAGAGAAGACAAAATCCTAAGCAGAGCTGCATCTGTGGACTAAGGGGACGTGGAAGTCAAAGGCCACCCACAGAGAGCTCTGGGGCTGCTGAGGATTCTAGCTCTCTGCTGGGGGAGGAGACAGATGCCACTGGGCTGAGCTGCTGGTTAGCTGGAGGAACACAGATGGCATGTTCAAGAGAGGGATACTGCACTAAGGGTGAAAAACATCTTCCTCAAATGTCCAAGAATGAATGCTAAGTTCTCTCTGCAAGGATGGAAGAAGAGTCAAGAAAGCAATTCTAGAATGTTCTTAAAAGTCCTCAGTTTGAACATTATTTCTCCACAGCAATATGGGGCTTTGCCCCATCTCCTCCGCTTTCCACCTCAAGCCCAATAATGGATCTCCATATTATTTGAGTAGCCACAATCATTTTTAAAATATACAGATCTGAAAACAGCATGGTGGTACTTGCCTGCAGTCATTACACTCACCAGGCTAACACAAAAGAATTAGGAGTTCACGGCCAACCCTGGCTCAACAACTGCCCCCCCCTCAAAAAAAAAAAAAAAAAAACTCAACCAAAACAAACCAAAATAAAACAAAACAAAAAGCACACACATGTTCAATAAGGGAAATATTACACTATGAAAATATCTATTTGATCATGCTATTTCTTTTATCTGGCCCTTGAGAGACTTACAGTTCTGAAAAGGAACACTGAAATTCATGACTTTCTTATTGATACCCTAGAGGCCCCTTGTAATCCATCTTCAGGTGTGCAGAGTCAGCTTTCTCTTGTCAATCCTCAACCTCTCTGATGTCTGGGGATCCTTCTTCCTTGGGTTTGTGTTCTCTGGTCATCAGAAAAGCTTGATTGCTTCCCTGTCTGATGCCTTCAGAGCACCCATCAATAGCCCTCTCAAACAGATAACGCAGCCTACGATAGACTCTTTATTGTGTGATACGTTAGCATCTGTTTCATCTAGTATGACATGAAAAACTAATGATATACAGTTAATTTCTACAGTTTAGGAGTCTAAAACATCTTCTACTGTCTGGATGGTGAATTGTAGGCTAGTGATAGCTTTAAAAAGCAAATAACTAGCCCCTTAAGCTGTGTTTATCTCAGCATTTCTCTCATTCAGTACAACTCAAAGCTCTTGTTTCTGTGGCATATAGCAATGTGGTTACCCTGAACAGACTTCCCTGTTGTCTGTGTTCATGAATCACTGTATGGAAAGCTAAGAATACGTGTTATGACTCTGATGTGACTGAGCAATGAATTTGCATGAAGCATCAGCAAGTGGTATGAGTTTGACACAAAACCCAAATAGCACTGTGGGTGATTAAAATACCATGTGATCCACAGTTGTGGGATGGGAAATATCTTAGGACACAGACAGGGAGTATGGTGCCAAAATGGAGAATTCAGGGACATTGGTGATGGGCTTGTTAATCCCTTTCTTATTTGAAATGCATTATTTTGTAATTGAAAATCGCTGTAGCATAGTGGTTGTTTTGCAATTAAAAAGAGGACGTGAGAGTGAAATATATAATGACATAAACATCTGGTGAGTAGGATGACATCAGTAAGGATTTGGCAAGAGATGAAATAGATTGTATACACTGGAAGGAAATGTATTTGACAGAAAGCACTGACATAATCAGGAAGAATTTGAAACTTCCTTAAATTGAAAGGGGAAAAGGACAGGAAGGGAGGAAAGGATAGGATGGAAGAGAGTGCTGGCTAGTTTAATGTAGACTTGACTCAAACTAGAGTCATCTGCAAGGAGAAAACCTCAATTGAGAAAATGTCTCCATAAGATCCGGCTATAAGGCATTTTCGTTTATCTATCTATCTATCTATCTATCTATCTATCTATCTATCTATCTATCTATCTATCTATTTTTATTAGGTATTTTCTTCATTTAGTGAAGGGAGAGGGTCCAGCTCATTGTGGGTGGACCCATTCCTGTAGTGGGTTTGGCCTAATGCTGCTTGTATTTTAATGCTAATTTGGGCCCTCCTAAACTGTTGGCAGGAGAATATCTCCTCCTTGTAGCTATGGGAAAGTAAGTGTACTACCTGGTTTTGTGTGTCAACTTGACACAAGTTGGAGTTATCACAGAAGAAATGCTTCCATGAGATCCAGCTATAAGGCATTTTCTCAAGGAGGGAGGGTCCACTGTGGATGGTGCCATCCCTGGGTTAGTAGTCTTGGATTATATAAAAAAGCAAGCTGAGCAAGCCAGGGGGAGCAAGCCAGTAAGGAGCACTCCTCCATGGCTTTTGCATCTACTCTGTCTCCAACTTCCAACCCTGTGTGAGGTCCTGTCCTAACTTCCTTTGGTGATGAAAAGCAATGTGGAAGTGTAAGCTGAATAAACCCTTTCCTCCTCAACTTGCTTCTTGGTCATAATGTTTTGTGCAGGAATAGAAACCCTGACTAAGATAATAAGATTCATTTTAAAGAGAAATATTTATTGTACACAAAGGCACACACTAAGATACCTACCAGAACACTTGTAACTTACCAATAGAGTTTTGAAATGAAGATATTACCATTAGTAATGACTAAAGTCAGCTCTATCTAATGAGATCCCTAGTGGATTTTGGACTGCAGCTAGATTTAATAGCCAGTTTTAAATGTTATAGTTCTAAATCATTAGAGACAATTTTTGAAAGTTCAATCATCTATCTATATCTGTTTGTGTGTGTGTGTGTGTGTGTGTGTATGTCACTTGTGTGGGTACTCTGTGCATACATGAAATGTTAAAAAGAGAATATCTGGTGTCCTTTATCATTCTCTGCTTTTTTTTTTTTTTTTTTTTTTTTTTTTTTTTTTTTTGCTAGAGTCTCTCCTTGAACCTGAGGTTCACATTTTTCTTAGCTAACCTGGAAGTAAGAAAACCCCATAATCTGCCCCAGCAAGTTTTTCATCTTCCATAGCTTTCTTCCATATAGTTCTTCCATAGATTTACAGGTATCCTATCGGATCTGAACAACTCTAGCCTTCATGCTAGTGCCACAAGTGTTCTTAACCACCAAGCCAACTCTAAGTCCTAGACTGCAGTCTTTACAAAGGAAAAATGCTGACACCACACGGAGACATTCAAATAATCTGCAGAAATGGCACTTGGAAGGCCAATCAACCATGTGAGCCCCTGTTAGATGTCATGTTTGCACAAAACCATAGATTTTGTTGAATTATTGCCATGGTTATTTCTCAGAAATGAGAAGTGCTATTGTGGATTCATTGTAATGCTGTAAAAGGAGCAGTTGTTGTGGAGGTGACCAAATGATTGGGTCAAGTGGTACACTGACTATAAGGACTGAGACAACTGAGCATGCCAGTCATCAACCTATGATTTGGGTGACAGATTTCAAAGTGACACAAAAGACTATATATCTCAATATAGGTCAAGAAACAAAGATCTGAAGGAGGGAAAAAGAAAAGGAAAAGAAACTTCCAGACAAAAGATAGATTATTAAAAAGTAAAGCATGCTATGAATCAGAAATGGCATGGATGTGGAAGGGTACCAAGGAGGAAACTTCTGAAGGAAGGAAGCAACCTGTGGGGCTCTCTGACTATCCTACTAGTGTGTGTGCAAATCAGCTAAACTTTGGGTTTAATGTAAATAGGAAAAGGTTTCTAATTTTTAAAGCTATGGTTGACTTAAGAAGAGGACCCTGGCCGGGTGTGGTGGCGCAAACCTTTAATCCCATCATTCGGGAGGCAGAGGCAGGTGGATTTCTGAGTTCGAGGCCAGCCTGGTCTACAAAGTGAGTTCCAGGACAGCCAGGACTATACAGAGAAACCCTGTATTGAAAAATCAAAATCAAAACAAAACAAAAAGAAAAAAGAAGAGGACCAAGTTGGTTCAAGTTGGTGGTGGATACCTTCAGCTAAAGAAGAATTTGACACAGAGAAGGAAGATGAGAAATTGATTCTGAAACTGGAGAAAGAGACATAGAATTTCCATTCAGGAGATAGGCCAGTTACTTGAATTGAATCTTTTCAGAAATGAGTGAACTCTATCATGCAATAACTACTCACACAGAAAAAAACAAAAACAAAAACATGTCATCTTGGTGACAGTTTGGTTGTTGTAAAATATTTTAGAATGACAGTGAAACTGTGACCCTGCTGGGAGTTTTAGCCACTCTTACAGACACCATATATGAGGACTGGCATGCCCTGCACAAGTAAGCTATTCCCTCACCTTTGCTGCTTCTTTTAAAACATTGAACCCCTGATATTAAGTGCTTGAGGTTAGTGTCCTATGCACAGCCATGGCTTCAGTGTTCGTGACGACAAGGGCATAGAAACTCTAAGGAGCTTCTGGAGAAAAGACTACACGGAAACAGCCATGGAGAAGCAACCGATCTTCACAAGAAGAGAAAGGGCAGAGTTCACTCCTGGGCCTTTCCTGGGTTCTCAGCCTCTCCTGTATGGCCCACGCCTCTCACAGCAGCAATCCCACACCAATGTCTTTTCAATTGGCAAAATATAGAAAAGTTCTGTCCTGACATTTCATAAACAGGCGAGAGTGACATGAATTTCAGCTAAAATTCTAAATTAGACCCTAAAAGGAATTATAGGATATACAAGAAACTGTGATTACAGTAGAAGACTATTTCCATGAGGAGACCATGGTAAAACATTCCTGTGCCTCTTGGCAAGAATGTCATAAGCATAGATGTGAGGGGCCCATGAGCATTCCCTCATGATTTCTGTGAAAGTGGCAGAAAGTTGTGAGATGCCATCTATGATGTGTGAAGGCCCAAGGCACAGTGCCTAGTGTTCAGCCCACCTGACTCTCAGTACCATTATGCTTACCTATGAGAAATCCACATCTACAAAACTTTTCTCACCTGTAAAATGAGGACAATGTTTTCCTGTGTTACCTAGCTATAATATATGCTTAGTAGATATTAGCTATATTAATATTTCCTAGATATTTAAATAGCAATATTTTCTAAATATTCAACTATAGATCCATTTAAACAAAATCCACTGTGTGAGAATATTTAAAACAGAGGCCATCCTGTGTGATTTTTTTAATCAATTATTTTTGAAGAAGTTGTATGTCCATTCATAATAGATAATGAATAACATTCTAAAGAGTAATGGATATGCACTTAGGGGGAACATGGTATGAAGAAATTACCAGACAAATTTCAATATAACTTACTAGGAATAATGCCCTTTGTGACTTTTTAAAAACTACACGATCAAAATTGAATAAGATTTTTATAAGCCACAGAGCTTATTAGCTATAACAACTCACCTAAGAAGCAACTTGGAGATTATAGGTCTTGCTATAACTTGATTGGAACATCATATAATGTCTATCTATAATACCAGGAACATAATATACTCTCATACAAGTCAGCTCTGTCCAGTTTAATGGGAGGTGCTATCCACTTTTGGGGTCACATTTAGGACAGTCTGCCATGCAAAAGGACATATTAGAAGGACACCCCCATGAAAGCTGCATGAGCACCAGGTAAGGAAATAAAAGGGAGGGTTAGAGGAAAGAGGCCATGGCCTCACATACTGGTTTGAGGCAAAGAACTCAGTGGAACTTTGCTTTCTCCCCAGTATGTCTCCCCACACCCATTTGCCTCCTGCTATTCCCCAGCAATGGCCCTCCTTGGTCACACTTATCTTCCAATGAATTTTCACCATCCTCACCTCCCTCTCTTGACCCCTCTGATGGCAATCTCTTTCACCTTCCATAACCCTCTCTTTGTTTCACTGAGGCAACCCCTTTCTCTGGCTTCTTCCTCTCACTCATATGCTCCTGTTGACCTAACACCTGCCACAGGGTTCATACATAAGAGTTGCTTCTGCCTGTATCCTCAGTCACCCAGTAGAAATGTCCTCTAAGTGGAAACTTAGGACAAAAATGAAGACAAGAGTGAGATCAAGTTAGGAAACAGAACAAATCCTTGACGCTGACTTCACAAAGCTGCACAGGCAATGTCCAGCTTCCCTAAACAAGCAACCAGCACTCGCTCTGAGACACTAGTTCTAAGCCTGAGGGGTTTAGTTTGGGCCAGAGGATAAAACATTAAAGGGTAGGTTTGTTTCCCAGTGAGGTGTGGGATAGACCTAATCCAGTCTTTTTATAGTTTCAGTTTTATTAATTCAAAATAATTAATTTCTGGCTCCAGTAATTGTCACTCATTGGGAAATTGCCTAGGGCACTTGAAGGAAATGGGAAAGAAAAACAGCATTTAACTAGAAGTTATTAAAATAATGGAAGCTAGAAATTTTATGCCTGCAGGGTTTTTTTTTTCTCCTTAAATGGTTGCGTTTTGAAATTTTCCATCATAGACCAGCCTCTGCGTCTCTGCTCTGCTCTTGCCTCTTGGCTTATAGCAATGGAAAAAAATCTCTTCCCTCTGGCAATTGTGTCATTCTTTGGAAGTCTTTTCTGAACTTCTGGTTCTCATTCTGTGCTTGGACGCGTTCACCATCAGTATTGCACAAGACAAGTGCCATGCCTGGAACACGACAGGCACGCCATCGCAAGGGGCCTCTGATGAGCTGTTTTGTAGCCGTTGGAAGAAGTATTCTTAATTGAGTTTTTAAACACCTCTCAAAATGACTTGAAGAGATTTTTGGGAGCATTGCACTCTCGGGCCAATCCAAAAAAGTGGGATGTAGTTCCTGGAAATGTTTCCTCTCACTTCCTCCCCATTCTTTCTCCCAAGTAAAGACCAGTCCAGTCCCTTCCTCTTCTTATGCGCTCTCCTCCCGGTACTATCTCCAATCCCAACCATGGTATCCACTTAGCATGGAGTTTTTTATGTATCCAACGCTTGGCATCTGTCCCAGGTTGTGGTTTGTGCTCAAAGAGGTAGGACTGTACCGAAAGTGTAGGAATTTACAGAAAGATTTGCATTAAATGCAGTTCTTTCTCATTAATTAATAGCGATTATGAGACTACAGCTGAAATATGGCTATGACTTTTTACCCTCAGATTCTCAGACTTGTGCAGAGTCTCAGTGGAAAGTGAGGGCCTGGCCAAAGTTAATAGCAGATAGCTGGTACTTTGAGAAGTCAGGAGTCCAGGAGATGTTGAGAGCCCTAATTGGTAAAACTTGCTATTTAAACCATGAGTCAAGTCTCCTCTGTGAAGAAAAGTATAATTCAGTTATATAAACAGGAAAGGCAGTTCCTGAGCTCCTGCATGCTTTTGACTCGAGAGGAAGAGGACCCTAGAACCATTGACAAGCCAGCCATGGTGATGTACACCTATTATTCCAATATTTGGGAGGTGGAGGCAACAAAAACATGTTCTCAAGGCCAACGTCAGCTACATAGCAAGTTTGAAGCTAACCTGATCTACAAGAGGATACTCTATTTCCAAACCATGAAAGCAATAACAAAGAGCATTCCAAATTTATGCTTGTAAATCTAATGTGTAACACATCATAGTTTCTTAGGGCAACAAATACCTATCACTTCCTGATGTGCGAATACTATTTCTGCATGCTGTTGCTTCTACATATAAATGAAGGGATGTTTTATGTTTGCTTGATTGCTCTCTTTTTTCACTGAGACAGAGTCTTTTTATTTCCCAGGTTGGCCTCAGGCTAACAATACTACTGCCCCAGCCTCCTAAACCCTGAGATTACAGATCTGTACCACCGTGACTTGCTAAAGTTTTTGATAATTTTTATTATTGTTGTTAACCCACGAGAACTTTTCCCAAAACAAAAGAATATCCTTATATTCTTAGCTTCAAGCAAAAGTCTCTCAAAGACAAGATATTCTGTCTTCTTTGTGTTGAAAGCCAATTCAGTACTTAGAAAAGGCATGGTGATCTCAGACAACAGTGTGATCACATTAATCTTTTAGGAAAATTGGTGAAAGAGAGTTAAGGAAATGTGCAAGAGGTTGTTTTCCCTGGGGATATGGCTTTAGTTGACATGTGTTGATGCTGTAAATCATTGCAAGGTAGATTTCCAAACAACACAAATCATATTTTTTGCAACATGTATTGAACATGTATGGGACTTTGAACATCCTAGGCAAGGACTCTACCTTTAGCTACATCCTTACTAATAATCTTCAAAATGCTACACTAAGCCATTGTTACATAGTTGGTGGAAGACCATAAAAAATGACCTGTGTAGTCCGAGCAGGTCCTCTACACTTCAGATGGGGACACAGTAGTATCATATGTTACCAGCACAGAGATAAATAAAAGAAATATGTCAGCTGACTCAAAGGGCAATGTCATTAATTATGGAAAATAGATGTCACATACATGCCAACTTAGATATGATACATGAGAATATAAACCAAAATAAAAACTAATATTCACATGAGTGATTATTAATATTAAACTAAACCAAATAAATTTCTTCCTAATTTTGAAAATCTATAATCCTAAAAGTTGCATATGCAAATCATAAGAACAACTTTCTCAAGTGAAATCTCCTATGACTAAAATAGCATATTATCAAATAGTCTACATTTCTTCACTATTAAATTCCACATTTAATAGTAAAGCAACTTTTATTGACTAGGATTGCATAAAGAAACTTGAATAAATGTTACATGTTAGACATATAGACATGTAAAATATCTGTTTCACAAAAGAAAAAATTGTTTCAAATGAAATTGAATTTTAAAATATAAAAATAATACTTAATATTTAGAAAATTAAGTATTGAGTATATTCAAACATTTTCTCTTATGCACAGAGATCAGACATAAAAGTAACTAACAAGATAATAATTTTAAGTTAAGATTGAAACGGTGCAATGAGAGACATGAAGCACACCCATTCACGTAACAGTGATGGTGATATACTTCAGACAGACCGGACAGAGCTAGGGATTTGAACCTGAAGAGTCTGAAGGATGTCTAGCATAGTTTTGTTTTCTGGATAGGAACATGGAATTGCTTATTGAGCTTCAAGACACTTACCTCTAAGTAATCTGTGGAGCAGTTTACGTAATTTTCCACATCAAATTCCAGAAATGTGTAGTTCACCGTGTTGCCTGTTGTTGCTTGGATGGTCCAGTTACAACGTTGGTCTTTATCGTAGGGATTTGGGTAATTTATGCTCTCCAAGATGCCAGAGGTTTTATTCACTATTACCACATTGTCACATGCTGGGGGGGAGGAAAAGCCAAGAGTGTTAAGAACTCATATCTATATCATAATGTCTCTAAGATCAATGTGAAATTCCTTTTTAAAAGACATCTAGATTTTTCCACTTTCCACTCTAGATTAATAAATATATATGTATACACGACATGTCATTTTTATGCTGAAGAAGTCTCCAGTTACAATAATGTAAAGTAATCGGTAACTTTATGTACTGAAGTGTCATAAAAAGCTACATTAAAATAGACATGCTATTCCTATATATTGATATGGACAAATAACTTGGTTTTATTCTAATCTCTCTGCTGGAATTAGAGATGTGTAGTGAGCATTTTGTGCTTCTGTTTTCAAACCTTTCATATTTTAGAGAAATTAATATTCTAATGTTAGAATACAGCCACTTAGAATATAAGTCCTTTGTGAATGTCACATGAATAACAGAACGCACAGCTGCCTGCATGCATCCTCAACAAAGGCTCCCTTATTCCTCAAGTTACCATCACGACATTCTGAGTGAACAGAGGGGACACAGAGTGGGAAAAGGGAAATACAATCCCTCAATTTCGATCAAGTTTTAAAATGTTATGAATAGCATTTTCTAAAGATGAGTTTTCAGCAGTGCCACACAAGTAGCACTACCTATGCCTAATCTTGGGGTTAAACACCAGGTCCAGTCAATCAAAATGACCTGAACAAAGCAAACGCACCACCCACCTTTCTCACTGTTTAGATAACTTTTACTATTTTCTATTTCAATAAAAGAAAATGGGAACATAAACATTGCTTTGAAAGAGCTGCCTCTGCAATGTGGCTCCTAGATAATTTCTTATTCAACACTGTCAGGACACCACTTAGAGACTTTGGGGATGCATCACATGGCCCTTCAAATTCTTCCTTTGCTGAAGCAGACACAATAACCTGGAACTCCTGAAGATAACTGTTCTCCTAAAAGTCTTTAGGCCATATTTATACATAAACATCATATAATTATACGTATACATATACATATACATCATATAATATACATATACATCATATACATACATATACATACACATATATGTGTGTATCCCCAGTCAAGACAATAGAGGCAATATGTTCCAAACTCACAGAGCTGGTTCTTTCATCTCACAAATGATATCGTCTGCAAGTTTCTAATTTCAAACAGCAAGGATTTTTTGGAGGGGGGCTGATTGGAAAGAACTCATGTAGCACCCGCTAGTATCTAACTAGTTATATAATTAAAGATGACCTTGAATTCGGATCCTCCTGCCTCCACCTCTCAAATACTGGGATTGTGTACACTTGTCACCACCCTTAGTTGAATGAAGTGCTGGAGATGGAACTTAGAACTTCATGCTAGACAAACACCCTGCTAACTGATCCATATTCCCAGCCTCTGATTTTACCTGTAAGGACTGATATCCTATGTATAAAAAACTATTGGAGGGGGGAAATCAAAGGTGAATGGCTTAATAACCTGACAATAACCAAGGGAAAGAGAGGCAAAGCAATAACAAAATGAAAAGAATGACTATACACTCAAGCAGAAACACTCCTCATGGAGGGTTAAGAAGCTGTTTGTATACAGGATAATGAGAATTTCTGAAGAACTCGGTATGCCAAGAGGAGATGGAGAAGAAAGATCAGGAAGATCTTTCATTACTGTAGAAGATGTTCTAGAGTGGAGGACATGTGTTCTCCATGAACGCTTCTCTACTGAATAAAACTCAGGCAGAAGACAGAACCTAGGCTGACAGGTATCTGTTCCCTGGACAATGTCTAGTTAAAGGATTGTAACATGTGGCATGACTGGAATCTACATGCCATTAGAGAGTCACATGATCCTGAGCTGAACTACAGCTGTCTCCACAGAGTAAAAACTACCCTGAGTTTCTTGTTTTACCAGATGCTTGGCTAATATGTGATTGGATTTAATATGCAAGCTTTTTCCCTTTCAATGACTTTGGAGTTTTCACATAAGAATTTAAGTCTAGTTCCAGCGCCTCAAACCACTAGTTAATGTTATCTGGGTAGTTTGGCTAAGTAAGTCTGGACGTCTGCTGGAGGCTCTTCACTGCTGGAGTTTGCACTTACTCTGCCGATAGTTGATCTCAAAGCCACGTCCTTGTTGACCTGCATCAGTCCTCAGCTTCAACAATACAATGTCTTTACTGGAACGAATGGGAGCAGGTGGTGTATCCCCACATAGTTTATTTATCAGACGGGAGTTGGTACTCGGGCCATCAAACACCTTTAATAAGACATTTTGCATATAATACAGTCAAGACTAAGTGCAAAGGACTCTTCAGTAAAAAAGATGAGGACAGAATGGGCATATGCTTTAAAAACAGCCAGTCCTGAATTCCATATAAGCATCTCTGAACTTGGTCAATAAACAGATGCTTGACAGTCAGCATGTGAGCTACAATTGTAGTCTGACTGAGACTGAAGGCTAAGCATGCATAAAGAAAGTTCAATAAACAAAATTGAGACCATAACTGAAAAATGTTGCTGGTTCTTTTATTCCAAAGTCTAAAACATCAGCCCATTTTATTTACAGGATTCTAGAAGAACTTGGTGACATGCAAGAACTATATAAAAACCTATAGCTAGATGAATTTAACATCTCCTCTAGTTCTCCTCAATAAACCAGAGCATCGTGAGCTTCCAATGCCTATCTGAAATCATGGACATTGTAGTTAGGATAAAGTCCATAACTCCTCAGCATATGTTAAATACATCTTTATAGCTTACGGTACATTACCTTAAATACTTTATGTCTCAAGTCACTAGGTACATATACTTAGAAGACTGTCATTTTTACCATGTTACTTTTAAGATTTCACTTCACTTAAATCTTTTATGTAAATGCTCCTCTTAAATCTCACTGCTTTTTAAATCTTAAGAATAATTTTTAAATGTGTTTTGTGCATTGAGTAAGGAGGAGCAACAGATGACATGGAGACACAGTATACATACGGCCAAGTAATCCAGAGAGCAGTTGGGGTGGTGTTCCAGGTGGAAGTCTTGGAATTCAAGCAGGAAAGGGCTGCCACGGCTGGCTTCCAGCCGCCAGTAGCATTCGGAGCTGTGGTAGTAGGGCATCGGGTAGTTGGGCGATGTGAGCACCCCTGTGGGGGTGGTGAGATTGCCTCCACAGCCTGCAGGGGAACACAGTGGGGGAAGCATGGCCTTTTCTTTCTGCAAGATAAACCTTGGCTAAAACACCCTATCGACACTCCACTGTCCTCTGTATTCGGTGCTGGGGTCGGAGCCCTGGACCTCACACATGCCAAGCAAGAGCTCTACCACTGAGGCATGCACCTCAAGCCAGTGGCTTTCAGAGACAAAAACTCACTATGTAGCCCAGGCTTGCCTCCAACTGGAATCCTCCTGTCTCTGCTTCCTATTTCTGGATCATAGGGGCTCACCCCCACCACCCAACCTGTGCTCCTCTTTAAAGCATCAGAAAGCAGAGAGTCATCTAAAGCTCTTCTTCACATTCATGTGCTTTCCTTTATCTAGTCAAGATGAGTAGCTTGAAGTCTCCCGGGGAAGTAGAACTTTCCTCTTCCTTCAAAATGTATGATGCTAGGACTCCAAAGATACCCAGGATGTTGGAGCGTATTATAAAAAATGATGAATGATAAAGGATAGCTAGAAAAATTGACAGGTGGCTACATAGCATGACAAATGAAAAACACGATCAGCTTGGTTTCTCCAGGAAAATGTAAGATCCTTGCTACTTACCTGTTGATGACGCATCCCAGTAAGCTGAAAAACCCCTTGCTGTGAGTGCCGTGTCACTCTTAAACCTTAGCCATAGCTTGTTACTGTGGGAGATGATTCTGGGAGGGAAAACTGAGCCGCAGTAAATCCCAATGAGTGGTGACGTTTCGAAGCCTCCATCTCTGTGACAGGGAGAGACATGAAAGTGGACTGACTTACAATTTGATGGCAGCGTACAATAAACACATATGTTTAAGCATGGGGATGCAGAGGAGCAGTTCATCACCTCAGCTGACGTCACTACTTAAAAAACTTAATGTTAAGTTCTCAGGTCTCAGTTCTTTACTAACTACGATTTGCATGACCTTGGGGGGGGGGGGCGAACAATAACTATTATCTATGGCTTGTCTGGCATCTTTATACCATCTGAGTAAAGCATATATTTGAGATTCTCTTTCTAAAGACATCAGCCAAGTAGATCAGAGGATACAGAATATAGAAACTATAGTTATTGACAGTATAAATCAATATTTTTAGTGAAAAACCTTACATTTCTTGCTGATTTTGAAATCATCAAGATGTAGTATGACATATTTGTTGTGTTTGGAACTATTGTAGACATAATTATTTTCCTAAGAAGTGTTGGGAATTTTAAATCTAAAGGTATCTTTTTAAAGGATGACTCATTGAATAGTGAAACCAAGTGTTTAGCTGCTATAAATTAAGAAAATTAAGCTGGGTGTGAAAATTCACAGCTATAATCACAGAGCACTCAGTAGGCTGAGTCAGGAGGATTTCTCTGAGTTTGAGGACAGCCTGGATGATCTAGTGAATTCTTGTCCATTTCAGGCTATAGAGTGAGACTCTTAAACTTCTCACTTCCCCAAAATAAAACTGTTGGTTTAGTGTGATATGGGTCAATTGTAATTTGTTAATTTTGTATCTTACTTTATACCAAAGGATAATATTTATCATAAAATGTTGAAAGATTACAAGTTTGAAACAAGTCAAATATTTGCTATAGCTGCTTGCCAAAGCAATCAGCCTAATTTTACTTGATGCACTGGTATAAGAAAATATCTTTATACCAATATACCACTGTCAGTGATATAATTTTTATAATACATTCTTTCAAAGTTCAGTGAAAGAAAACTTCACACACTGAAATCCACAATCCTAGACTTCTATTATTCAAACACAAGGTAAGGATGCTGTTGTAACAGTGATTGTAGTGATGCAATTAGATTAGGTGGACAACAAAGACCAAAAAGACTGATTTTACATAAACAATGAAGGCACTTGTCTGTGGTAGTAGGTATTGATCATCAGCTTGACACAACCCAGTATCACCTGGGAAAGGAGTCTCAGTGGAGCAACTGGGTTGGCCAGTGGCCAGCTGTCTGTGAGGGTGTTGTCTTAATTAAGTTAATCAACATGGGATGAGTCAGCCCATTGTGGGTGACATCATTCCCTAGGCAGGGAGTCCTGACCTATATGAGAGTAGAGAAATAGAGCTGCTGGGCACAAGCAATGAAGCAAGCTAGCTAGAAGCATGCATGAATTTATTTCTTTTTGCTCTTGACTGAGGGTATGATGTGACTCACTTAGTGCCTGGCACTTTGCTCACCTGCTCTGACAGACTGTAACCTGAAACTGTATGCTCATAAACCCCATTTCCCCCAAGTTTCTTATTCATAAGATATTTTTATCACAGCAACAGAAATGAAACTTGCATGTCAAAAACAGTGAGCATCACCTTTGGAATAGTAGCACTTCCTTTGCCTAAGTAAACTCTGACAATTATTGTAAAATGTTCCTAATACAAGAACTTGAAGTAACTATCAGAGGTTGGAAAAATGGCTCAGCACATAAGATTACTTACTGCTCTCTACGAAAGAGCAGAGTTCAATTCCCAATATTCACAATGGGTAGCTCACAACCACCTGTAACTTTAGAGGATCAAACATCTCTTCCTGCCTCCACAGCCACTTACGTGCACACATAACCACACTCATATGCATGCATGTAAGCATAATTTAAATCAAGAAGTAAAACTTAACCATCAAATTTATACAATTTCTGTTTTTCTTCTATATCATGTTTAAAATGACAAATTTTATAATGTTGAACATATAAGGTAATTTTACAAAACATTCCATGTTCCCATTAATCTTTTCTTTGAAGATTTTTAATCAAAATAAAGGTTATAATGAAATAAAAGCACACACCTGATTTCTACAAAATCTACACACTTTGGCCCAAAATAGTCCTCCAAGGCAAAGTCCGTGAAATGCAATGCAATCTGTTGGTTGAGTCCCACAGTGATCCTGTAGACGCAGTTCCAGTTATGGGGGTAATTGTTGGGGAAGTTCGGGGAGGAGAGCCTCCCAAAATTATCTGTATAGTCATATAAACACACTGTGAAGGGAAACAGAGAGAAAAATGGGAAGCATTATAACTTGCATGTGTCTAGTCATATACAATGCATTAATTTGTGTTCCTGTACTTGAATTTCAGGAGTATTTTTTAATATTTAAAGATTGATCTCATTTTGAAACATTTTCAAATTTTCATATGCAATCAAATGCTAAAATCTTAACAATGAGAAAGACATAGTTACATGTATTTTGACAGAATGACAGAGTCCTAGAAGTGTTACAATTTTTCTAATTCATGAAAATTACCATAAACAATAATTAGGTTAAACTACACAGATATCAGGAGACTTAGAAATTATTCATTTCTGTAATTCTCTCCATAACTTCCCTTTATAAGCATATGCATTCATGAGAAGTGACCAGGTTGGAGTCTTGGTCATGCAGAAGGAGTGGGAGGCCAGATCTAGGTGTGGCTGTGCACACCCACAGTTGAAAAGACCTTCTATCAAAGCCTGTCTTGACTATCTACAGGCTACTTGAGCGCACCATGCCATCTCCTGATATCAGTTCTCTCTTTTCTATGATGGAGATGCTTGCTGACCTTGGGTATAGTTTGATTCAGCTAAAAAATCTGCCTTGCCAAACATATGTAGCAATAATTCCCAATATATTTCAAACAGAATAGGCCAAGGAGAAGTGTAATTACGAGGAGTAAGTTTAACTGTTCCTATGAGATTATTAGAAGTCTATCTGGAATGCTGCATCCTAATTAAGCACTAACTGCTCCAGTTTGTGTACACTTTGTCTATTCAGTCTCCTCAGACTCTGTTCAATAACCAACCAGTCACTCCCTTATACTCTTACAATCTGACATGTTTGACAAAGAAAGTCTGGCTTAATTGTGATATACATCTAGCTTCAAATTTCACTCAGTAATGACCTAAATCTGGGGACTTGGAGTAGCAGAATCCCCGACTAAAAACTGTAGAGAGCGAGGTAATATGTATACTTTGTTGCAAGTGAAATAAACGCTGAGGATGTGCAGTTACGTTTCCTCAATTGCTGCCATATATTCATCCACGACGGGGAGAATTATCATTGGTATTGGGAACACAAAAATGTAATAGACTCTACTACCTATGAGTAACAAAAAGTCATCAAATATTTGAGTTTACAAATCAAGGCTTTACTGTATTGAGGAAGCTCGCAGTGCTTGTTCTCTCAGAGGGAAGTCAAGAAAGGAGGAAGTGAATAAAGGTAAAAGAGAGGAAGAAAAGATGGTGGCAATGAGATGGAGCAATAATTAGAAAGGAAAGAGGCATATCTTAAAAGCTTCATACTGTTATGAATACTACTAAGTAAAATTTATCAGGCTAAATTAGAAATATTGACCCAAACAATTTACAGAAGAAAAGTAAACAGAACTTAGCCATCTGCTGTGAGCACTACTATTTGAATCTGGCTAGGTGGGAATACCCCTGTGTGTGCACCCTTCCCTAAGTAGAACTTGTGCTCTGAGGAAATCCTTATGCAATAGAACACAGAAGACCACCATGCTACAGTTGAAGATAAGACTGGCTTCATGCCCCTCCCTTTTGAACAATTTCTCACGAGAAACAAGTTAAACAAACAAACAAATAGAAATACAGTTAGAAAAACCACAGGTGAGAACTGAAATCAAGGAAAATGGAACAGAAATAGAGAATGATATAAAAAATAGCCCCATTGTTTAAAAATTAAATTTGATAGATTTCTAGCACAAGTGTTCAAGTGAAGAAGAAAAACTATGAATTGTTATTTTTTAAGAGTGAAAGAGGGGAACAAAATACCCATGGAAGGAGTTACATAGACAAATTTTGGAGCTGAGACAGAGGGAAGGACCATCCAGAGACTGCTCTACCTGGGGATCCATCCCATAAACAACCACCAAACCCAGACACTATTGCATATGCCAGCAAGATTTTGCTGACAGGACCCTGATATAGCTGTCTCGTGTGAGGCTCTGACAGTACCTGGCAAATTCAAAAGTGGATGCTCACAGTCAGCTATTGAATGGATAACAGGGCCCCTAATGAAGGAGCTAGAGAAAGTACCCAAGGAGCTAAAGGGGTCTGCAACCCTATAGGTGGAACAACAATATGAACTAATCAGTACCCCCCCACACACACACACCTAGAACTTGTGTCTCTAGTTGCATATGTAGCGGAGGATGGCCTAGTAGGCCATCAATGGGAGGAGAGGCCCTTGGTCTCGCAAAGATTATATGCCCCAGTATAGGGGAATGCCAGGGCCAGGAAGCAGGAGTGGGTGGGTTGGGGAGCAGGGCGGGGGGGGGAGGGTATAGGGGACTTTTGGGATATCATTTGAAATGAAGAAAATATCTACTAAAAAAAAAAAGAGTGAAAGAAGAAGAAACACTATAGAATCTCCAGTCAGTAAAAGAACAGTGTGATAAACTTAACAAATTTGTTCCCAGCTACCAACTGCCACAGCTAACTCAAAAGAAAATAATAACACCTTCCATGGCCACAATCAGGCTAAGAAATTCTATCTGTCATTAAAAGTTTTCTACAAAGAAAACAATGTATTTGAATAACCCCTGGTGATAGTCAAGCAAACTAAGGAAATATTAAAACTACCCAGACTTGGGAAATAAGAAGAGATGATTCTCCCTAGCTCATTTATTAAGACCAAATATTACTGCTATGCTCAAACAAGACAAACTTGCAACAAGAACACTACAGATAAACATGCCTCATAAATACAGATAAAATACCTGAAAAAAAACTTAAGCATATAGTTCCAGAGAATGTGAAGATGATATTATAGCAAGCATTGCTCACACTGGGAGTATCAGATTGTTTGATGTGGGAAAAATCAATCTAAGTAATCCATCATATTAACTGGATTAAAAAGAATCTTCTGATTAAATCATTCAGAAAAAATCAGCATCCATCCTTGATGAAGACTCTCAATAAACAAGACAAAAACAGAAATCTATGAGATCCCATCATAGTTCTTAAAGAATAGAAGATTAAATGCATTCTTGCCAAAATGAAGAATAGAGTATGTCCAGCCTCACCCCTCTGCTGAGCAATGTACAGTCCTGCTCACTGCAATAAGAAAGAGGGAGAAAGGAAGAACAGCACAAAACAGCAATTCACAGTTGGGACCATTTATGTATGTTTTGTATCCAAAAAATAGTTGGTACTGAGTTTTAAAAGCCTACATAATACATGATTAATATCTGGAAAATCAGTTTAATATGCATGTATTGGTCAATCTGGAATATAATGCACAAAGCAGCATACAACAGCATAAAGCACATGATGACCTAGGGAAAATGCAAAAATCAACACTCAGAGCTTTAAGTAAGTGCTCATAGAAATAGAGAAAGTATGACTAGCCATCAAGTTAGAATATGCTCACGGAGTGGAAGACATAGTTTGCAATGTCCCAAGATCCCAATTGATCTATGAATTCAATAGGATTTCAGTCAATTTTTTTAAATGGTTAAAAAAAAACCCAAAAGGCAGTTTCTAAAATGTGTATGGCAATATAAAGGATCTAAGATCACCAAAAGAAAAATTTTGAAATGCAAATGCTGTTGTGAAAATCTCCCTGAAGCCAATAATATTGTATAACAGACTCTCCTTTTACTATAAGGTCCAATATGAACATCATGGGACAGAGTAAGAATTCCAGAGGCACACATGTAATATACTTGGACAATTGTCAGCAACGGGTTAAAGGAAATCCAGTGTGTGTATATGTTGGGGGGGGGGGTAGGTAGAGTTGAGGGAGATGAGTTTAAGGCATGGCCTTGCTCCACTAAATATCACTTTCATAAGTGAATGGACTTGGAAACTTAGACCACCATACTAGGAAATCAAGATGAATTTTAGACCTAAAAGTTCAAGCTATAGAACTTCTAGAAGATACATAGAGGGATGGTCTCATAATTTTGACAAGCAAACATTTTCTATATAGAAAACAGAAGCCCATTAGCCATAAAATGAAGGGAAAAAGACTTGAGTGTACCATCTGATCAAGAATACACTTGCATTCCAGACACACATGCTTGAGCGCGTGTGCACACACACACACACACACAGGTTAATAGATACCCAACAAAAGACAATATACTGTCAAAAATAAACTCTGTAGACTAATAAAAAAATTACAAAACTACATTTTTCTAAAAATGACCATGTTTTTCTGCCTGATTAAGCACTTTCATAAAAACTTTTACACCATAGAATTAAAGGTGGCCAATGGGAAAACTGGGAATCACCGGGAGTCCTTCAACTCACAAAGCCATGGCAATATTAGCTCCCTGAGACCAAGGCACAAGAAGAGGGTAGATAGGTACTGTGGACAGGGGAACCCATTGCTTAGGGAGGCATAGTTTCCAAGATCATGTAAAACTTGGTTTCTGAGTGAATGCATATCATCTCAGATTCTCTGCATCGTTGGTTCTCAACCTTCCTAATGCTGAGACCCTTTAGTACAGTTCCTCATGTTGTGGCGACCCACAGCCATAAAATTATTTTTGTTGCTACTTCATAATGGTAACTTGGCTACTGTTATGAATTGTAATGTAAATATCTGTTTTTTAATGGTTTTGGGTGACTTCTGTGAAAGAGGTGTTCAACCACAAAATGGTTGAGACTCACAGCTTGAAAACTGCTTTTCTAAATATAAAATAAACTGATATGGAAACATCAGAGGCCTTCATTGTGTATTGAAGTCTATACTTTCAAAGCAAAGATGTGAGGGAAGATAAAATTACACATTTTCCTCTCTCACGGAAGAGCAATCTAACATTTTGCTACAGTTTGCTGCCAGGTGATTACAGTCACTGCCTTTTCTTTGACCCCACAGATGACATATCAGATGCTGTTGAATAAAGGCAGAGGAGCTATTACAGAACTCTGGGGGATATTAGCAATCACATTTTAAATCTGACAAAGCCATGTCATTTACATATGTAATATAATTTGTGTGTCTCTGTATATATACACATTCATGTGCAAGTTTGTATGTGCACATGAAGGCCATATATCAATACCAATGTTTCCTTCATCACTCATCCACCTTAATTTTTGAAATAGGATCTGTCACTAAACTCAAAGCTCACTGATTCTGCCTGCCTGGTTGTTCAGAAAATCCCAGGAGTCCTCCTGTTCCCTCTGTCCCAACCCTGATATCATAGGTACACACATGCATATCTACCTTTTTAACATAGCTGGTACGGTCTAAACACACACATATCTCTGAACGGTCCTTCCAGCCTATCATAATGTTATTTTTATATCGAAACAACATAGTCATCATGTCTAGTTAAAGATGTGTGGAAGAGGAATAGGAGACTTTGAGATTAGTTTTAAAATTCATTTAGATTGAACACCAGATAAAATTTGGACTCTTTTCAAATCTTGAACTCTCTAATGATCTCTAGTTTCTCTTTTGGGTATGTGTACATGTGTGTACACATGTGTACTAGTGTGTAGGGAATGTACAGAGACCAAAGGTTGATTGTCAGATGGCTTCCTCAATCATATTTCTATTTAGTTTTGGAGAAAGGGTTCCTTATCTGACCTAGAACCCTGGGACTCTTCCTGCCCCTACCCTTCCAGCACTGAGAGCACAGGTGTGCTCTTCCAGGCTTGGTTTTACTTTTTTACATGGGTACCTGGGATCTAGACTCAGGTCTCATGCATACATAACAGATAGTTCACCCACAGAGCCATCCCTCAGCCTATGATCCCTAGTTTTCTACAGTGGAAATGTCAATTTAGACCTGTAAGGGATTAAGAATACCCCAATTAAGCACTGTTTTCATTCTAAGGCCCAACAGACACATGTGCACATGTGTATGTGCACACACACACACACACACACACACACACTCACACACACAAAACCTAGAAGTGAATCGATGGGTTATTTGTACGAAACATTAAAAAAAGTTAAGATTTACTAGAGGAAATTATTTTAGAGATTAATAGATTTCCTTTAAAAAAAAACCTTCTCAAAAATATTTGAGCATGTAATATGAGAAATTTCAGATAGAGGTATACAATCAAGGGAAGCCTGAAACCTGCCCAAGCTGCTTCAAGCCAGCATCAAGCTGTCACTCAGCAGACACTCTCTGGCCTTAGTTTCAATCTGCAGTGAATAAGACCTGCAATCATGAGTATAATAGTTCTTTACTATCTTTTATAACAGTTTTTAAATAAACTATAAAGACAAAATTCAACTAGATCTGCTTGAATTGTTCTGTAAAACTATACCAAAGACCTTAATTAGAATTTCTAATTGAAGAATGATATCTGAGCTTATAACCATAACATCTGAGCTAATCTCTTCTTTCTGAAGATGTTTTAAAATGACCATTCTAATCTGAGAACATTGCTCTTACCACACGGAGATATAAGAAAAGACACAGAACGTGCTCTGCCCATTTCTTTGAAATAAATCCCTTGTGACCCTCTTGGTTATCACTTCCTAACTTCTTGCCTTCCCTTTCTGGGCTCACTCCAAGGTGACTGATGAGAACTTGCACGGTAGTGTAAGACAGAAGGAAATCCCAGTGGATTCACCTTTTTATATGGATATTTGCTCATAAGATTGTGCTTGGGACCATGCTAGCTACTTCCCTGGGTAATTTTGAAGCTCTTCTCTTAGTAAAATGTAAGAAACATTCCTCATAGTTCCGCTGTAGCCCTGGAGAGAATGACAACAGAAACAGGCAGCATAGTGAAGCCTGTTTGCTTAGTTTGGCTCTTAAACCAGCCAGCTGTTTATTCTTGGGACGACAGATTCAACATTCTAGACTGATATTGCCTCCATTCAAAGATTAATTGGGAAAGACTGTACTTATATTTTCTAGACACGTCACAAAAATAAAATCCAATCATGCTTACTGAGCTTTTTAGACAGTTTTCATGAAGAGAAGTCTAACTTTGTATGGTACCTCTGATAATTTCCACTCTGTTTTTCTTTTTCTCATTCATATTTTTAATGAATATAGTCATGAGTGAATCAGGAATTAATTTGAAGAATAATGGAGTAGTCGTTATATAGATATGCTTTTCTCTATACTTGTAAAGTTTTCGCTTACTAGTTCTATATTAAGACAGTGGATAAGTAATACTTGTTATAGGATATCAGATAATAATTTAAATTGTAAAGTATACCAATTATATTATCTCAATATGCAAATATTTTACTTCATGCTAATAAATGTTGGATGTCATAATCAGTGGTAAAGAGTTCTTATGAGATTCTATCCAACATCGTTACTTTTGTTATATCATTTGTTTTCTATATATTCTCAGGAATATTTGAATGAGAGCTGCAGCCAAATACTTAGGGAGGGAGTCAGAGTATGAACAAGAAGCCAATCTCCTTACTCCCAAACACATGTTTAAAGGCTGACATCATAGACTTATTGCAGGAACTACAGATAGAAGGGTAACGGGATTCAAATCAGGAAAATTTGACTCTATTAAATGAAAGCAGGCCAGAGTCAAGGGAAATGTCCATGGGCTGTGGTAAGAAACTAGACCTCAGCAGTCCAAACCATCATCGTTACTCCAAAAATAACTTCTTTTGGAACAAGGAAATAGCTTACAGGCCAATGATTGCCTGTCCTCTGGTGCTTTTATCCAACATGATTTCAGTCTACAGAAATTAGCCAGAAGAAGACGCTAGCTGAAGAGAGTCCTCCCCTCTGTCTTTCCAGTCAGCAGCTCATTTCACCCAAGCTCCTGGGAGCATTAGCTAACTGCCTGACCACCACCACCTCTATTCTGGTCTCCTGAGCCAGCTGTGCTCTGAGTTTTACTACAGGACCAGCTTCAACAACTCATGCAACCCAGCCACCCATATGACTTTCTGGGTCTCATCATCTGATTGCTATTTCAAATGGTGGGACTGTGTTAACCAGTCCTATGAGCTCATTCAAAAAAAGGTAGATACATAGTCATCAGTCAAGTGGTGAAAAGGATGCACTCTCTTTTCTGTGATTTCTGCTCTGTCTAGACCAAGTAGGGGCTGGAGTCATGACTAACACAGGGAAGCAGGGGTAGAGTCTCTGGAGTTGCTCCTTCAGTGTCTTCTTTTTGAGCCCTTGGGGTTTCCTCCCTTCCGTTTCCTCTTTTATGTTAGAAGTACTGGGAAGAACTGAACCTAGTCATGCATGCTGAGCACATGCTAGCACTGAGCACATTCCATTCCCTACTCTCTGTATCAGTTTCCCTTCCTGTCTACTGGACCTATTACTTTGATGAGTTTTATAGGAATTTTATCTTTCTGAACAATTTCATTAAATTTTAAATTTATCCTCCTCATCCCCAGCTTATATTAATGGCTCCTAGCTGTCTCTTCCCTTCATACTGCCTCCCAAGCTAGTGTAGTGATAACACAATCATTTCAGTCATTACAGAACTATGCTTCATTTTTATATACTAGTGCAGAGAACGCCATGACATTTTCAGGAGGTACTGCCCACATTACATGCTATTTAAGAAATAAGCAGTTTATTCATGCAGCAAATTAAAATTGTGTTCACAGAAGATTAGAACCAGAAAACATTGAAAGATCATTAAATCTTATCTTTTAATTACACAGATAAGAAAATTGTATTCCACAGAGTTCAACTGATTTACTCCAAATCGAATATTTGGTGTGGTTTGGGACCAAACATATGAGAGAGATGAAACTACAGAAGTATAGAAAATTGTGTATACACTGTAATTTCCTGAGACATCCACTTTGGTCTTTGGCTGTTAACCACTTGAATAAGGTTCAGTGAAAATGTCAGTTACATAGCACAACACACCATACTTTAAATCCTTGCGCTTTACCTCTACATGTGCTTGGGCTAGATAATGGGGCACCTGCTAGAGTGAATCCCACCAGTGATCAATGTATACAGTTCTCCCGCAGTTTGTAGTTTAAAGCCATGCTTCCAGAACACAGAAGCTGAACTACTTTTGCCTGGATTAAAGTATAGTGACCAAAATTTCTAGAGGAGAAATAAGTGAAAAACTGGCTAGGGATTTTGAGTAAGAATTTTTTTTTCTTTCTATATTTATGTTAGGAATACAGGTGTAAGAAGATAAACACCTCAAAGGTGGCTGGACAAAAGACTCTCAAGAGGAATATGTCCAGGCCCAGAAAAATGCCCCAAGCTGTGGAATGCTTGGCAAGTAGGGGTAACATGTGACAGCTGTAGCTATGCACTGGATGCTACTTTTCTGTATCAAACATCTTCTAACCCTGATATAAACATTAAGGTCCAGAATCCCTAAAGGAGCACACAGTTTAGCTAACAGATTTACCCTATTTTTAATTGGGTGGATCTTGTCTTTATACTTTACTCCAAGTAAGTATTTGTGTGTTTTAGATATTAAACATCTTTTGCAGCAGAGGAAATGTTACCTGATGATGCATTAATTGCTTCATAATTTATGGAAAAGCCTTCGTGGGCAAGAGCAGAGTCAGACACGAATATCAGCTTTATTGAATGAGAGCTGCTGGTAAGAGAAGGCGGGATGGATTTTCCACAGTATCTGTTCCAAAGAAAGAAAGAAGAGAGACACAGATTAGTAGATTTGACCTTATATTCTGAACAATAGGCCATGTAAAGACGAAAATAATACAAATGACAATGGGCTGTTATCTATTTCACATCAACCTTGAAACCAAGTATATTTCAGTAATAACAGAAACGCAGTGGAAGAGTTGTGTGGCACGCCTAATGCCTTAACATGCAGGAAAAATGTTCTGAGACCAGGAAGCACAGACTGCAGGCACCTGCTGTCAGCGCACTGAGCAACTCTTTCCTAGACCTATGCTAAAGGAATTATGTTCCTTTACTGTATTTACTACCACATTAAAGCATCCAAAACCATCCAGCAGAGCCCTAGACAGCTCTGCCACTCAGGTGCACTGTGACTTTGGACACATGGTTTAATTGGTCTGGGTCATCTTCTCCGTAGACTTCACATCATTCTGAACATCTGGATCAGGTAGATCGCTGAAGCTAGGCATTGAGAGCAGTGCCTGGACAGTGACCTCTGCGTAAGTTGTCTGCTGTCTTTAAACAGCTCATGTATGAAGAGGTAAGAGTGTGACCAGGAAACCACGTCTCTGTCCCTTCAGAACGAAGGAAGCTTTACTCAGAAAATCTATTCTCATAATCCCCCAAACAGAGCTATAGTACATCACACGGTGCCACGGTGTTTCATCTGGAGAAACACCTGTAGGAGGAAGAGCTTAGAAAAAGGGAAATCTAGAGACAACGCATGCTTGGAACAAGAGAGGAAAATAATATGGAAGCAAAAATAAGCTAAAATGTTGACTATGAGAAGCAGGAAAATTAAATAAGTTTGATGTAGAATAATATTTTAGTGATAACAGAGAGTTATCATCTTAATATGACTGAAAGAAGACAGATTAAATAACTGTGCACACATGGTCTTGCATCCTAAATTGGGACATGATCATTAAAGCTTATTCCCTTCAGCAAAAACTGCATTTTGTCATGGTTAAAAGATACTCATATATTATTTTAAAGAAAGACAAAGACAATTTTAGATGGAAGGCTAAGATAAGAAGCAAAAGAAGGTGAGGAGCAGTAAAGACCGAGGGAAGAAATTTAGAGACTACTTTAAAAAGATAATGCTTACAAAGCTAATAAAGGAGAAGAAAAGAAGATACAAGAGGACTTTAAAGAGAAGCAATCAGAGGAGGTTGAAGAGATGGCTCAGCAGTTATGTGCACTAGCTGATCTTCTAGACGATATGGGTTCAAGTACCAACATCTACACAGAAGATAGTAGTAACTGCCCAAAACTCCAGGCTCAGGGGATCAGATTCGGGCCTCTGTGGGCACCATGCATATGATCCAGGGACATACATACAGCCAAGAAACTGGTAAACGATAGATAGATAGATACATAGATAGATAGATAGATAGATAGATAGATAGATAGATAGATAGATAGATAGATTTTTAAATGTTCAAAAAGCAATTAGAGGACCTCTACTTTCAACACAAACATAATAATAGAGGCCAGGTTTAACTTTGCACTCAAACATCTGAAACGCTAGGGAAAATACATAAGAGCTTCTCAAGACACTAAATATCAAATGAAAAGGGAAAAACCTCAAGGACAGGAAATAAATTAATTAAAAGGGAAACTGAAAAGGACCAACTTGGATTCAAGTAACTTAACACCATTCCAGGACAAAGTCCAAATACATATTTACAAGAATGTATAAAATGGCTGGTGTCCTAAACATAAAATTAAAAATTCTGAACGGCTTATCAAATATTATCAAATATAAAAAGAAAGAAAGTACAACTCATAATAAGAGAGAATAAGCAGCTAAAACGTAACAAGTAATTACATAATCACTGAATGAATAAAGATATTAAAATAATTATAACTATCAAATAGATCTAGAAGGTATGGGAAACATGGGAAAATCAAAACATAGAGTTACAGACTATACACAGTCATCTGGTACTAAATAATGAAAACTAAAACATGCATATACAAAACAATGAGATAAAAATCAATTCAAATAGTGTTAAGTGTGAAAAATGAAGTGACTAGACTAGAGGAACACAGGGAAAACACTTTATGATATTGGTCTGGACAAGGATTTCTATAGCTACAACTTCAAAAGCACAGGCAAGCCAAGACAGACAAGTAGGATTCTAGCAATATACAAATCTTCCCCATAGCTAAGAACACAGCAGAATGGAGACTCAGCCCATAGAACGAGAATTAATGGCAAACTACATAACAATGGAGAAGCAGTTAATACCCAAGAAATATGAAGACTACAAATCACTTAGTATTATCAACAGGAAGCAAATACTCAGATAAAAACAATGGACAAAAGCCCTGAATAGGCAATTATCACAAACAAGGCATAGAGATGAATCATGGATCTATGAGAAACCGGTGTTATTTATGCATCAACAATGAGACGCAAAATCAAGAGCACAATGATACACTATCACTGTCTTCGTCACTGTTCTGTTGCTGTGAAGAGATTCCATGATCAACACAACTCTGATAAAAGAAAGCATTTAATTGAGGCCTTCATCACAGTTTCAGAGGGCTAGTCCATTATCAACATTGCAGGAAGCAGACAGTATGGCACTAGAGTGCTAGTTTGGGGCTTTACAGCCTGATCAGCAGCCAGCAGGCTGGGTAAGACTGCGGCTGGAGTAGGCTTTGGAAACCTCAGTGCTTACTCCTAGTGACATCTCTCCTCCAACAAGGCCACATCTACTCCAACAAGCCCACACCTCCCAATCCTTCTCTACAGCTGCACTAACCGGGGATCAGGCATTCAAACATATGCATAGCCAATGGAGTGATTCTCACTCATCAACACAATCTCATTCCATTATTACTGTTGAAATATATATCAAAAGAGAGAGAGAGGAATTGTTGGGAAATATTGGGAAAAAATAACCTTATACATTGTTAGTGGGTATATGAGTAAGCCATTGTGGAAAGCTATATAGAAGTTCTCTAAAATTAAAAATGTTAACTATCTTATGGTCAAGTGATCTTACTACTGAGACTATCTGAAGACATACATCAATAGATGTATCCATCCACAGATGAATGAATGAATAAAGAAGATGTGGTGTTGATATAAATACCATAGAACACTATATTATAAAGAATAAAATCTTGCCATGCAGAACAAAATAGGTAAACTTGGAGGGCATGATTATTAAGTTAAATAAGCCAGATACAGAATCAGAAGTACCACATGATCTCACTGATATATGATTCTAAAGTTGTAGGGAATGTAATGAATGGTTTTACCAGCACCTAGAGTAATTGGGGGAGGGGTAAAGAAGGAAAGGTGTTGGTAAAAGACAGGTAATTCAAGATACAAAGGAGAAGAAATTCTGAGATATCTATTACATAGCAAGGTAACTATAGTCGAAGTCATACTGCTTGTTTAAAAAATGTGCACCAGGTGGATATTTTGTGTTATTGCCCATGAAATCGTGACTATACTAAATCATGTATACTATTCATCAGTAAGGCCGACCTTACTATTCTATGCACTTTATTTACTTCAAAATATAATGGTATGTAAGGTCAAAATATGTTGCTAATTTATAAAGTAAAATAAACTGGACATAAAATGATTTAAGTGCATTATAGTCTCTGTTCATCTATGTACAAAAATATAAACACTATACAATCAAAGTTCAGCATAAAAAGACAAACATTCTCACCTCCCAAGAGACGTCTGAGCAATAGTGTCATAAACTTCCAGGTAGTCATTTGCGCAGTTGTAATGAAACTCCAGGTAAAAGGAGCTGAATACCAAACGAATCAGTTGGCCGCGTTGGACTACTATATGCCAGGTACAATTTACACCGCTTGGGTAGACATTTGGATGACCAGGACTTTCAATGATTCCAGTAGATTCTGTGAGAACTTTTCCACATTCTGAGTAATAATTAGTAATAATAAAACAATCATCATCATCACAGAAGTTAATAAATGAGTTACATGAGTCCCAAAATAAAAGCAATAATCATTGTGACAACAGTTAATGTTAATCTGCACAGGCTCCAAAATAAAATGTGCTTATCATTGATTAAACGTGCAAAGAGAGAATGCTATTCTTTTATGTGACTTATAATAACTTAGTTTCTTTTGTTAATAGGTATGCAATAACTATTGTTAAGTATTTGTTGAAAGTATAGTCTTTTTTTAAGTGTACTTGATAATTTTTCAGGGAAAACATCGACTTTTATATAATTTCTTTATTGTAAGGAACTTTTATTTCCGGAGGTAGGGATTGAACCTAGAGCCTTACACACATAAACATCCCTGTACAACTGTCCATTTATTCTGATAGCAGCATAAAAGGAGAGAGAGAAACATGCTCCTACCTAACTTCTCACTGCTGAACATAGCCATGAAGCCACGATTTTCCATAGAAGAACTTTTCACAAATGTAACATAAAGAACATTGTATACAGATGTTATAAATGATGGTATGTTTGTGCCACAAAACTTCTCATTTCCAGGAGATCCCAAGACAGAGCTGGGACCAATCTAAGGAAAAATAGATACAGCCAAGTTAATTTTTGTTAAATACCCATTTGGAAAATTGCTGCCTGTGGTGAGGCTCATGGCAGCCGGTAACTGTGGAGGGCGTGTAGATCATTCTTCTTTGGGGCCACGAGCAGAACAAGTTTTATTTCTTGCTTTCCAGTTAGGGTATATTTTACACTTGTATAATGGCCCTAGTTAGAATTTCCGGTACAATACTGAGCAGAAGTGTGGCAATGACAAGGCTGTCTACCAACCAGTCACTGAGGCAAAGCATGTGGTACCTCTATCACTGTGTACCATGGCATCTTGGCAGCTTTTGTGCCTCTTATCAAAGTAAGAGAGTTCTTTTATTGACTGTTTTTATTATAAGATGCATGTAGATTCTGTCACATGCTTTTTGTGCATTCCACTAAGTGATAATGTTATTTTTTACTTTACTGATACTGTTCTATTTTGTACTGTAATGTTCAATGAATTTTAGGACATATTAATCTACATACATTAGTATAAATCTGCTTTCATCATGATATATATATATATATGTATGTGTGTATATATGTATGTATACACACATACATACATATGTATGCATATATATGTCTATATACACACATATATGTATATATGTGCATATACACACACATATATATGTATATGTATGTATATATATATGTACACACACATACACACACACACACACACACACACACACACACACACACATATATATATATATATATATATATATATATATATATACTGAATTCTATTAAGTAGCATTATGCTAGGAAATTTTATGTCTATATTTGATCTGTACAAGTCCTTTTCACATAAATGTATATAGTTCCTTTAGGAATAATGCAGTGGTCTTTCACTCTTACCTCAATGTAATCTGTATCACAGGAAGAAGAACTTCCAATCTGAAAGTCGGTGAAGTTAAGAAGAACAACTTCTCTTGGGGGTTGGGAGATGGTCCACCTACAGGTTCTTCGTCCAGCATATGCATTAGGATAGAAAGGTGAACGAATGACTCCTTCTCCTCTTAATTCACCCCCACAAGCTGTAAATAGAAAAATGATAACCACGTTAGCTCAGAAATAAAGAATTCTTGACCTCAATTTCATTACAAATCTGTCTAAAAAACCAGCAGAATATGACACTTTTGTGGGACTATTTTTCCTGCCATTCAAGAACATAGAATAACTCAAATTAAAATGTTAGAATAGTGTGTGAATTTGACATTTAAAAACCAAGTAGGAAGGGATGGTTAGGGGGCTAGAGAGGTGGCTGAGGAGTTAAAAGCCCTGGATGCTCTTCCAGAGGATCTAGGTTTGATTCCCAGCACCCATAAGTCAACTCACAACCAGCTGTATATCCAGTCTCAAGGAACCTGACAGTTCTTTTGGTCTCTGAGAGCATGGCATACATATGCTGTGCCCAGACATTCATGTATGCAAAGAGTCCATTCGTGTAAAATAATAAGATAATTTTAAAAATAGATAGGGATGAGAACATGATTCAGTCAATAAAGTGCTCGTTGTATATGCTTGCATTCTGTTCTCAAGCACCCACGAAGCTGGGTACAACAGTGTGTGTCTGCAATGCCAGCCCTGGGCGTGGGGGCTGAAAGCACAGAGCTAGATGGCTCCCTAGAGCTCACTGGCCAGCAAATCCAGCTGGATCGTAGAGTTCAATGTTCAGTGAGGGACTCTGTCTCAATAAGGTGGAAAGGAAATGAAGAAGAGATAAAACACCAACACCCTGGCCTCTATCATCACATGGTGTACACACATGCATACACACACAGACACATACACACAGAAACACACACACACATACACAAGCAGAAGTTTCCTTACCAACTTGATAGTCAGCTCTGAAACTAGCCTTCTGGACTAAAGCGTCTATTCTCAGTCTGATCCAGACATTATTAGAAATTGATCTAATGGGGAACAAGGTTTCATTGCCACAGATCTTTCGAAGCAGGCTCTCATGGTCTCCAACCTAAGCAGAAAATTAAAGAAAGATTTGTATTGCTAATTAGAAAGTCACTTTGGTAGATGTAGTAGTGTTTGGAGACTGGTCAATAGCACAAGCAAAACAAATACAAGTTTAATTTAGTAGTGTGTATATTATATTTAGAAGTAGTCAGTGGGTCCGTTTTAATACAAACAACTGGTATCAAATGTTGATGACAATCTTAAGTCAATACAGCCTGTAACTATGTGATTCTTAAAATGTCTTAATTTCCATAACATCAACGAGGCCATAAATCTGTAACTGCAGACAATTTGCCCAATCAACAAAAACCAAAAATACAGCATATCAAGAAATGAAAGTTTAAGTGAATTTGCAATCCAAGGAATAAACTCAGTTCATTACCAAAAACATTTTAAAATGATAGGAAGGTCATCGAACAAGGGAGAAGAGGAAGAGGAGGAGGAGGAGAGAGAGAAAGGGAGAGAGAGAGAGAGAGAGAGAGAGAGAGAGAGAGAGAGAGAGGAAAGAGAGAAGGGCGAGAGAGAATCTGCTAAAAACAGAATAAAACCATTAAAAATTAAAAGCTAAGATTTAAACCTCATTATTAAAATAGAAAGTAGAATCATAAATGTACTGAAGAACAGATTTTTAAAGGAGAGTTGGGAATGGGGATACCAAAGGCAAATTTTAGACAAATCTAATAAGAAAATTAAAATATATGCCTGCTAAGTATACAAAATAAAAAAATTTATAAACAAGTCACAAACACACAGTCTAAGAAACATGCAATTAATTAAATGCAATCCTGTATACAATTGTTTGTCTATGTATTTGAATGCTCAAGATAAACTATTTTAATAAAATTATATAAATCAGTAAAAGGATGTGAAGAAGAGGAAAACGGGAATGACTGCTCCATGGATAAAACAGAGGATTGCTGGGTAGCTTCTCCGCCTGCTTCCCCTGAGAGGGAAGCACTCAGAGAGAATAGTGTGCATTTGCTAAGTCTTCTGCCCTTTTAAGAACTAGATAATTCCCCATGTATAAGGCCTCAAGCACGGCACAATTCTCTACTATCAAATCCCAACATAAGTAAAATTAAAACCATGAATCAATTTCCCTTACTTATATATATACAGAATCCTAAACAAAGTTCTAGAAAACTAAATGTGCACACTATTGCTAGCCTAATATACCAAACAACATAATAGCTCAAGTGATAAAACACCTGTTGGCATTCCTGATTGATTAAAACCTAATGGACAGGTTCGGTGGGTAAAGGCCAAAGCTGATGGCTGGAGATGGACCCCCAGGACTGATATGGTAGATGGAGAAAACTGATTTCTGTAAGTTGTTCTCTGGTTCCCACCTGTCTGCCATAGTACAACTCCTACCACCGTCACAATGAAACAAATAAATAAATACATGTAATGAATATTAAAGCAAGAGTATGGAAGAGAGAAGAGAAACAAACTATTCCAATACAATCAATTGGTTTAAGGCAACACTCCACACCTTTCAGTTCAGTGGCCACGACCTGTGTGAGTGGGCCCCTTATGTCCCCATCTGTCACAAGCTCGCTGCCTTCATAATCTTAACAAGTTATTCCATCTAAGCCTAGCTAATGAGATGGGAAGGAATATGTGAGACGGCAGTGAAATTTCCCAAGATTTCTGGTAATAAAATATTGACTTGAGAAGAGCTCTTGATATTTCTGACATTTGAAAAGGTGAAACACTAGAGACTCTCCACAGCTGAGAATTGTTTAAAGAGTATACATGAGACTCTAGCTTCATAAAATTATTCTAGAGGGCAGAGTAGCCCCAATATTAATCTACTCTCAATTAGCATTATCAAGGTATTGCTAACTAAGCAGCCCTGTGCTGCTAGGAGCCCCGTGGGACCGTCAGTGCTCACAGAAACTCGTGAGCAGGTCTCAGTCCTGTCACTTAACACTGCGGCTCAGTGAGTACCACAATTAGGAATCTGGGAAACTTTATTTTTGTTTTTGTTTGGTTTTATCTATTATTCTGATGTTGGTGGAGCATGACTAGTATAGAGCGGGGCATTGGTGGCACATGACTTTAATCCCAGCCCTTGGGAGGCAGAAACAGGAGCATCTCCACATTTGTGATGGTCTATATAAACCGAGTTCCACCATAGCCAGGTCTACACAGGAAAACCCTGTCTTCAAACAAACAAGAATCACCTCATTAGAGAGTCTGACATGTGATGGTCATTCCCAAGGGTTCCCTGACACCCTGTGTGATTTTCACTCATTGCTCTGAAGCACAAAATGTTGTCCATGTTTAGGTATTAAACAAGGTACTTTTGGGAATTTTAAATATTCATGGTTTTCCAGGACAATCAGTGGAACACAAGTGAAAAAAAAAATACTGTTTTCATCAGTGTACATTTATTGTGGAGAAATCCTGGCAGTTTTGGGGGAAGAACAGCTGACTGTGTTTTATCTCAAGCTGGGGCTTGCCCAGGTCTCTCACATATTGGAATAAATGTTATTTATTTTGTTGACTTAAGTTTACTCATAACAATGTTTTAATACAGTGCATGGAAATCTATATAGATGAACTTCATTTCAAAATAGTAAAATAATGACACACAGCAATCTGATAGTAGAAAAGTGCTCTGAACACTTGCAGGAAATTATGGAGTGCTCTAAGACGGATACATGCAAAGAATTATGGAATACTCAGGAGACATGTCTTTAGTCCAAGGTCATTAAGAATTATTTAGGTTAAAGGCAGTAGCTAGTAAGGGAAAGATTGGTGGGATATTGTGACATTGTTCCTCTCATCCAAAACTAGTAGAAGTACAAAGTTCAAGAAGGATGCTTGTCAGTAATATATTATGGGCATTAAACCTATAAGAGCGTCTAAGATGCAGACAGACTTGCATGTGGATCCATACGCAAGGATGTTCTGCAAAGGTAAGAACGGAAGCTATTTTAAAAGGTCAGCCATGTGAGAGAATCGCATGCCACTCCACTGAGTCAGGCTCATACCAGTTCCTTAGTCTAAGCTCTTGACATCTGCAACACGAATTTCTTATTCTTAAGTCAAGTTATGCTACTTGACTGAAAAGCAAGTTTCAGAGGGACAAGAAAGTGTCCCTTTAGTATCTCACAAAACCAAACCAAACCAAACCAAACCAAACCAAACCAAACCAAACCAAACCAAACCAAACCAGACCAGACCAAACCAAACCAAACCAAAAGACAAGCAAAACAAAGCCTGTAAACAGGCATTTATAGCATTTGATACATTCCTGTTGATCAATTAACGTGAGAGTGCACAATCTTCAATTCAGTCTTTAACAGAGGCAGCATACATACTGCTGCTCCCGAAGACTAGAACACAGGAAACTCGAGTAATATGGTACCCTGCTCTCATCCCCTGGGTTCTATTTGCTTCTTCTACAATCATTGTCTCTCATTTCTATTAGTCCATTAGAAGATGACAAGAAGGAAGAAAAACAGCCAGGCAGCATTGGAGCTAGGTGAAGTGGCCGGTCCCCTGGGTCCTGATTAATGAAGCTCAAGGACGTTAGCAAGGGAATGCAGCTGCCATCCAGATGTTATGAGAGAGGCTTTCAGGCCTCAAGGGCACTAGTCCTGGAAGGTACAATTGATTTTGGCTGTATTTCTCTTTGTGGAAGGAAACCTTATTAATTCTGAAAGCCTGTATTCTCTCTGGACCTCAGGCACAGCAGTACTTTAACCATCACATTTTAAAGAGAGATACTGGAATAAAATTTATCAACTGCTTGAACTGATCCCAAATTCACTTGTACTTAATGACTAAGCACTTGTAAATTTGTACTCTCACCCAAAAGAAATCTCTTTTCTTTGTGCTTGGAAGCTAGAATAGACTATCTCATACTTCGTAATTACTGACTGCTTTTATGTGAGAGGATTGAATATCTATTCTCTGTCATGTGACTTGCCATGCCTCCCGATGGAACATGAACACTTATCCTTCCCATTGACTATGGGCTTTGCCACAGCAATTGCTCAGCCTTGAGGAATGTGAGTAGCCGTGATGAACCTGTGTACATAGAGGCCTTGACTGTCAGTGGGTGACTCAAACATTCTTTGCTTTTCCTCTTGAGAAATCAGGAGTCTGGGTCCTACAAAGCCAAAGCCATATCAACAGAGCCTCAAGCAGAACAGATTCCAAAACAACATGTTGACAGGGGTAGGAAATAAACACACAAATGAACCATGAGGTGGATTTTGCTTGTTATCACTTTTGATTTGCCTGGGGAACATTATTAATTGCTTACCATAAAACAACCTAGAGAAAGATAACTAATATTGAAACCGGGTTTGTAGTAACCAAGTTTCCCTTCTTTTAAGAAGTCATGGATATCACACAATGGTCCCTTGCAGAGGGAGTACAGTAAATTCACCAATTTGGTGGTCACATTTGCAAAGGAACTACAGGTCCTGGTGCAAAACACCAGTGTTGTGTGAACGAGGCTCGGGTTTCTCCAGGATTTAGTTTGTTTCACTGTATAAGTGTGGGTGCTTGTGTTTGTACAGGTGCACATTTATGTTAGGGTACACACGTGTGTGAGGGGGCACACACATGTAGAAGCCAAGGGGCCCTTAGTGTGTCATCCTGAAAAAATGCCATCTGCCTCCTTTGAGACGAAGTTTCTAATTGGCCTGGAGCTCACAAACTGCGATAGTCTGGATGACCTTAGGGAGCCTCCTGTCCTAAATATCCCAGGCACTGGGATTACAAACATGTTCCTGCACATGGGTTAGGAATTAAACTCAGGCCCTCGTGCTTGCAAGGTTAGTTCCTTAGCAAGTGAGCACTGCTGACTGTCTCTCTAGGATTTATTTATTCATTTTGTAAATGCTGAGTATTACAAACCCAGAGCCCCAGGATATAACGAATAACTCAGGCTTATGAAGTATTGCAAATGGCATTTAGAGGTTGAACTAGCTCCTAAAGAAAAAGTACTCATTAAACCCTGAGTTCTTGTAAAGGAACTATTTCCTGTACAGATAGCTAAGATTAACTGGGCTGCAAAACACAGTTCACACGAAATTTTAAATGTGAACTGCAGAGCTGAGTGAGCAAGAGGCTTTGACATGTGGAATAGATCAGGTCTCAAAGCCTTGGCTTAATGCTCGCATGTGTCTTTCTGTGTGCTAACTACCCAGATTTGTTTTTACACTCCAGACTCTAAAATCCATTTAAGTATGAAATCTTAACTCAAAGCAAATCAAATATTCTGAGACAAGGAGGTTTGGACGATACCAGGGTGGAAAAGAGAGCCTGGCCGTATGGTAACGTTCAATGTATGAACTGTGAAGTCATACTCCCTGTGAATTGAATTGCAGGCTGACGGATAACACAATAGCAGAGAGACCTGATCTTAGACACTGTGTTAGGCTAATCGGGGCAAGAGAGGAAAGGACTGTAGCATCACCCCAAATGAGAGAATAGCATGCAGGGGATAGATGATGAGAGATAACAGGCAGTGTCTGAGTAATAATGATATTACTTGATTTTTAAATGAACTTTTTAAGATCAAGAAAATGTGATCTATTTTTTTTTCCAGAAGTATCTTCTCTCCTGATTACAAGCTCAGCATGCAATCCTCTCTCTTCTCCTTCCCATTCTCATCGTGGATGTGCTGTCGTGGCCACTCACTGGGGTGGGCACAATGCTAAGAGACTGATAATAACCTCAGGCTCTCAGAAGACACCCCAACCTCTTCATCTCTTTATCGTTATATATGGAGACAAGAGCTTAGCACTTCCCTTACTGGTTTCTTTCTGTCTTTGTGATTCTAGTCACATTAGTCTGGTTTTATGTTTGTTTGGATTTTATTTCTTTTGTTTTGGCTTTGGTTTATCCTATGTCTACCTTATTCAGCCTCTGGGACTGTGTTGGCCACTGTACCTGGCACCCTTGGTTTTTTGTTTGTTTGTTTGTTTGTTTGTTTGTTTGTTTTAATATTTCTGTTGCCAACTGCTCAACCATATACCCACTAAGTACTGTCCCCAGGGGAGCCATTTCCAACCAGTCATAATAGGATTCAAGTCAAGAGCTCTATACATTTCTTTCATAGTATATTTCTCACATGTATAATACATTTTTAATTTTTTATCATAAATATAAGATTATTTCCATGTCTGTGGGGAGTGGAGGAGGCCCGGGTGAGTAAAGTTCTGAGTGATTGTGTGGTGTTGATATGGAAGTGGCCATGCCAAGGACCTTAGCCTCAGACCCACGAGAAAATATCAAAGCTTTCCCCTGGGATGAGGCTCAAAGCCTTCCTATGCCCTGTGTGCAGATGTTGACAGTGTGGGGGGGAAACGTTCACCATCCCTTTCTCCCTGTGGACATCTATGGCCTGAAGACTCCTCTCCTATGGTGATTGCTCCTACTGAAGCCAGCTAAACCCGTCTCCTTGTTCATTTATATACAATAGTTCCATTTCCTTGTTTGTCTGTAAGTAGTATTCCAGCTTCTTGTTAAGCTGTATGCAAGAACCCTGCCTCTCCACCCAACTGAATATAATTAGTAAGCTAAGCTTCTGGGGTGCTGCAGGTTCTCCATCAGAGAGTACCATCCCAGCTCTTCTGTCTGTCTGTGTGTCTGCTTTCTTTCATTCTTTTTCCACCCTAGTCAGGGCTGTTTTCTGAAGTTGTGCAAGGATGCATCACATTTCTAAGAAGGAAGATCTTTCCCAGAAACACCTCTGTTTGGCTAGAAGGCATACCACACCAGTCTGTCACCCTCTCCTGTAATGCTTCTTTTACAGTTCCCTGAGTGAAATGCAGGTTCTAGGGAAAATATAAATGGGGTATGAAATCATTTCCCTCTATAGCCTACTTCCAAGCCTTGGCCTTAATGTCATATACTTTAGATATTCTTAGTCAATCCCAGATTCGCATTTTCTGGAATAAAAATTTGAACTTTTATTATTACCTTCTGTGTCCTTCATTCACAGTAGTTTTGATGGCTTGAGCCACTTATAAAATATTAATGAGTCACTGCCTTCTATTATGGAAAGATGACTTTTGTCACATCTATAATACTGTTCTATACAATTTAAAAGATTTCTTAGGCAAGAACAAATGAACTAAAAATTAATCTCTCTTTGACCTCATCATTCTTTAGCCATATTACACTGACCATGGGCAAAATGTAATTTTAGAAGGAGAAACTTAAGTGGAGGGGTGTGTGTGTGTGTGTGTGTGTGTGTGTGTGTGTGTGCATGTATATGTGTCTGTCTGTGAATGAATATGTGTGTGCATGTGTGAGTTTATACATGAATATGTGTGAATGGGTGGTTTTGTTTAAGATAGCAATCTTCTATAATTTTCATCAATACCTTATGAAGCTGTGCATACATCAGAATGTAAATAGGTGTATAGATAGCTACAGTAGAGTCTTTTTAGCTGATTCTGAACTGGTATGATGTAGAGAAGAGAAAAAATTTGGTCTAGGAAAACTTATATTTGTATAATGTTTTGTAATAACATTTAAGGCTTTCTTTCTCTGTCCTTTCCTGGATTTTATTCTCACAAAGGTTAAATAAAAGATAAGATATCCAACTGAAGAAGGAACTGAATACTCAAAGAATTGCCTGAAGTTATATAGACATCTAACAACAGAACTAAAATAAGAACTAAATTATTAACCAAGTTCCATTATAACTACAAAATAGTCAGCCACTCTGCTTTACAAAATTAAGTTACTGAGTGCCAGTTTTGTGATCCCCTCCCATAATAATTTAAAGGACATGTCTGTGTCAAGACTAACTGGGAGCCATGGGCAAATATTGGACTCTCTCTAGGTTATGATGCCTGACATACAAAATTGCTCTAGAAAACCTCTCTGAAGCCCTAATCCCATCAATAAATCTAGTTAGGTTCACTCACGCGCATGTGCCTTAGTGATTAAGAGCTCCATTGATGTAGCCCTACTCTGAGTTTCTAGCTTCCACTTTCCTTTTCTCACTTTGCTGCCTCCATTTTGAAGCTCTTGCTATTTCACCTTCTTAGGTCTGTTTTAGACAGATTCTTTTAGATCCTCTGAGAACTCTTGCTCTTTTACTCTCTGCTTTGACTTCCCACCCTCAGCATACGCAGTGATGCTGAGCAAAGGCAAGCACTTCTGACAAGCTCTCTGGTGATCTAGATGCACCTGGCTTGACAGCCATTTGAAGACCACCACTCCACAGAACATGAAAATTGTAATGAGTGTCCCCCAAGGGTAACTGAATAGAAAGGTTACCTCGATGAAAGTGTGAGAACAGCCCCTCTGGCTCTCCAGCTCCACGTGGGTGAAGTTGATAACTATTTGCTCTCCTTGGGGTTGTGAGATGAGATAGACACACTGTCTGCTGTGACTGAAAGGTCCAGTCAAGGGAGGAAGGAGGAGCTCACCCTCCGTGTCTGTGTAATTCCCACCACAGTACAGATCAGCTGAAGAGAACAAAGGAGGAAAGAATGGTCATGAGGATAGCATCTGGCTGACCTCTGTCCGTTACGTTCAATTTTCAAAACCTTAGCTCCTCCCTACCCACCCGGCTTGTTCCACCCTGTATGAGCCCATGCCACCCACTGCAAGGTTTTCCAGTTTTATATATATTCAGCATATCCCCGCAGAGACCAAAGAAGTGGATACAGAGATGTGATTGAACTGCCCAATCTATGGCTCTCTTCTGTAAATTGCTTTTTAAGCACATTAGTGCTTTGCTTCATTCCATAAAGATTTAAGTCACTTGATAGAATATTGTGGCTGAATAACATATATAACTATATAAGAGAAGAATATTGAATGAGAGGGGGTATAGAAGAGCAGCATGTCACCATTAATAGTACTTACAACTGTAGGAATTACCAACACTGACTGTGCGTTCAACCTGAAGCCAAAGCAGAGGGAGAAGGGACGAGGGGGGGGTGGGCTGCTTATTATTTTTCCTAATACAGAGACTTACAAGGAATCCTCTCTAAAACACAATAATAGGTGTCAAAAACAAACTTCTCTAACTCACTCAAATGAAAAACATACACTACTTCATTGTTGTCCTTTGTTCCAAGGTATGAATGGAACTGAGAGCATCATAGTGACGTGTATGGGAGTGAGCTCTAGTAACGGGAACAATACTTTCCTGGATGTTGGCTTCTGCGCACTGGACTTGATCCAAGAATGAAGCCAACGTTTTTCAGACAGACTATACTGTTCCCATGAACAATCTTGCATGCAACAAAACAGCAAACACCACTAGAGATCTGAGGTTCTGAATTAGTTCATTTTAGGTGCCTCTGGTCTCCATCGTAGTGTTGATCGCATAGTTGAAGGGCTAAGGAGTATTGTAGTGTCTAATGTTCTGAAGATACTGAATCTGAGGTGGTGTAAGAAGTACTCATGAAGGTGTGTCACTAACCTCAGAACGCCTTCAGCTTAGGCATGGGCATGACAAGCACCTGTGAGAACAGCATCACACTCCCAAGTTGGAGTCAGTCCTCAGTGGGCAGGTTACTTACATGGTGTCGTTAGATAGGTGATGTGGAAGCCTTTGTCACTAGTCTCGGAGTCAGAATGGAAATGAATTCTTGCTGCGGGACCTGTAGTCTGGAGTGGTGGGGTAGACAGAGAAGTACAGAATTTCCCAAGAATGGGGTCATGATGGAAAGGACCATCTCGAATCTAAAACAACAACAACAAAAAGACCACAAGTCATTAAGTTGAAGTCAGGTTCTCATTAACCAAGCCACTTGAGACATAAGCTTCAGAAAATCTGTCACTTAAGTATGGTAGCAAGGCAGGGCAACCCAAAGTGCTGGTTTAACAAACTTATTTACAAGTGAAGGATGCCTTTCTGTCATATACATATTAATACAAATTCACAGTCTGTGTTCAGTAAAGAATGTGTCCTCACAGTCCTGTCAGATGTCTCATCTTCTGCTGGAATTTCAACTCTGGGGTTGAATACATACTTTGGATTTTTCTTAGGATGATGTAAAACTCATTTTTTTTTCTTTCATGCTTCTCCCTCCCCCAAAGTAAAGAAATCCTGGTAATTTCGAAGAAGAAAATGAAATTTCAAAGGAAATGGAAGAATGGGTTGTAGTGATGTGAACTGACCTGCAACTTGTGTGGGTACACGGGATATGCAGGGAGATACAGATGGGAAAGACAGAGCATAGAGCTGCCTTTAAAGAGCAACCCTGTGACTGTCATCCAGCACTGCACACAGTACATACTGCATGCTGACAGCGTGACCTTACAAACTCCTTTTCTATGTGCTCATGTGTGTGAATTCTGTGTGTATATGCTTGTGAGCATGTATTATAGGTATGGCTATATATATACATATATATAATACATGTAGATATATGCATATACACGTATGTACTTGTGGGCAGGGAGTTATTGTGGGGGTCAGAGGACAATATTCAGGAAACAGGTTTTAATCTTCTACTGTGAGATTAGGTCATCAAATTCAGGTCTTTGGGCTTGCTGAAGCCAAGACATCTCACCTACCCAACCAACCCGTGAGAGAACCTCCAGTCTATGGTGTCTTCCTCCTCTCTGCTCCTCTGCCCCGTCTTCCTCTCCCCCTTGCTCTCCGTTTTCATAGGACTGAGGATTAAACCCAGGGTCTCTTGTAATCTCCAGCCCTTAAAGACCCTGGTTGGCTTTTTATGTGTTGAATAAATCACATTGAGCACTCTATAATTCTGACACAATTGTAAAAATCTATACTCCATAGAGCACCAAGGAGTGAATAAACCAGAGAATATCCTCCTATGGTCAATTTCTTTTACTCAAATCAATTTTTCCATTGGCAGCAAATTTATAAGGCAGTGTTACTTTATTTTTTACTTGTAACTAGTTCCTTGATACACTGATGAGAAATGAGAGGGAGTTCAATATTGTCCAGGTGATTGATACTTTCTATAATATGCTATTCAGAAATTAATATGTAAGAATTAAAGGCTTTAATCTTAATTTGATAGGCTTTATTGAATATTAATTTCACAATAACTCACTTTTTACTGTCAACTTTTAAAAGGATATTTTGCTAAGACTTTCCAAGGAGAAACTGATATTTGAATCATTCCCAAAGGTTTCAAATTCATTATTACCGCTGCTAATGACTAATGACTTCAACTTCGGAGACCTGCATGACAGCTGCATCCTTCATCCTTTATGAATAATTCCACAGCACTTCATCCTTCTCTAATGGACTCAGAAAAGCTCATTGTCTCTTTGACAGTGTTGTGGGGTACTGAGATTTACAGTGGCAAAAGTGTAGGAACTACCTAAGAAATAATCTCCTTGGTGACCTTTCCAGTCTACAAATGGAGAACCACATTTTTGATGTATCTATTTGTGCATGAGATGTGAATGTAATGGCCCCTTTCCTCTTCCATATCTTAACCTTTTGCTAATGGAATAGAGGAGACTGACTCCCCTCCTCCCAAGGGTAATTGTCAACATTTTCTAGGAAGATTCAACACTGACAACCACTTCCTAGAGAACCATTATGGCCCCCTAGAGTCAAGTGGTGTGATATCTTGAGGGCTTGTCTTGGAAAACTAAAAATCAAAATATGTATTGAAAAAGACAAGCATTGCTAGGTTTTATTATTACTCCAGGAGTCTGAATTTCCAGTAAGAGACAGGGGGATGCAAGGCAAGCTCTTCCACACTCAGTAGAGTAGAGATTTAACATCAGCTGCCTAAGCATTGGTAACACAGGAGGGCCATCCATGAGCGTCATTAACCACAGTGTCTTGAGTACTAATTACACTCTATCAAATCCTATCGAAACGTGGGGGTTTTCAGTTGTTCTTTTTGTTGTTTGTTTATTTGTTTTTACCTCCAAATAGTCTTTACTGCAGTCATTGTGGCTCTCCAGGCTCAAGGTGCCAAAGGTAAATGTTATCAAGGAGCCAGGACTGACTAGAAGGTTCCAGACACAATCTCTTCCTGGGGGGTAGTTTCCAGGGTACCCCGGAGATGTAATAGAACCATAATTACCAGTCAGTATGCCGCCACACTCTGAAAGAAGAGACAAAATTACTAAATTCATATGTAGGCTAAAGTCACATGATTCTCACAGACTCTGAGGTCAGAAGGCAAGCTTCATTAACATGACTATGCAAACTTTAGGATCTCATAAATTACCCAGTACTTCAAGCTGCCCCGTTTCATGTCTATAAAGTTAGTACCAACTGGTATGTAAGCAAATCCCCCATGTAGGAACTCTATGCCTCAGAGCATCATACAGTTATGTGATTTAAGACACAGAGCTGACCCTTCTGGGACATAAATAATGGGAGAACAGATTCAGTCCCTTACCCTTAAAAGATTAGTTTTTATATAGCAACTTTAAAAATTAAACAAACAAACAAACAAACAAACAAACAAACCCTGGAACTTCTGTGAGCCCCTACATCTTTCAATAAACCAGAACACTTTATACTTTAAAATAGTTAAGGATCACATATACATTTCTTTTTTTTCTTTTTTTGGTTTGAGACAGGGTTTCTCTGTGTAGCCCTGGCTGTCATGGAACTCACTCTGTAAACCAGGCTGGCCTCAAACTCAGAAATTCTCCTGACTCTGCCTCCCAAGTGCTGGGATCAAAGGTGTGCGCCATCACCAGGCACAGCTATAAATTTCTTTTAAGAAAGTTTTTCTTATGCTGTAATAAATTATTAAACATACAAATTATATAATTACAAAATAGTCTTATATAAATCATATGTAAATTTTATAACATAAAAACTATAAAATAAGCCGGGAGGCAGAGGCAGGCAGATTTCTGAGTTCGAGGCCAGCCTGGTCTACAAAGTGAGTTCCAAGACAGCCAGGGCTATACAGAGAAACCTTGTCTCGAAAAATCCAAAACCAAAACAAAACAAAACTATGAAATAAATATGTTGTTCTTGTTTATAAGTAAATGTACATGGCAATTAAGCCACTGTACCAGGAATGAAGCAAGTACAGCAGTGAACCGGGCCCCAGTGCTTCCAGATGCCAATCCCAGCGCACTATACAACTCCCTATGTGGCTGAACAGTGACTAGAAACGTCTATAAGAACTGTTTCCCTTTAATATTCACATTTATTTAGTGGAGAATTTTTGGTCATTTGTAAGAAAGGTTACAGTAGAATCAAAGAGCAGAAACACCAACTAATCAAGACTTTGTTAAATATACCTTAAGAAAGAAATAAAACTAAGATGTCATTTTAAATATGGTTGATATTCATAAAACCACACACACTAAGCCAAAGTTTTTGTTACCAAAGGAAAACCCAAAATAATCAGTTTCATGGTTTTCATTGAACCTAGCAGGGAACATCCAAGATCAGAGAGAAGTGCATTTTTAAAACTTAACTTAGAAGTCTATTATCAGTATAAAACTTTTAAATTTATAAAATAATATAATCAATGTAAAATTTTAAAGATCAAATGGAAGTGTAATATCTAAGTTATCATCCATAATATAGAAAATTTAAAAAAAGAAGAGTAGTATGAAGAGAGAGTACACTGAAAAGATCCCAGCATCTTTTGCACACATAGAAAGATGTCCAGCATCTCTGCTACCACTGAGGTAAGGTTTCTTGACTCTCGAAGTCAAGAGTCCAGAATGTTAAAAACAAACTATTAGGCTGGCTGTGAAGTAGTCACTGTCCCACACTGTTATAAAAACACAGGGTGTTCTGAACACTGCAGAAGAAATATAACACATAAAATACCAAATCTTATGCATGCTGTTGACCAAACAATTCCAAAGGCCCAGTGGGAAAGTTGGAATAAGGCTAACATGCAAAGTATTTGTTGCCATAAAATTTAGAATTCCAAAATGGTAGAGGAAACAGGTCACGAGGCCATCAATATATGGCTTAACAGGCCAGGACACATCTATGTAATGCTGTGCTCCATTCAAGCTTTGATGCAGTCCCCAGGCCCAGGGAGGACAAGTAAACCCCTCCACATAGGGAATACTGCTTCTTATCTGAGAAGGGAAAATATTAGCCTATATGATTATTGGCGGTATAAGTGTAAAGCTAATTTTACAAACCATCTACTTATAGCAAATAGCAAGATAGCAGAGTCAGAAATGGAAACTAGACATTTTAAAAATGCATAATGTTCTTAAGAGGGCTTTAGCACTGTGCATACTTCTTATACAATTATAAAATTACATGTATTAACCAATTTAAGAGGTAATCTCTAAAATCACAAATAAGAGGAAATAATTTCACTGAATTGAAAAGTTAAACGTGAATACTGAAAACATGTGACTTTAAAACCCTGTGATCCTGCTCAAAACAATATGCCTTTGGTTTTTTTCTATTACTAATTAGATGGGGCCATGTTATGCATATCATACAGATTTGAGACTTGTAATCTTCTTGTCCCCCACTTCCTGAGTGCTGGGACTATAGACGTGTACCAATGTGTCCCATGCAAAATGTACATAAAGTATATAACACCAGCAACAAAACATTAAGTAGTTTTCAATTATGTTATTAGTGATAATATTGCCATTGATCTTAGGAAAATTTGTAGGATCAAATCCTGAAGTGATACACTAATGTTGTACACTAATGGGAATCATGGTTTTTGTTCAGGAGAAAAGAGCCATAAATGTCAAGGAAAACTAAACCTTAACTTCTTAATAATAACATTATTAAGCTCCCTTAATAATAATATTAAAAAGATGTTTTCTACTTCTGTTCAGAGACCCAGCAATAGAAATCAGTTGTAGCACCCAGATGTAGGAGTTAAAATCCGTTTCTCATAGGACATGACAGCTCTCTCCGGAAGCAGCATTTTGCACTGCTGAAGCCATCAAACTGTGGAAGGGCCTGGAACATCCTTTCAAACCAGAAAGCAAATCAACATTCAGAAGTCACTGGAGTCTGCGCAAACAGACTCAGAAACTAAGTAGGAAAAAAAAAAAAAAAACACGAAAAAAGAACATTTTTAAAGAATCTATATCAGCTCTTATCAAGTATACTAATTTATGAAAAACAAACCAAAATGAAATTAATCATTTTGAAGAATCCCAGGGAAACAAGTCATTAACTCAAATACCAACAGAAAAGGGAACAAATTAAAAATGTATCATGCATTTCCTCTCTCCTAGTCTGCTTCCTGTTCCTCTCATAAAAACTGAGCAAGAACAACCAAGGGACAGATTGGATTTATTTGGCTTACAGGTGACAGGTGACAGTCATCATAAAAGAAACCAAGGGAGGAACTCAAAGCAGGAACCTGAAGGCAGGAAATGAAACATCAGAGACCCAGGAGGAGTGTTGCTTTCTGGCTTGCTCTCCATGATTTGCTCGGCCAGATTGTTTTACACAAATAGGATGATCTGCCTAGGAGTGGTACCACCCACAGTAGGAGAGGCCCTCCCTTCTTCCTCAATTACCAATTAAGAAAATGCCCCATTTAAGCATAAGTAGCCTGTAGGTATAGAGGCTACTCTGAAAGGGGCAGTTCCTCAACTGAGGGTCCTTTTCCAGGTGATTCAAGTTTGCATCAAATTGACACATCCTCTAGGACCTACCTGTAAGCAAATACCTGATGTAGTGAATTTATAAGCCTTTTGATTACCTGAGATGATAGACAGACAAATGATAGATAGATGATAGATAGATAGATAGATAGATAGATAGATAGATAGATAGATAGATAGTAAATGATACACTTATACTCTCATTAATTTGTGGGTTCCTATGAATCTAAGAGCTGCTAAAAACAAAAAGCCACTGCAGAGAGCACAAAAGGGATGCTTTGGAATGAGAAGATCACCAATCTGATCAATCCAGAAGTATTAATAGATAAAAAGAAGATATGATGTGCTACCCAAAGTGGATACCTTGGCAAGCAAGAAAAAAAAATAACTTAATAGACCTTTTGATCCAAGTACCAGTTTACAACATGATAAAGGGCACATGAGATGCAAACAGCACAATCCAGAAGGGTGGATGATGTGTAGAACACATAACTAGTTTCTTTAACAAATAAATGTCAACAATGCTTAGTTCTTGGCGTTAGAAAAATTGCTTATTGTTACTTTGAGGGGTCTTAAGGAGCAAATAACACTGAACTGTGCTCTTTGAGCAATGGAAAGGTTATGAGCTGAACCCTGGGCTTATTCTGGAAATCTTCCCATGTGTAACTTCACATGGTACGAAAATAAACAAAGGAGACAGTAACACTTCTGCTAGCTTAAGTCAACAAAACCCCAGAATTTGAAGCTTCTCAAGTATTCAAAATTGCAGAGCAACATACTATGTAAGCAAGCAGTTGCATGGAGACAGCACCAAATATTTTTGTAGGAGGATCCCAGGTATTTAGAGGAACCTTTAACTGTTGATACATAGAGGAAGACTACAGAATGCCTAACAGAGACCACCACGAGGTATGGAGCCAGGGAATGCCAAGGCTGAAGAGAATGAATAACCTTGCTGTTATCATAGACCCAGTGAGAAGGGTAAGAGTTTTGTGATAATTCTGAAAAAAACTGAAGGTTCAGAAAGCCTGTGCTAGAACGGTAAGAACCATATTCTTAGGAATCATGGAACTTTGACACACCCTTCTCAATTCCAGCATCAGTTGGATCCAAGCAATCCATCAGTAACGGAACTCCCTGTTACTACAAAGCTGTTTTGAGAATACAACCCAGAGACCTTATAACACCTTATCTGTGATGCTCTGTTCATGATACAGTTATTAAGGCCAAGTTGGAAAAAGTAGACAATAATAAACAAGTCACTCTGAGCACAGCCAGAAATACTCTGATACTGGGGCTTCCGAACAAAGACTCCATAGTAACGGTAGTGAGACTTAGAGGGGAAATTTGACAAAAAAATTGACTCTATGTTTTCAATAGAAAAATAAAATCCGTGATAGATATGATATTAGCTGTTATATCAATGATAAGTTACAATTCATAGAAACACAGAGGTTAGGAATAGAGTAAGGGACTAGGGACAGGTACATCTCCTTACAAAAGGGAAATAGAGTAGACAGTTCTAGATGGTTGATGGGAGGGGCAGAGGCTGGAACAGGAGTAGCAAATGAGAGGTGGATGGGGAGGGAATGCAAGAAGAGATAGCTAAAATTAAGTGCTTTTTTGAGGGGTAGTATAGACGCCTAGTACATTAGAAGCTTCCTAAACACACACACACACACACACACACACACACACACACACACACACACACACACACATGAAGGAGATCTAAATGAAATCAAGTAATGGAATGAAGACAGTCCCAGCTGAGCATCTTTTTTGTCACCCAATGAAGCTTGTAGAAGCAGGATTGGGTTACATCTAAGTGAGTTGAAGGTCAAAGGTCCCATGGGAGGCCCAAACACTCCCAAACAAGACCCCATTGTTAGAGACAACACCTACACAACAAATTGAACTGGAAGAAGTTGAGCTGGTGCCTACATAGAGCCCATACCCCTATGTTCAGGTGTCTTTAGTACAGGAAGGCATTGTACACACTACCAAAAGAGAAATGTAAATGTCAGCCTGGCCACAAATGCTTTGACCTACAGTGCTGTCCTGCCTGCTAGGACAATGGTGGCACCAAGCATGTAGGAGTAACCAACCAATAACTGATCTCACTTAAATTAAGAGAGTAGATCTTATGCATCCTCACTATACACTGAACGAAAAGGGACAATAAATATTCGAAATAATTAGGAAAGGAAAATTAAATAAAATATATTAAGCAAAGTTGTCTGAACAAAATTAATAAAGTCTATACTCATAGCTTGCTACCTCAGTGCCATCCTCTCATCAGTGGAGAACATCGTCTTAAGTCTCTGGAGAAATAACATATTTGCACAGCACTACTAACCAAATTGACTAAATTGTCATATATAGACAGCCATGTCCAATTATTACAAAATACATGGTTTTTCTCACTACATGAGAAACATAAATACAGATGGGAAAGTATATCAAACTGAATACTAGTAAAAACACACATTTGAACCTATGGATGAAAATAAAATAGAGTAAAACGCTTCACTTCAGTGCATACATTAAAAGGTGTTTTTGTTGCATGTGTGTATGTCACGTGCATGAGTGTATGTGTATGCAGAGGCTGCGGGATGGCTTCAGCTGCCTTTCTCAGTCTCACACCATCTTACAGATGGAGGTGAGGCCTCTCACTTGAACCTGGAGTTGGTGGCTTTTCTTAGGCTAGCTCGCTCTGAGGAGCTGCTTTCCCCGCCTGCGAAGCACTGGGCACACAGGCAGCTTGTCCCTCTGGCCAAGCTTGTGTACAGGTCCTTGAACCTCTAGGAATGTGGAAAGCACAAATTGAACTTGGTGAAGTATTCAAAACCAGAAGAGAAAAAATACAACATGAAGTTGACTGAGATAAGCATGGATCTGGGAGGAATTAGGGGGAAGAGAGGGAGTAAATGAAATCAAAATAAATTGTATTAAGCTCTGAAACAATCAATACAAGTAGTGTGTTAAAACAATCCACCAATTCTATCCAGTAATTTTATAAGGGCCCCATTACTACTCATGCATTCTAGCTTTGCAATGCACCCTAGTTTTTCTGTCCTTGAATTCAAAAATCAAACTCATTTTTAAATTATTTGTTCTTACAATGACTATTTAAAATGTTGCATTGTTTGTAGTCTCCACACATGCCCTAACATCATGAACGTTCTGCTTGCTCTTCATTTCCTACTTACCTGGTAGCTTCGCTTCCCACCGTGCGGTAAAGCCTCTCCCCCGTTTTATGTATTCTGAGTAGAGATGGAAATAGAGAGAGTTGGCACTGCTGTGGACCCCCTGGGGGGGCGTGGAGCCACAGTATCTACCAAGTGGGAAATCTGCAGAGGAGTCTCCATCATGAATCTGAAGGTACTCCCGGGGACAATTGCTGGCCGATTCTAAATCAAAAAACGTGAAGGTAATATGCAGAACCTGGAAGAACATGAAAGCACTCCCATGTTAATGCGGAAGCTTAGTTGACAAGTCCTCACACAAAGAGTGACAGCCACCACTCTGTAGTTGCTCGCCAACGTGGACAGTAATTCTACTTTAAAATCATTCAGTCCAAACTATAATTCATAGAGAAATCAGAAAAAGTCTCTGGCGACTTTTGGAAATGCTATTTATCTTAGTGGAAAAAATTTAATTATTTTCTACTTGAAGAATTGTAAATGGAAATCAAATAAATGTTAATTAGTTGTTTATGTTTTCTATTATATCTTATGGCAAAAAGACTATGTAAAATTGTATCACCAAAAAAAAAAAAAAGGATGAATTTTCTTTAAAATGGTAATAAACATATAAAGATTTTTCACAGCATCTTTTCCTTGGAAAAATAAATTTTCAATGTCAGGAAATAGAATTCACTAGAACTAAATGGAAGGAAGGAAATTCACACAACAGACCCAGTGGGAAACTTTTTTGGAATTTATTCACAATAGAATAAATTATGTAATGACCAAGCTACAACTGGTTGTCCTTCTTTACGGGAAATAATATTTTTTATTATTATAGAGGACTCTTGCACAATGTCCTCTATAACATTAGTTTGCTGGGAAAAGTTAAGATTTCAAGGGAAAAAATTTTAACTATTTTCCCATTGAAATTTTAACTATTAAGGCCTACCACTTTAAGTCTGAGAATTGCTTGGAAAACAAGTACTTTAGAAATCTAAAAGTTCAGGAACGATGAAAAAAAATCATGGGCTCAGATGTTAGTTTTAGTTGTTCATGTAGTGACTCAGAGTCATGAACTTTGGAGTCAGTTGTCTTGAAAACCACGTGCCATTTAAAAAGCACGCATATCTGGACAAATGTTTCAAACAATTTAGGCTCCATTTACACACACATTAAAAAATAATTTTTAACTTGAGTTTAAAGTATACTGAAGTATATGAGGCATATGGTACCTGGCACAGAGTGGATACTACATAGGAAGCCATCTTAATATCAGTTGCCCCCACTTAATGACAACCCACTAGGGTCAATGATCATCTTCAAATCCTACATTTGCAGCATCTGCAGTAACAGCACAGTTTAACAGATTTGCTACGGGCCTAGAGCTAGACAACCAATGTTGGGAATCCTTCATTAACTGCAATAAGAGATGGCTAGGATGGCTAGGCAAAGGGTGGGAAAGAGTGGGGGGGGGGTGGAGGGAGAGACTCTAGAACCAAACTTGATTTGAAAATTCATCTGTTCCTTTTATAAGCTAGGTAGTATTAGAAGATAAAACTCCAACCCTTCTCTTACTTTCTGTTATCTCAACTGTAAAATAAATTGTTGTTTATTTCAAAGAGTTTGTATGGCGTTAGAGAAAGATAAACAAAGTATATAGCCCAAAGCCCTGCACATAGAAAGTGCCCAATATATGACAGTGGAACTCTCATACGTACTTTCTCTGAGTGTATACGCATGCACATACATGTCATATGTATCACAGTTTTGAATGCACGAGTGAGATCTGCTCATAGACAAGAGTTACTATGTCTACCTTTTCCTCATCGGTTCTGACAACCCAGAAACAGTTCACATTGTGGACATAGGTATCATTCGGGCTCTGGTAGGCAAAGGTTCCTTGTGTCCCTGAGAGGATCCCTCCACAAGCTGCAAAAATAAAAAAGATGAATTGTGGTTTTCATAGATTATTGAAAGGAAGAGAGCAGGCTCCTCCAGCCCACACTTTCCTCCTTTCTGGTCCCTTTGTGCTGACATCAAGCCTCCTCCCTCCTTTCTGCATCCACAGTCCATTTTCACTCCCAACACATTTTCTCCAAACTTCAATCGATTTCTTCATCCTCCTTGGCCACTGCCATGATAGACCAGGCTTTACGCCACATGAGTCAATTACAGCATCAGTTTTGACATTTAATGCCACCTTCTGCTGCCTCAAGGTAGTCTCAGTTCCTAGACTACATGGGGAGTAGATAAGTAGAGGCAGTGTTTTCTGCTTTTATATTCTATCATTGTCCTAAGCGTGTGGTAAGACCTCAATCAATGCACTGATCTGAAAACAGGAGTAAGAACAGAGAGCTTGCAGCTGGTAGAGTAGACTTGGATGAAGAGTTGAGTGTGGTGCCCAAGGAACAGATACATCTGGATGGCAAATGAGAAAGGAATTTAACCTGGCTGAAGTGTGAATATCGCTATGGAACTAGAGAAATACATAGTGATATGGATAGAATGAAGGCTGTTCATTGACAATAAATGACAGTCTATACCTCGATTAACCAGGCAAAGTATCAGTAAGTGGGAGAATGATGAGTTAGGGTCCTATGATCACTAGATGCCTGCCATGAAGAAAGCAGCCCTCCAAGAAAACTGAAAGGCAAATTCCTCAGTATATGGTACATTATGAAAGAATATACAGAACATGGAAAATATTTACAATATTTTTGAAGAAAAATGTTTCCTGTTGAAAATGAGGTTTACAAATACCACTTCGTGGATTCTATGCTATTTCTGCAAGGAGAAATCTACTTGTCAGTGTGTAAACTGGTGAAGAAATCAGATTACATTGTCAAACACGCAAAAAGTCTATTGGACGATGATACCCCTAAGCTGGGAGCATCTGTGGTCCAAGGAATGTCTTCCATACCTGCCTGGGGAGTCTGACAGTAATAACCAGTCCAGGAGCTCGTGCAGTCGCAGGTGAAGCCGTTGACACCATCAATACAGGTCCCTCCATTCAAACAGGGGTTGCTCACACACTCATTAATGTTTTCTGTACAGTTCTGTCCAAACCAGCCTGAGTCACACTTACAGAAGTAACTTGATACTGTTTCCTAAGATGAAAAGAAAATGCCATACTACAAATCAAGTGGACAGAAAATATAAGAGAATCAACCCAAATCATGAAAAGAAGTGACAACGTAAGGTATATATTTAACAGGAATTGAACTATACTGTGTGTTTTCCAATTGACAAAATCATCAATTACTGAGTATAAATAGTCATGTTTATTTCCATAAAACTATAGGTTTTGCTTACTAGTTTGAAAATCATTGATTAAACAAACAAAACAACTAAATGGGGAGCAAAGATAGAGCTCAGATTTTGAAGGGCTTGCTGCATTTTAGAGGACCAGGATGCAGAAGCCAGCACCCATATCTGACAGTTTGCAACTGCCTATAATTCTAGTTGTATGATACTCAACACTCTCTTAACTCAGCAGAAATCTCCATACAGATGGTGCACACAAGTCTGTGCAAGGACATATACATACAAACCTATAAATAAATCTTTTAAAAAATCAATTGATTGGCTTATTGGTTTTCCTGGGAACCAAAGTTACTACCAATCTCTAATCTGAGAATCAGAAACCTTAGCATAAAGCTTGAATCATTATCATTAAACTTGTGGCTGGGTGCTGGTGATACATGCCTTTAATCCCAGAGCTCAGGGGGCAGGGGTATGTGAATCTTTGAGTTTGAGGCCAACCTGGTCAGAGAGAGGGGGTGGGGAGGGGAGGGGAGAGGAGGGGAGAGCAGAGGAGAGGACCTCCCCCAAACAAAACAAAACAAGCAAAAAGAAAAAAGAAAAAAAGAAAGAAAGAAACCTAACTTAAGAATCATATGAAATAAAATGGTGAATCTATGATTGGTTCTTTGCAAGTTTTTAATCTCCCTAAGAGGAGCAAGACTCACAATGCACTGTCCATTTACACACGGGTGTCTTGAGCACATATTACTGAGGCGTACACATCCATTAGACCCGTAACCATTTCCTGTATATCCCGGAGGACAGGTGCAGACAGGCAACAAGGACCCTGTTCAGAAATAAAAATGGATGTGTAAGTGTAGGTATTCTTGGTTCAGAGGCAGTCATGAAATTCAATTCTAGTGTCCAGATAAGAATCCACCAACTTCAAGTGCATTTTCTCCTATGGGCAGTCAAGACAAAGCAAGAGGAGAAATGATTAAAATCTCTGTCTTTCCCATTTTATTGTAAAACAAAGCATTAGATGGTTCTGATTTCTTATATAAGTTTGCAATCATGGTCTCATGTAACAGATGATCTAAGGTTATGTACAAATAAGAAGGAACTATGAAATGGGAAATGGCACTTCTTCGTCAGGAAGGGATCTTTAGTACAGAATAAAAGTTTTATGGCAGCGGTATCTGTTTCAAGCAATTATATCTCTGTCTACACATACAGAGATTGCTCAATCCTATCTATAACCCTATAAACAGATGTTGCAAGCATTATAGACCTGTGTCTACACATACAGAGGTAGATTGCTCAATCCTCCTGATAATTCTATAAATGGATTCTGCTATAAATATTTACACCTTTACAGATAAAAATCAAGCACACAAAGATTGTCCTGCCCAAGGAGACACAGTTAGAATGTGAAAATTCAAGAGAAACTTTAAGGCGTGGTACCAGTGATAGCAAGGATTAGCACTAAATGGGCAGGTCTCATGTTCCAGACACGGGTACATACAGATTTCACCTATGTCCAATTCCACTGAAAAAAAATGAATTTGAGGCATTCGAAGGAATTTTGTGATGAAACTACAGATTAAAATAACACAGTAACACAATAAACAAAATAGAAACACCAATGCTTCTTTAATGTTTTATTCTAAGCTTCCATGTTACAAAATACAAGGAAAGACCAAATAAGGGGTTGGAAAAAGAAGTTGGTCAATTTTCAAAAATGATTGAATCTTCTAGTACCATTAATAATTACGAGTGAGTTAGAAGCTAAAAATAATACTAAAACATCCAGGATTTTCAGTTTTATCCTGTAATGCCTAGAACAAATACCTCCTTTAATATTTTATGAATTTCCACTAAATACAACATCCAGAGATTTTCAGATTCCCTAGTTGCTGAAGGTCACCATGTCACTGCAGAAATACATTGCTGTTATCACTATAAAAGAGCTGGAATAATGCATGAAAATTAATATGATGATGAATGTAAACACGTTCCTCCACCAGCAAATATTGATGAAAATGCATTGAAAATCTCACTGAAGTATTCAATTGGAATAAATTATTTAACGACAAACTTGTAGCATAAATGGATAGTGGTGGTTTTATGTCCTTAAGGCCATAGTGCTTGCAAGATTTGAAAGTAAGACATACAGGAATCTTTTCTCCATAAAGGAGTGCATAAGATTGCATTCTTTTATCTATTTCTTTTAAAGTATTTACTGAAGGGAAATGGTGTAAGGAGACTCAGACCGGCTATGCTTTGCCTGGATATCTGCTGCCATTCCTCAGGCAAAGTCACGGGTTGCCATGATGATCGTTAAAGAACATGAAATGCTACTTCACACCATGTAATATACGACCAGTTCCTGTGCATAAAATGTAGCTATGTTCATATCTGTCTGTTTCATTTTGGTCTCTCAAGCTGACTATTACTCAAGCTACTACTGCCCAGAGTTCACAAGGGAGAGGTGGAGTGTAGAGGCATGGGGATGTCTTGACCATCATCAGATAGGAAGCATATGATGAGACCAAAGGAGAAATCAAATGGGATTTGAGGAATCTGAGGAATGCTGCTCTTGTCCACATCACTGCTCTGTTAAACACTTCCTGATCGTTTGGTCACTCATATGTGTGCGATCTATACAACCATGTAAGTATACACCTGTGCACATGAATATATTCTCATCAATGCATGCACATTAAGGATGCATTAATAAAAATAAAAATTTGAAACATCAAGGAATGTGTTGTATTATTTAATGGATGAGGTTGAGTCTAACCATTTGGATGGAAATCATCTAGGTTTCTTTTTGTTACACAAATGACCAATGTGATGATCCCCACCCCTTAAAAAAAACAGACAGGAGCCCATCTGATGCAACTCACAGCAGGGTCTTTATTCTATTCAAGCTAGCTTGACCTAACCCCAATGCACCACCATCAAGTGAATGGTTTTGGTGGGGGGGGGGGGGGGCAAATGTCTGTCAGGGCAAGGTTTTATAGTAGGCATCAATCAGGGTTGAGAGTACAAGCATCTAACTGGGAAGTTACTATTGCCTTTAACATAATTGGCTGGTGCTGGGAGTCATATCATAAACTTAAATTCTGCTTCTCTCTGCAATGGTGATCATTAGGCAGGGGGTGGTCTTGTAACCTGGGAGTGGGGTACAGGTTTGTTGAGAGAATAATCTGGAGATGCTGGTCCTATTGAGGGTTAGCCTAGAGACTGGAGCTAGGCTCTGGTTTTGTTGGGGGGGATAACTTGGAAATTAATGCTACGTACCAGCCTGTTAATTTACCTGAGTTCAAACTTAGGTCAGGTTCTCTAAAACTGAGTTTGAATTTAAAAGATTTTGGTCTCTCACCTCTAAATAGAAAATACTAGTACAAAATCCAGAGAATGACATGCTGCGAACAAAGTGTTGCAAAAACACAAAACAGAAGGGGAAGACGGTTTCCTCTGTAAAATCAAAGGTGACAAACTCAAAAGAAAGCAAATGAGCAGTGCATATGAGAAACAGAAAGCTGAGAAGTACAACTGAAAACATTATTGTTCAATAGCAACAAAAACACAGGCTTTAAAAGGACTAAGAAGCTAACTGTTAGCTATAAAACCAATCAAGACAAAAAAAAATAGTAGCTGTGATTGTCAGAGCTGGGGCACATAAACATTGCACGAGCTGTTGACTGGGACTTGCAATGAGACAATGCTCGGAAAGATGTGTTACTGCACACATGACCTGGAGCTTGTTTATGTGGTACCACAGCAACTACACAGTGAGACCACCCTGCATTCATTTGTCCTTTCCTAGAAGTAAACTTTTTTTTTTTCCGGCTGGAACTGTGATGCCTGAAATAAATGCTATATGTTCTCTGCTGCCAGCAGTAGCCAAAGGCACAACTCTAGTCAATGGCACAGAAAGAAGAATTATAAAAGAAGGTGATATGTCCTTCTTCCCTTTCTCCATTCTGTTTGCTAAAGTCATTATTGACTATTTGGCTTAATTATTATTGGAAACAACTTTTAGTCAAAGAAGATCGTTCAAGAGTAACTACATTATAGAATTTAAATATATGTAGGTTTTGGGGATCAGTTAGGGTTTTTTGAGGATCAAGATAACGATTTTGAGAGTTATGAATGGTAGCTCCTGCCTATAACACGAGTACTTGGGAGTCTGAGGCAGGAGGCTTATATGATTTCAAGGCTACAGAGTGAGACTGTGCAACACTCCCCCCCCCCTGAAATTTCCAGAATAATTCCTTTTTTAGAATATGAAATTGTACAGAAAAGAGGGTTTGAATGAAACCTCCAAGGATCAATGGGGGGTGAGCCATTACCTAGAACAGAAGAGGAGGAACAGGTTGCATCTGGATGGCAGCCTCCATTATGGATCGAGCAGATGTCCAAGGGGGTGCACACTCTCCCATCACCACTGAAACCTAACCAAAGCACAGCAGAGGGTGAGAAACAAGGTCAAGAATACGGGAAAAAGACAATGGCTGTCTAAGATTAGAATCCAGGTGTACTGGCTGATTTTGTGTGTCAACTTGACACAGGCTGGAGTTATCACAGAGAAAGGAGCTTCAGTTGGGGAAATGCCTCCATGAGATCCTGCTGTAAGGCATTTTCTCAATTAGTGATCAAGGGGGAAAGGCCCCTTGTGGATGGTGCCATCCCTGGGATGGTAGTCTTGAGTTCTATAAGAGAGCAAGCTGAGCAAGCCAGTGGAAGCAAACCAGTAAGTAACATCCCTCCATGGCCTCTGCATCAGCTCCTACTTCCTGACCTGCTTGAATTCCAGTCCTACTTCCTTTGATGATGAACAGCAGTGTAGAAATGTAAGCTGAATAAACTCTTTCCTCCCCAACTGCTTCTTAGTCATGATGTTTGTGCAGGAATAGAAACCCCGACTAAGATACCAGGCAACCAAGTCTGAAGAGCCAAGTAGATAGAGATATGAAACTCCACAGAGTCAATCAGCAGGACATGGTTAAAAGAACTCATAAAACAGCACGGTGGCTTTGTGTGTGCATACATATATGTGTGAAGATGTGTGTGTGTGTGCACATATGTATGTGCGTGTACATATTCTAAGCTTGCAAGTGTGAGGTGTCATAGAAATGGCAGGCTCTAAATTGACACACCTTAATTTCATTGACTAATGTTCTTGGGGGTGATTTATTACAGATGTCTAAAGTACCATTTTTCATGTTATTAAAATAACTCAGAGGACTTGAGGGAGGAGAAAACATTATTGGAATATACTGTATAAAAATTATTGACCTGAGTCGGGCTGTGGTGGTGCACACCTTTAATCCCAGCACTCGGGAGGCAGAGGCAGGAGGATTTCTGAGTTCAAGGCCAGCCTGGTCTACAGAGTGAGTTCCAGGACAGCCAGGGCTACACAGAGAAACCCTGTCTCAAAAAAAAAAATATTGACCCCCCCTTTGGTTTTATATATGTATGTGTGTGTATGTATGTATGTATGTATATATACATATATGCATACATAAATATATATATATTCATTTATTGCTTAGAACTCTCTGAAGTTCTTGAAGACTAGTTTTATTTGAACTAGAGGACAACCAGAATGACCTCTTTCCAGAAGAAAAAAAGAAACTAACATGTATCATGTTTGTAAGCCTTATCTGTGGACATGGTCCACAAGTGAATATATTAAATGAATATACATGTATGAGCACAAAAGAGTGATGGATCTAAAGATTCTCACAGAAGCATTTCCCAGGTCTGTGTTTTCGTGCTGTTTGCTGCTGATACTGTTTTCTGTCTCTTTCTTACTTTGCCGTCCTATTGCATTGATGAATCTACACTGTAAGTTAGGCATCCTACACCATTCCTTTTTTTTTTTTCCTTAGAAATCATTTTGTGATTGGGTTACCTCACTCAGGATGGTATTTTCTAGTTCCATCCATTTGCCTAAGACCTTCATGAATTCATAATTTTTAATAGCTGAGTAGTACTTCACTGTGTAAATGTACCACATTTTCTGTATCCATTCCTCTATTGAAGAACATCTGGGTTCTTTCCAGCTTCTGGCTATTATAAATAAGGCTGCTATGAACATAATGGAGCATATGTCCTTATTACATGTTGGATCTGAGTGAGATAACCCAATCACAAAAGAACACACAGCTATGCACTCACTGATAAGTGGATATTAGCCCAGAAGCTCAGAATACCCAAGATACAATTCATAGACCACATGAAGGCTCAAGAAGAAGGAAGACACAGTGTGGATATTTTGGTCCTTCTTAGAAGGGGGATCAAAATAACCATAGGAGGATATACACAGACAAAGTTTGGAGCAGAAACTGAAGGAAAGGCCATCCAGTGACTGTCCCACCTGGGGATCCATCCCATATACAGTTACCAAACCCAGACACTATTGTGGATGCCAACAAATGTTTGCTGACAGAGGCCTGATATAGCTGTCTCCTGAGAGGCTCTGCCAGTGCCTGGCAAATACAGAAGTGGAGGCTCACAGTCATCCATTAGCCTGAGCACAAGGTCCCCAATGGAGGAACTAAAGAAAGGACCCAAGGGGTTCGCAGAGCCAAAGAGAAACAACAATATGAACCAACCAGTACCCCCAGAGCTCCCAGGAACTAAACAACTAACCAAAGACTACACAAGGAGGGACTCATGGCTTCAGCTGAGTATGTAGCAGAGGATGGCCTTATGGAACATCAATGGGAGGAGAGGACCTTGGCCTTGTGAAGCCTTGATGCCCCAGTGTAGGGAAATGCCAGGACAGGGAAGTGGGAGTAGGTGGGTTAGTGAGCAGGGGTAGGGGGGTTGGGGAGTTTTCGGAGGGGAAATGAGAAAAGGAGATAAAATTTGAAATGTAAATAAAGAAAATATCTAATAAAAATGGAAAAAATATTTAAAGTGAGCACAGATTCTATTTCAAGGGCATTGCCTTGTGATGGCATCAGGAAGCCTGATGTAGTACCTGCTGGACAGTTCCCACAGGTGAATGATCCTGGAGTGTTCAGGCAGGGGACCAGTGGAGCCTGGGAACAGCCACCATTGTTGATCTCACATTCGTTGATATCCTGGCATTGGTAACCATTTCCTTGCCAACCTAGAAAAAATATTGATTAAAAGATTAGCACTTAACAACTTAACAAGGAAGAACTACAGGTAGTTAAGACATACACAAAATCATTCTGGGTTGACAACATGGCTCAGTGGGTAATGATGCTTTCCACTAAGTATGATCATCTACGTTCAATGCTTGGGACTCACATGGTAGGAGAGAGCTAACTCCAATTTGTCCTCTGACCTCTAAAGGCATGCTATGGCATGCACTCCCCAACCCAAATAAATAAATAAAATAAAAATTTAAAGAATAATTCAAACTGATGAATAAAATACACAAAACTATAGATTAAAATGAGATATCTCTAACTGGTAGTCCAAAATTTACTTTAAATACATAGAATCTAATTCTGATGAAGTGTTAGATAAATGGGGCTCACTTGCAGACTGTTGATTGGATGTTAATTAAAACCAGTTTGGAATGAGATCTGGCAACATTCATTAATTTTTAAAAATAAATTCCTTTTTAAGTAATTTTACTTCTTGAAATGTGTTCTTTGTAGATAAAACCATCCACATATTACAAAATACATTAGAAGACCTACCGAGGCATTGCTTATAAGGACAATAAAAACAGTTGAGCGCCTCAAGACTCATCTATGGCACTGAATTTTAAAAGTAATTTTAGAAATGCCCATACATATGCACATTCGTACATTTGCACAATACAAACATTGAGAGAATTTTCTCATGCATAGTTTAAGTGTATACAACAAATTATAGAACATTATGAAGAGTTGGAGTCATACTAGTAATCTGCAGGAATGACTTGCTGAAAACTGTGCCTATATTGGTAAAAGTAAAGAAAAGTGAAGGATGAGATTAAAGGTGAAAAGAAACCTTTAAATATTCTATTGTAGCCAGTTATAATGTTAGTATTACTCTCGGGATTCATTATAATAATAATAATCATGTTTACATATCTTCACCCTTTAGCATACTTATAATGTTAGGACTAAGTGGGGTATCCTTCATAAACTGACTTAAGGAAATGATCATGTCTGAGCATGGTTAGGTTGCATACACAAGGAGCTGAGAGACATGCACTCTAGCCCTAATGATGGTTCTCACAGTAAGAAGACATAGTACTATGCTCTGCTTTTGTACAGATATGCTTGTAATACCTACCTAACATTTATAACAAACATATAGTGCCTTTAAGATTCAGGAAAAAAAATAGAATGATTAAAGACAAAAATGAAAATTTTTGCTTTCAATTCTTAAGTTTTGTTTCTCTTTGTTTTCTTCAAATAAGAAAATGAAAAAGCAAGCACACACTACCCACCCTTTAATTTAAGCCATTTGTTTTATCTGATATCTACTGTTTAAGGATTGGCATCATAAATTACGTTTGAGAATTCAGCTACGTGTGACTTTTGCCCCTGAGATGCAAGAGGAGAGGACTTTCTTCTCCTTACCTTTGCTAGTTCTAAACCAACACCATGCAAGCACCCGTTAAACTACAAGTCTCTAAATGCAGCTCTAGGTGCACATGTGCCTTGGTTGACAGAGTCATGGCGTACTCTGCAGCTCACCTCAGATCCAGGGCCAGGCAGATGTGGATTTATATCTGGCCTCGAATAAGCTTTGTGTACATGGAGAAGTTATTTAGTCTTTCTAAGCCTCAACTTCTCCTATTTACAATGAAAATAACTCTCTTCCCACGTCTAATTATGGCCTAAAGTTGGATGCTGGCACACTGCCTAGCAAATCTCCAACTCTGGAGACCTGTTCTAGCATTAAGATGCTCTTGAGTAGGACATGCAGGTAGGTTTAGGCACCTCTGGAAAAATGATCAGTGGTAGAGGGAAGTTGATTCTGGTACCTTGTCTGTGTGGTATTCAAAGCCTAGCATGTGTCCCCCAAGAAAGTACCTTTTGGGCAGGCGCCACAGTAGAAGGAACCTTGTGTATTGAAACACTGTGCATGTTCTGAACAAGGTGAAGGCTGGAGGCTGCATTCATCTTTGTCCTCTGTGCAGGAGATACCATTTGGCAGTGTTGTCCACCCAGCATCACAGATACAGTTAAATCTCAGCTGAAAGGAAAACAATAAAGTGAATAAAGGCTATGGGGAAGAGGAGAGAAAAAGGTCTGAATATCTCACCAAACCCTGAACTCTTTACTGTCATTCAAACGTTCATTTGCATCAGGTCAGTTGAGTGGATTCTCTTTCTCTTCCCATATGATTTAAACATTTAGACTAGACCATGGGAAAGGAACATCTTTATTTCAGGATAAAAGGATCCTATAATTTATCCCAAAGATGCCCAGGAAAGAGTAACAGTAATCAAGAGCTGTAATTACAGTCAATGGACTCAGCCAGCTATGTAGTTAAAGGGTAAACACCCAACTAGGTACAGACTTCGGGCAATCATTTCCTTCTTAAAAATCTCTTCTCTCCACTCCTTCCTCTCACTCCTACTGCTAGAAGGGACTGTTTTCTATCTCTTAAGAATCTTTAAAAATTAATTCAGAATAACTAAAATTCTTGTAACATCAAACTAGCCAGACTACCCTACCCATCTAGGACCCAGAGCTGAGAGGAAGACTGGAGAGCTAGATCCACAAAGTGTGCCCTTCACAGGGACTCAAGGCCCGAAAAATCCAGACATGAGATGCTATTGACAAAACAGAGCCTGTAATGTTTCCGTGTCTTGTCATTGTTAAACATACAGGCCAGGAGGCCAAGCCTCACAGTTTTCTGAATCCAGTTTTCTGTATAAATTATCTCCCCATTTGCTTGTGTGTGTCCTACCAAGAAATGGAGGGGACTTCACCTCTACAGTCACTTGTAGCAGCACAGTGATGGTCTAGAGTCAGCATCAGCATGGGGAGCATGTAACACTGGTTTCCACAAGAAGCACTGAGGGGAAGGGACCCACCTGTCCATGATAAACTCGCTGTAAATCCTCGCAGATGCCATGCTTACAGAGCTGCTGAGAGCCCTGTTCACAGTCATTATATTTGGATGCACACTGAGGTCCATACGTATCAGGCGTGCAGTCACATCTGTTGGTTACACAAGAGCACAAGCTCAGGGTTTGCAGTTTTAGTACCAGACTCTGTCCATTGGCATCCATAAAAGGTATCCATCAGTGCAAACCAATAACGTTAATAATAAACCAGCCAAGCAGTTTGGTCAGCTGCAACCTTAGAACGAAATTCCTCAGTTCTCCTCCGAGCAGTGCACCGAGTGATTGTGTTATCTTTGCAAATCAATTGTCAGAGAATCATGATTCAATGTTTTATAGGACTGGGGCAATAAATTCTTTTGATCTCAGTCATCAAACAGTACTGTCAAAAGTCAGGTGTCTGTAAATCATGGGTAATGGAGTTCATTCAAGAAGGGAAACGGGAGATCAGCAAGTTCACTGCATTCATCCTATAGCACCTGTCAAGAAGCGCAGGTGATGGTCTCTGCCAGGGGCCTTTCTATTACAGAGGAAATATGTATTCTTTCAGGAAGAGATGTTGTCAATAGTGGGGACATTTCCTTCACAGTCATACTTTAATGCATAACAAAATATAATCATCATACGGTTCCTAAATACTAAGAGATGCACTACCACTAGAAATGTGAGGTAAACAGAAATCAAATAGGGGAAGTTTGTTTAGTTGTGACTTTTTAAGTTGCTGGCTTAGCTGTATTTCTGCAAAGCATAGGAAAGGGATCTTGTAAGGTTGAGAGATGTGGTGGGGGTGAAGGACTCACAAAGACTAAGTGTGAGCACATCCTAGGGAGTGGAAAAGCCAAGCACAGAGGTCATGGTTAGACCCCAGCAGAGATTCATCCCAAAGGGAACTGAATGTCAGTGCTAATGCCAGAGGAGGACGAGGGAGGATCTGGAGAACATGTTTGTCTCTCATGTCAGGGACCTTGAGCTACTTCCTGAGGCTCCTGGAAAGGAAGACTCGCTACAAAGCAGAAAGGTTGTTGTAGCACTATGCATTCAGTACCAGGAGCTCAGCTAATAATCACAGATGTCAAAGTGTGATAGTGCAAGAAGTGAGTTTGAAACAATCAAGGCATGTCAGGGCTGGATTGAGAAACAATTGCTGGGGTGATACCCAGAGTCACTTCCAAGTAAAAAGAGTTCAATGTGTATTGCCAGAAATGGAGAGGACAGATATGGAAAACCACAATCTATGCACTACCATTTAGAGCTGCCAGACTTACCAACTTAGAATACAGGGGACACAGTTAAATTTCTATCTCAGGTAAATGAATACTTTAAAAATATGTAAGTATGTTGCATGTAATTTATAGCACTACTATGTAATTATAGAAAAGTTATTTAATTAATAAATAATGTCTATGAGCATTCCAAGATTTCTTTACTCATTAAAACCAGGTCATGAATTAATAATAATTAGTAATTAGACTTAGATTTGATGTTCGCTCCCTATCTAATAGCTACTCATCTTTTTCCATGCTTTCCCTTATGCCCTGTTATCTCTCCTCTTCACTAACTCATTCTTCCAGGGAAGCAAATTATACTCTTTGGGATTATCATATTTTTAAGCATTTCTTATACATATTTAAGCATTTGATTCATTGCTAAATATTTACTCTGTAAGTTTGACATGTAAAACAAAACAACTCAGAACCAATTATTACAAGTTTTTCTAAATGCATTTTCCATGCAAGGACTATTAGGGTATTTGGGAACCGCTGGGACAAAGTGATGAAAGTGTAAATCCGGAACAGATGCACTAAACATTCACCTCTGACAAGGTACTGACTCATGATGCCTCATCCAAAGGTCTTTCTCTTGAGGAAGTACTCAGAAGTATGTTTCTCTAATAGCTAAATACCTAACCACTGGAAAACTACTTATGATGTCAGAGTAGATTGGGCTCAAGTGTCTGAGGGCAACCCTCTCTCCTTAGCTCTCACTTACTTCTTCCTAGCCATTGTCACTTGGAGCTGAGTGGACATAAATCTTATAGTCTTTCAAACAATATGCAAAGTAGACTTCTTTCACTTAATTTAAATATTAAAGGAAGGAGAAAAGGAAGAAGAAGAGGAGGAAGAAGAGGAAGAGGAGGAGGAGGAGGAAGAAAAACAAGAAGAGCCAGAATCAGAAGAAGGAGGAAAAGAACAACAAGAAGAAGGAGGAGGAGGAGGGGGAGGAGGAGGAGGAGGAGGAGGAGGAGGAAGAGGAGGAGGAAGAGGAGAAGGAGAAGGAGAAGGAGAAGGAGAAGGAGAAGGAGAAGGAGAAGGAGAAGGAGAAGGAGAAGAAGAAGAAGAAGAAGAAGAAGAAGAAGAAGAAGAAGAAGAAGAAGAAGAAGAAGAAGAAGAACAACAACAACAACAACAACAACAACAACAACAACAGCAACGAGAAGGAGAAGGAGAAATGGAGGAGGAGGAAGAGGAGTGAGGAGGAGGGGGAAGAGAAGGAGGAGGAGAAAAGAAAACAAACAAGTAAACTATAGCCTTTCTTGCTATGATCTTCAAAAGCAAATGTTTTCATCTTATTTTACAGGAATGCAGCAAATAAGATTGCCTACAGCCACAGAACCAATGTATGAGAGAAGATGAAGAGAAACCCAGGTCTGCTTTACTCAGCTCCGTTATTTTTCTGTGTTACATTTCTGTTCTCAAGAGTAAAGTGAGTATGAAAATTTTCCATGGACTTTATAATATAATAGCATTTGTATGTGAAATATGTTTTCAAAGTGACTCAGTATGGCTTTTAAAGGAATAAATATTTATGAAGCAATAATAAAAGGCATATGTTTTTTAAACTACCTTAGTAGTATTCCTGCCTTTGATAGTAATTCCTTTTAAATTTTATTTATTATGTGTGTATGTGTATGCATGATGTGTAGGTTGGTGTGTGGCTATGTTCATACCACAGTGTGTGTGTTAAGTCAGGAGTCGGCTCTCTCCTACCATAGGATCCAGGGATCCTATTAGGTCACTGAGCTTTTGCAACAAGTGTATTCACCTGCTGATCCATCTCTCAAGCTCTTGGTTACTAGTTTTTGTTTTTTTAAAACAAACAAACAAACAAAAAGTCACCTTTTTATTGTTGGTTTTATCCTAGTAGAATGAAACTAGGCTTTCGGTCTTCAGAAACTGCACTTGCCAATTGAGAAGACACTGAAATATCCTTCCATAGTCCTAGTTAATTTGTCTTAGAGTCCATGGCTCAATATCAGTACATTGGATAACTGAAAAGAATTAATAAAATGTAATACCTAACTAGCACAAATGCCTAACAGAATTATCTTCACTACTTCAACTTTGCAATGCTTTAAATTCCACCAATGATATGGAGATAGCATAAGATGTACCACGTCAGCACTGTGTGCCTGGGAGTAAACACAGCTTGTTTTCTTCCTAGAAAGCCTTGTAGGTTCTCACTGTAAGTACATGTACCACCCAGGGGTGGCAAAGCCAGACCCTAAGAGCTAGCTTACATACAAAGCAAGTCAGGAGACAATCAGAAGCAACGTTCACAATGATTAGGAGACAATAATACCGAGAAGAGAAAACTGCCTTTCTCTTGGCTCTCATGGCAGCTGGAGGCAAAACCTCAGGAATTAGTTGAAACAGGTGAAAGTTTATCCTGTCCTATACCCATCACTCTAAAGAAGAAACTTTTCCAAAGTGGGGTGGGGGACCAAAAGAAAAGAAATTGCCAATAAAACAGGGATCCCAACTACTAGTACTTACATGATGCCTCATCTTCTCAAAGACATTCATAATGATGAATTGTTAAACTTGTGAAGAAAGAATTCCATTTCCCCCAACTAAGCTGACTCACAGAATTTTCTAATTGCCTGCCATACCCACATTGCTAACTAAGATCATTCAACAGCAGCTCATGGTTTCCTTATCAAATTCATGGTTCAGTTTCACAAAGGAGCTTCTGAGCCCAGTGAAACTACAGGTAATTAAGCATTTTAACTTCCCAGACTTAACAGAATTCCAGGAATGGTTTAAATGCTCAGTGTTTTATTACATACAGACTCACAAAGCAAAAACTAAATTTTATGCTCATGAGCAGTATATATTTTATTTCATCCCTTCGAGATGTTGAGGGTGGATAATGGCTTAGCCAGTGAATTGCTTGTCTTGTAAGTGTGAAGACAAGAGCTCAATGCCCAGAACCCATTGAAAAAGGAGAGAGGGAAAAAAGGTCTAGGCACTGTGGCTTACGCTAATAATCTTGGTAATGGAGCGTCAGGGAGAGGAGGGCCCCTGGGTCTGGCTGGCCAGTCAGCCTGGTCTACTTGGCACTTTCCAGGCCAATGGGAGACTGTCTAAAATACAAGCTGAGGGGCTAGAAATGTGTAGGCAGTTAAAGGCACTTGCTGCCTTTCCAGGGTACCTGGGTGTGGTTCCCAGCACTCACAGGGCAACTCACAACCATCTGTAACTCCAGGAAGTAAACACTTCTTCTGTCCTATGTGAGCACTAGGCATGCATGTGGTACACAGATATGCATGCAGGCAAAGCACTCAGACATATAAAATTTTAAAAATAATAAAAATTACAACAACAAAAACAACAAACAAAACCCAAGGTAGATGGCACCTGAGGAGAGACATCTGAGGTTGTTCCCTGGCTGCTACATACATGTGCATCCATGCACGAATACAGGAAAACATACATATAGAGACAAGTTCCTGGAATATACCTCAATTCATGTATTTAAGATGTATTCAACTTGCTGGGCATAGTGACGCACACCTTTAATCCCAGCACTTGGGAGGCAGAGGCAGGCAGATTTCTGAGTTGGAGGCCAGCCTGGTCTACAAAGTGAGTTCCAGGACAGCCAGGGCTACAGAGAAACCCTGTCTCAAAAACCAAAAACCAAAAAAAAAAAAAAAAAAAAAAAAAAAAAAAAAGATGTACTCAACTTGGATTCTCAAGGCTACATAAACCATTTTCATACCAAGAAATTAAGAGTTAAGAGTTGAATGCTCTGCTTTCAAATGCCCCCCAGTAAATCTATGAGGGCAGCATCTAGAAACAACCAGGAGCCAAGAGTTAGCAGAAATCCTTCAGCTTTCCTGTGCGTAGGGAACAAGAGCGAGTTCAGTCCTGTCTTGTAAGGGTATGCTACCTCCCTCTGAAAAACAACACTGTCTCTCCCTCTCTCCTTCTTCCTCTCCTTTCTTGTGTGTGTATCTCACATCCTTGACATGCAATGAAGAGTTGTAAATTGTGAATGCTACAGGTCCCCACCCCTTTTTCCCTTTTATAGGGTAAGTATGAAAAATAATGCTAGAAAACAAATAGCAATGGCTTGTATGAACGGCTCCTCTTTGACCCACACCACCACAGATTTACTGGCATAGAATGCACCAAAAGGTGGTGAGATAAAGAAATATTGGAATGATATTTAACCTCCAGGACATTACTAGATACTGGGGAGGCAAGCAATCAAATGTGCTAGGAGTCAGTTTGGGACACTTGTCACTGATATCTCCAGTTGGACAGTCTGATTGATAAATGGCCATAAACAGAAACCATGCGATAATGCTTTCAAGGGAATGAAAGTCAGCTGGAGCCAGAATGTGACTGGCAGCAATGTCACTGGGCACGGTTTCAATTAGATCCAAAGTCTGAACAATAAAGCCCTCAAAAAGTTCACTGGTTGTCCTTCAAAGCTATGGCTTTTACTAATGACTCCAATCACTATGCCCCATGACCAGGCCTCTCAGAGAACATAGTATTAGACATAAGGGAGAAGCGGTCATTTGGGGTTGTGCACAATAATTGAATTTATAAAACATGCCTAGTAGAAGTTTGCCTGAGTCATATTTATTAACCTAGAGTGAATCAAAGTTTTAAAGCTCAGAACAAAGGAACTATGGTTCCTTCTTGAGAAAGTATGTTAAGAGATGACAGGGTTAAAGCAAAATTATTACACTCATTTCTGCCGGGCACTGCTACAAGACACCAGAGGCGTGAGGAAGGGAGCAAATAAACCGCTCTTTAATCAAGTTAGATTATTCTGCTGAGCAATGAGGAGTTTGTGCGGTAGCAAAACTGGCTTCTTAATCCTTATGGGGCCTCGGAACACAGGCAGGTAGCCAAAATATAGCAAAAGATGCTGTCAAGTTCCTCTCAAAAATTATTTTAAGAAACTATACACTAGTAAATCTGCCAATGATCAAGCATTAACTTCCTGACTTGATTAGCTGGCTTTACTGGCCAACACTGCTGAAGTCCAGTGGGAAGACAGAGGCTTTGTGGGATCTTGTTCAGTTTAAGGGACGGTTTCCTCGGAAAGACTATAGGTGGGATGAGGTGATTGGAAGATGCCATGAGTGCATCATTTGATCAAAATGAGTCTGTAAGGGGACAAGCTGCATGGGTCATTATGGCTGCTGGGACCTTATGGCTAATTGAGAATGCAGTGTCTTAACTGGGTCTCTGAATGTTCTTTCAATCTTTGGTGTTTTGGTCAACATTCTTTCACAGTGTGAATGAAGTGCCCATATTGCAACTGTAAGCCTGCTAATATATGAAATTAGCATAGCACTGGGGCACAGGGATGGTGGCCTGTGCCTGTGCCACACAACTTCATCCCATAGCTGCTCTTTAAGAATCTGATTCTTGCTCAGGCATCAACTCAATTGCACCACGTTTTCTGACCACTCTATGACAGTCATGATGGCCTTCTCCTTCCTCAGAGATGCTGCTAAAATGACTTCTTCATGGGGTGAAAATTTGTATTTATTTGAGCAAAAAATATCTATGAATATGTTCAATAAAAGTCAGGTAGCCCCTGTGGGTGCCTAGTCTCCTAGTATTATAGACCGTCATTTGGATACTTTTAATGACTTGCTCTACTTGTCCTCCAGAAATACACACAGCATTTTAAAAAGAAGTTACCTGAAACTCCCCATAGTGTTCACACAGGTGGATCCACTCTGGCAGCCAAAGGGTGTTCCAGCATAAAGTACACACTCGTTAACATCCTCTGAGCAGAAGAGACCCTGCAGAGATGTAAAGAACCCAGTCAGGCACCATAGGACATGGGCGTTTATAGAACAGTATTCATACAATATATTTAATGACTTATATGTGGACAATAAGCCCTTGGTGAAAGCAAATACAATATTAATAATATTAATCTTGGGCTAAGATTCTTCTAGAACTCAGATCAGACCAGGACCGAGATGCTCCTCACGGGAGTACATTGGTCAAGTGGTCACAAGAGAGAATCTTTACATAGACGAGTCCTTATTTCAAAAGGCTGCTATACTTGGGGGTGGTTACTGAGTGATTTTGTTGGTGTCCATGCATGCAGTATTCTCACTGCTACCGAAAGAGAAGAGGGCAAGAATATTCACATATGCACTCCAAGACTCAGCCCATGCTTTCCAGTGCTGAACTACTCAAGCCAGTGCTAACAGAACGAACTGTCATGGCCCAGGGTTTAAATCTGCCGCTATTTGGCACAAGTCACTGTGACTCGTGAGGCACAGAATCCTAGAAACTTTGGTGGATAATAGGTGTGTCTGAATGCATCCGAAGAAGCCATGGCTGGCTCCCTGCCAGCCGTTCTCTGATTTTTAAGTGAAAGCCTGAGTGACTCACCTTCCACTGTGAAGGGCAGATACAAATAAAGGAGTCGTGCAGGTTGACACAGGTGCCACCATTGTGGCAGGGATTGCTACTGCAAACTTTTCTCTCCACATTCTGAAAGAAACGACAGGACAGTTAAGTCAGTGAGAGAATAGTGCTTGTCCTCAGTGCACAGTGAAGAGCGCTTCAGTTAGCCTGTGGATTTCTCCTCATCTATGAGGGCTTCCTCCAGAATTCCTCCAATGACTCTCTTCCCCCTTCTAGTCAATTCTCTTGTAAAAATTGCAATCATGCTCATTTTCCTTAACACCCTACATACTTTAGAGCATGGTTCATCTGAGAAACAAGTGCTACTAGACAGGAATAAAGATTTCTAGCCCTGACTGCTCTTCCAGGGGTCCTGGGTTCAATTCCCAGCAACCACATGGTAACGGGATCTGATGCCCTCTTCTGGTGTGTCTAAGGACAGCTACAGTGTAGTCACATTAAATAAATAAATCTTAAAAGAGAGAGAGAAAGAGAGAGAGAGAGGGAAGGAGGGGGAGGGAGGGAGGAAGGAAGGAAGGAAGGAAGGAAGGAAGGAAGGAAGAAGACTTCAAATGAGGGTATAAGAATGAATGTTGCTATTGCACTAAGAAAATGAAATGGAAATTTCCACTCTCTTGCCTAGTGGTCTTATCTCAGGTACCTCTAGATAAGCCTTTGAAAACGGATCATCTTTTATTACCAGCCCTCCTGCCACTGGCTCAGATGACTGAGCTCTTTTCTCTCCAAGCCCCTTTGTTTGAAATGGAGCCAGCAGATACACCTTTTGCCCTCTGCTCACCTGACTGCTTTTAGACCAGGACAGCAAACAGGGCTACCTTTGTCCACACAAACTGGGGATCTCACCCTTCGTCAGCTACCGGGCACTATTCTGTACAATTTGTAAAGATTTAGGGGTGCAGAGGCAACAGTTTCACCGAGGGCAAGTGATGATGCAGTCAAGACATTTTAATGCATTGACCTTAGTCAAATCTTGTTTCAAGCAGGGACAAAGTGTTTTTTACACCCATACATAAGTACCAACAAAGGCTCAGAGAAAACCAACTTAGTTCCATGGACAAAATTCCGGTAGCTGACGAAGGGTGAGATCTCCAACTTGTCCAGTGCTGTTTACTGCAAAGCCCATTCTTTCTCTGTCCTTGTTATAAATCCCAGGACTACACATTCATGTGTGTCTGTGAATTCTGCTTTCTTCCCTCCTATGATTTGTCTTCATGTCAGAACCACAATGAGTTATGTCCAGTAAAGGGCCAAAGGACATTATTAAGAACATTGGCCACAAACTTTTGAGTTTTCTGGTGAACGAAAGCAGTTCAAAGCCATAGATTTGGGGGTTCTAGCAGGAACGAAAATTAGTTAGCAGTCAGGAGGAAGAGGAGGAGGGGGTGGCAGTGACTGCTGACCTTGTCCTATCACAAAGCAGAAGGAAATTGACATTGGAAACCATTAAAACCTTGACCCCGACGATAGGGGAGAGGACAGCGGAAGCTCATTTTAATCGCAATCTCCAGTTCTTGACCAGCAATGAAACTGGGAAGCACTGTAGGAGTTTGAAAACCCCCATGATGCTTTGCTCCACAGCAGCCAGTTCTCTTTACATGTTCTCATGTGCTCAGCTATTCCCTGAAGATGTGAAGGCTGAGGTACAATGTGTTCTCGAAGTGATGAACAGAGAACATGAAGTTGTTCACCAAACTTAATGCCCACAGTAGGAGGTCAACCGTTATGGAAAGGAGTTGTAACTATTTGAGCAGATATTATTAACTGGGAATTGCAGAATCATAAGTATTGGTACATTCTATACATTTCTTTGGGCAGAAGGGTTATGGTTTCAACCGATGTTTTAGTCATTTGCCCACAAGGAAGGTGAAAAGCATAAATGAACACAGTCTTGCCTACACATAGCAAGGTTAGAGTGTATTTGCTCTGGGGAGTGTTTTAAGCTGAACTGCCAGCCAGTGCAGTTTTAAGGAGCCGAGAACACTGTACAGCCCCAGTATTCTGAGCTCAGCGAGGAGAGGCTATGTGGTTTTCTGAGACTCAGTTATTGATGCCAGCTGGGGGATCACTAGCTGACCAAACATACACAAGTAAAGCCACAGCAGGATGGCTAAAGGAGACAGTAAGGGGTGGGGCTTGAGGGCTGTGAACTCAGGTGTAGAAGATCCTACATTCTTAGTGACCTTAGGGTGGCATACTGCCCTGGGTTTTCTCGTACATCCTAGGGACGGAGGCAGGAGCAGGAATCAAACAATGGAAAATCAAGTCCTTGGTATTGATTGACCGCTTAAAATGAAACTATTGATTCATTTATATTACTACTACTATTTATTATTATTATTATTTTAGGTTAATTCATACTATGTATATCAAGGTGGTCTGTAACTTGCTACGTACGGTAAGCTGGATTCAAACTCTCAATACTCCTGGTTCGGTCTCCTGAGTACTAGGTTTACAGAGGAACAACAGCCATATTTACCTTAGAAATGTTGCTTACATATTTTCGGTGACTATCCATCCGTAGAACTTACCTGCTGTAAGCTTTGAAAATCTCTCTCAAGATCCACGAGCTGTAGCAGCGGGGAAGAAAATGCACCAATTACCGAGCGCAGAGACTGTCACGTGATGTTACCCATTGCTATGCTGCTCTTTTAGGGACTCATTTTGCTTGGTTGGTTTTCATTCATTATTTTCCCCCTCCTTATTCCCTTCCCTTCTGGGGTTTCTTTCTACCTGTAAATTTTTAAAGGTCTTTTAAAAAGAAGTTCAGCCCACTGATAAGCTGACTCTCTGTTTCCTTCACAAGGAGATTACAGCACAAAGACAGTGATAACCCCCCCTTGGTTCGCAAGGAAGATGCTATCAAGACTTGAACAAAGCCAAGCCTTGGGCAAGGGAGATGCTATCAGAACTTGAACAAAGCCTTGCCGTAGTGCTTACTGCCTTCTGCCACTACCACTCCCTAGCCTCCATTACAGCTATGCCACTTGACCCCAAAGTTCACAATGTAACGATAAACAGCTAACGACAAAAGAGCTCACTACGTACAAAGTTGGATTGACAAGAACTCATGGCTCTTACCATGAGCGCAATGCATATGTCGACCTTACCTTCGAGTTAAGTTGGTGGACTTGACTAAGTATATTTTGAGGAAGACCAGTTGTATTCCTTTTTAAATCTATAATATCATCTTTGTTTCTCTGGATCTAATATTTTAAAAAGAAAAAGAAAAGAATAACAATATGGAAAAATATTTCCATCTTACAGGAGCAAGCACTAAAGCTTCATTATTATAAATTCAAAACATGTGGCAAAGCTCAGTTGACTCTTCTAGAGCTACAATGACTTTTGTATATGTATTTTCCCATAATGTAATAACGTTTTAGAGTGCATATTAAGAAGTGTGGTAGTCTTGGGCTATAGCTCAATGAGAGAGAGCTTGACTACGATATAATTTAAAACTTTCTCCATTCAACCCCTAGTAACACAAAAATGTATGCTTTTGAATGAGACCTTTTGAATTTTAAATCTTGCCCCAATTACTTATTGTCTATTTTTGGACATTAAATATTTGCCCACTTTGTAACTCATAAGTGGAATAATAATCAACACTTTCATGGGGGAGTCCTGAGAGTCAAGCAATATAACACACAAGTGCATGACCCAGCCGCAGCATGTGATGTTATTAATGCTGAGTATGGAAAGCGTTCAATAAAGTATTAGAGTAACTGACTACTCTGCTGTGGCAATAGTGCTGCAGAACACATCTGTGCCTGCTCTGGTCCCCTCCTTATTGCCCCACACAATGCACAGAACACATCTGTGCCTGCTCTGGTTCTCCCTTTTCCCTCCCTGCAGAACACATCTGTGCCTGCTCTGGTCCCCTCCTTATTGCCCCACACACACTGCACAGAACACATCTGTGCCTGCTCTATTTCCCCTTTATTCCTTCTATGCAGAACTCATCTTCCCTCCCTATAGAACGCATCTGTGCCTGCTCTGGTCCCCTCCTTACTTCCTCTCTGGTAGAGGAGCTCTGACTTTCTGGCTCTTCTCTGAATGGTGAAATCTGTCCCTAAGCAATGAGCCTCCTCTTCTGGCATTGACCCCTCTCTCCTCACCATGAAGTCTTTATAAGGCTTCTTTTTCTCATTACAGATGGTTGTGAGCCACCATGTGGCTGCTGGGATTTGAACTCAGGACCTCCGGAAGAGCAGTCAGTGCTCTTAACCACTGAGCCATCTCTCCAGCATAAGGCTTCTTTTTAAGACCTGATCTTATGGTTGTGTTTTCTGTGCTCAGGATTCAAGGTGCTGACTAATATTGAGCTGGTCAATTTAAGCTAGTATATATTGATTAACAAAGCAAGAGCTGTGTTTTCCCAGTGCATTACCTGGTGTAAACATTCGCCAAGGTCATCATCATTTAATTTGATTTTCCCCAGGGAACCAGTTCTAAATTCAATGTTTTGGGCAGAGCTTGTAAGAAACACTAAGTTTCCCTCCTCCGTAGTCATCCGAGGCCTATACAATTTGAGCAGAGAATTCATCAGTAATTAGCACATAGAGTTTTAAATTTTAAACCAAGTTTCTTGCGGAATAATGATAGACTTGCTATACATATCCTCATTTCACACTCAATCCAACCAAACCGTCTCTATTCATCTATCATTATTTCTCTGAGAATTTCTTAATGATATATTTCCCAGGAATCGCAGATGTGACTCACTCACAAGTGAACAAAGACCATTTGTAAATCAGAAAACAGTTCTTTATACCAGCCCAAATCTTCTCCCCAGGGGCTTTTTAACATCGCTACTTTCCTTGAGAAACTTTGACTTCTCGTGTTATTTGTTACGGACAGCAAGGATAGACTCCAGTCCCTTAGCAGAAATAAGCCACGCTTATACTTACTGGTGGAGATCAGCAATTCTTTTCTGTAGCTTCTGCTCTGGTGTTCCAGTTTCACCGTCTAATCCGGGTACCATCAATAAAGTAACAAAACCCCAGAGAAAATGTGAGGCCATGCTCCGCAGCTCCCCCGCTCACCTCGCCGGCAAGAGGGAGACCACTCTGGCCAGCTGAGTCCAGAATTTGAGGGCTGCTTGCAGCCAGTTGCTCTTTGATCAGCAAAATATTCTTTAACTTTCCAGTCTTTCCAAGAAGGCTTAAGTTATTTTGCTCCTTCCTGAAGAATGTCAATGATCTTAGATCTCTAGTACTGTTCAACTTGTGAGGGGTCAAAATCTACCTTAAGTTATGCACAACTTAATCATTATTTGCTTAACCTTTGAAACAGTAACCAGCGGCTCCGGAATCATCCACTGAAGGAATCCTTGCTTAGGAGGCTCTCAGCTTTTGGTAAATAGTGCTGGAGAAATAGAATTTCTGCAAAAGAAGTGATTTCTTTATCTCATACTGTGCATAAAGGTTACTGCTAAGTGTTCTTCGGAGCCCCAAATTTAAGAAGAAATGGGGAAGAAGTCGTGACCGTGGATTTGCACTCATTTCTCGGCCCTGAACCACAAAAGTAGGAACAGTAAAACCAAAAAGAAACCAGGAGAAGGAGTCAGTGTCAAAATTCAAGAGGATTCAAAGGCAACTTCAGGGGATCAGCTTACATCAGTGGGGAGCCACAGGGAAGTGGCCCCGAGTTCCAGTAAATAATCCTCACCATGTTCACCTAGGCAACCCTAATGAAGCCCAGGAGGCCACACCTGCACACAGGCATGAAAAGAGTACGAACTTTTTTGTTTTGTTTTGTTTTGTTTTGTTTTGTTTTGTTTTGTTTTGTTTTGTTTTGTTTTTGAAAGAAGGGGCTCAGTGAGAGCAGGGAGAGGATAGGAGAAGGCAATGGGATGAATATAATCAAAATATATGACATACATATATGAAACTGTCAAAGAAAAAAATAGTTGTATTTTTAAAGTAACTCAAAGAAGCAAAGGAAGTAGTTGGAAAACATATATACCAAATGAGATTAACATCCAGAACTTAAAAAAAAAAAAAAAATCCCACAATTTAACAAGAAAGTATGCAACAAAAAAAAAAAAAAAAAAAAAAGCCAAAGAACAGAGTGGAAATACCCTCAGAAAAGACTTACAGACATTTGTGACCATATGGCTAGCAGCTCTGCTAATCTGGTGACTCTAAATCAAAACCATGAGACATAATTCCATACCCAGTAAATGGCACTGCTACTATAGAAAAGAGCATAGAGATTCCTAGAATTACAGGTTCACACTACCACACCCAATATACAATAGAATGTTTTTCAGCCATAAAAAAAAAAAAAAAAAAACAAATCAGCACACACTACAAAGTAGATACAGGAAAGTGAAAGAAAACCACCATCTACGAGCCTGCTTACATACGGTGCCTGGATGAGTTTGACTCTGATACAGAAACCGAGAATGGTGATTGCTGCAGGCTACAGTGCAGGAGAATGAGGGCTCCCTGTTTAATGCTTGTAGAGATCCACAGAGAAAATACAAAAGGCTCTGATGAGCCGCAGATGCAATGGCAGAAGTACAAGCCTATGGACCACAAAATTAAAAGCTGGCTACATATATTTCCCAATGACCTTTGCACTGAAACTATAGTTAGTCTCGAATTTCTGCCATCTGTAGATGCTGCACACAGTAGAGAGAGGCTACCTGAGCCCTAGAGAAATTCCTAGGGTCTAGAAGCCCAGCAGGTAACTCCCAATATCAGCACCCCAGCTTCTCTCCCAGCAAGCCACCCAAGGCCCATCCCAGAGCCCTGGCTCAACATACGCTTTGAGCAAGTCAACAGCAGCTCAAGGGAACCACAGCTCCCTGGATTGGCTGGAGGATGGCTCCTCTTCCAGAAGTTTCTGGAGAAAAGTCAGCTCTGACTGCATGCTGATCGTTATGTCTGAACTTTCTTCTTTCTGATTTCTCCTTCTCCTTCACTGGGAAGTCCCCTAAAGTGCAAAGATCTAGGATACTCTCTCTCTCTCTCTCTCTCTCTCTCTCTCTCTCTCTCTCTCTCATTTGCATTGTCATTTAAATTTTAAAACCTTAAATTTAAATTAATTTAAATTTCTCAAATATAGCTGCTCAGTTTGATACAGTGGATAAATGTGACCCTGTAGCTGGGAGTGGTGGTGCACACCTTTAATCCCAGCACTTGGGAGGCAGAGGCAGGTGGATTTCTGAGTTCGAGGCCAGCCTGGTCCACAGAGTGAGTTCCAGGACAGCCAGGGCTACACAGAGAAACCCTGTCTCGAAAAAAAAAAAAAAAAAAAAAAAAGAATTTAAAATGTGACCCTGTTTTACTCCTGTCCTATTTGACCACTATAATTGAACTAACACAACCAAAGAAAGTATATTTCAACTTGATTTTCTTTTTTTTTAATGTTTTTATTTTTTTTTAAGTTCAGCAACTAATTTTATTTTATTTTTTTAGCTTTCTTTTTTTATTAGATATTTTCTTCATTTACATTTCAAATGCTATCCCAAAAGTCCCCTATACCCTCCCCCCAGCCTGCTCCCCAACCCACTCCCAGCTCTGGCATTCTGCTGTACTGGGGCGTATAATCTTCCCAAGACCAAGGGCCTCTCCTCCCATTGATAGCCTACTAGGCCATCCTCTGCTACATATGCAACTAGAGACACAAGCTCTGGTTGGGGGGGAGGGGGGTACTGGTTAGTTCATATTGTTGTTGCTCCTATAGGGTTGCAGACCCCTTCAACTTGATTTTCTTTTGAGCTGATGTTGAAATAACAAGTCTTATTGTTTAAGAGGCAGATGTGGTGTAGTACGATGGGGAGATGGCTCAGTGGATAAGAGCATGCACTGTTCTTTCAAAGGACCAGACTTTCCATCCCCAGCACATACATCAGGTAGAACTGTCTGTAACTCCAGCTCCCAGTTCTTACCGCTCTAGCCTATGTGAACACCCAACACATGCACACATTTGCACACACATATACAGTAGTAAATACAAAAATCTTTTCAAACAGAGAGATAAATATATAATAAATAGTGCTTGAGGCTGGACATAAATGTTTTAAAGTTTCATAAATCCAAATTTGCAGTTCATCATTTCGCTAGACCCAAGGTCACCTAGGCCTAAAACTTTTCTAAAACTCCTAGAACCTAAGATGTTTTTTAAAAAATGGAATATTTTATGATTAGGCCTTTGGTTCACATCTCAAATTCTTGGGAAGTGACCAGAATAATGAGAGAGAAAGAGGAGCAAGAAGGTTGAAAAGGCAAAACTTTGTCTTGTTTTGTTCGGTAAAAGAGAAAACATTACTGAAGATGGAGCCAGCCAAGTGGGGATGCTTCATGCTATTGCTACAAACCCTGCCATGGAGTCCTCGTGCTCTTCTTGTAATGGTTCTTGTGTGTGGAGGTTTTCAGGGCTGACCATTTGTTACTAAGTAGCCAATTTCATTTAAGAATCAATAAATCTAAATTCAAGGCTCTGTATCTTGCCAGTATTTTCTCAAAACCTGTGTACGTCTATTCATTTGTTTAACAGTATTTTTCAAGTAACAAGATATAATTTAAAAAAAGACTAAATAGTAAGTGATTCCAAATGATATTATTTCAAAAGCCAAAGTTATATTTAATAGAAACTAATTAGGAGTTGCCCAAGGTTCAGTGGGGGTACCATTAATATGAAAGCTCAGGGGACCATTTATGACAAAGATCTGATTGACACCTTATTTGTGTGCATTCTAGGACTGCATGCTTAAAATACATGACATCTTATGAGTATAAGCTATAACTTTTAAAATTGATTGTTTTATACATATATAGATAGATATATCTATATCTATCTATCTATCTATCTATCTATCTATCTATCTATCTATCTATCTTGGTTTTTCGAGACAGGGTTTCTCTGTATAGCCCTGGCTGTCCTGGAACTCACTTTGTAGACCAGGCTGGCCTCAAACTCAGAAATCTGCCTGCCTCTGCCTCCAGAGTGCTGGGATTAAAGGCGTGTGCCACCACACCCAGCTGTCATATATTTTTAAATACCACTGTATTCATTTGCTTTCTACTGTTGCTAAACCACAACAAAGACAACTTATAGAAGGGAGGATTTGTTTGTGCTTATGGTGCCAGGAGATAAATGTTGATCACCATCAGGAAAGGAACCATGGCAGGCTAGGAGCAGCAAGCCCAGAGCTCACACCTTGGACTTACAAGTAGAGAGAAGACATGAGTCTTCAAACTCTCAACACCTGCTTCTGATATTCTCTCCAACACGGCTACACCTCCTAAATCTCTCCAAACAGTGACAGTAACTAAGGAGCAAGTGTTCAAATATGTGGGCCCATGGGAGACAGTCTCATTCAAACCACCATACGAAAGAAGGATATAAAATGCTGCTGTCTGCATTGAATGCTATGAAAAACACCCACTAGCTTTCTCATAAATAGTAACAGATACATGTTACACAATGATCCAGCCTTTGACAATTTAACCACTGGCAGGGAGATAAGAGGGAAGTTTGACAATGGAAACTATTTGGTACATTTACACAACGATAAGATTGGTTGGTATTTTTCTGTACAGAGGACAATTCAGACTCTCTAACATCTAAAAAAAACCTATTTCTTGATTATGCTTTTCCTAGACATCCCTGACTCAGCAGATCTGTCTCATGTAAAAGTCTCTCCAGTAGTGCCTTAATAAAAAGTTCCTCTTTTAACAACATTTTTCCTTTTAATAGTGTTCTTATTGTTCAAGAAAGTAATTATTATTCTAATTCAAACCTAGGTCCATGACTCTTAATCAACTTTTATTAGAAAAGGAAAACTAGACAATCCTCCCAAGGTCTGGCTGACCTCTAAGGAGGAGTTGGGGACTTTTACATCCGGCTCAGTGGCTCAGCTTTTCCTCAAATCAATAGACAAGACAGACCATCTGCTTCAGAGGTCTCTGGGATCAATGTGAAAAGCAATCGCTCACTCATTCTTGGACATTATCATTTATTCTGTTACCTTGCTGCATGCAGAGTTTCTTCAGCAAAGATGAAATCATTGTACAATGCATGACATTCAGAATAAGCTCCTCTTTCCCAAACACTCCACCACCATGAAATTCCAGCTTTGACTATCAGGTCTCCTGTCTACTCCTTACTCTACAATGTACTTACTAAAAATCTATAGTTGCCCTTTTGTAGCAGCTACCGTCTCAAAGCTACAAATTTAATATAAGGGGAAATTTCTTTCCTCCAAAGGCTCACTTTTAGAGAAAGCCATACAAATGACCAGGAAAAGCCTGAGTTCTTGGAGTTGCCATCCTGATTTATGATCCTTTCTCATTTTTCTGTTATGTTTTTACATAGCAGAAAGAGGATCTTAGCACTTAAGAGATATGAAAAAGCTTAGCACATTTAATTTCTGGTATGTAAGGGCTATTCACTACATATACAATGTTGCTATGGGGCCATATATTAATAAATAGATATAGTTCATCTCTCAGTCTCCTCCACCTTCCCTTGGGTTCAGGTTCTTTAAAGTAAAACAAGCAGACAAGTAAACCAACAATAAAATACAGAATTCATGGTGGTTCGCATTTTACTGTAAGAAAACATTAGGTGCAAGTAGGAGTGTGTGATCCCCATACTTATGAAGGAAGTTTCCAGAATGGAATTATTCCTTGTGGACTCTGAGGGAAGAAGATAGCTGACCCAGAGATAGGAGTGTAAGGCAAAGGTCAACTCTGTCAGAAGACAAGGCAGGGTGGATCCGGGAAGCAAATACCAAGGCCACCTGAGAAGATAGAACACATGATTAACTTAAATCCAAATACCTCCAAAAGCTGTCTGACCAAACAGGAGACCTTAAACAGGATGGAGTGGATTTTTCATGGGGTGCTGGCAGCTGAGTCCTTGAATAAAGAGGGTTTGTTCTAGGAGCTGCTAAATACTGGGGAAAGGACTGGAATGTGAAATATGTTGCTTAAAACACCCAAGAATGCCCTCAAACCCATTTTTAATTCATTCAAATAAAGCTACTAGGCCTGTCCAAGTTCCTAATGGTGTTTGTTACACTCACTGGCCTTTTTCTTTATTCTCTTGCTTTAGCCAAGTACAGACAAATGTATTTTGCTTTGCTGAAGACACTAGACACTCCATGTGTTGCTCCTTCCGAGTGGTCGGTGCATTACAAATAAATCAATAACTTTGGGTTTCTTAACCTCTGTTCCCAGTCCCACCTCTGCTCCCCCATTCTTTTCATGGTTTAAACACCACAGCCTTTCTTTCAGATGGCTCAATCCACTCTGTCTCTCTTCCCTGGGTGTAGTGATGATAATCTGAATGACTTTTTCTTTCTCTGATCTATAACTTTTCCAAGATCTTGGTACAATTTTTTTTTTTTCTGGGACACCAGTCCATCTCCTTTTACATTCTAAATTCTTAGTTCTGCCTCCACCTTTTATCTTAATCTTGTACAAATGAAAAATCCTACGGTCATCAAGGATGTACATGAAAGTAAATATTGGTGCATGGGAACTGCAAAGGATGCTCAAACATCTCATGCTCAAACATCTGTTTCTACTGTGGGTCTACTGAATCAAAATGTTCCCTGTGATTTCTACTGTGGCTCTATTTGCTAAGAAAGCATTTTTTTTCTCACAATCCTAAATCTTTTAGTTTCATAACTGAGTGTTAATAGAGTTAGCATCTTCTATTAATTTAAAAACGTGAGAGCCGATTTCTGACCATTTCTTTTGTTTTCCATGAGGACTCGGTTCCAAGTTCTTTGTCTTCTCTATGCTAGTTTGTCGAGCTCTGTTTTCTGTGGGACTTGTTCTCCAGGACCCGTTAAACCTTCTCTGAGCACATCAGTTTCAGCTTAAGATACTAAAGATCAGACAAATATGGGTGCTTGTATAACCACTCAGCTTATCACATGGCAAGATGGTAATTTCATGGGAACCTCAAATATCAATTTTCAAGGCATTTTCCCTTGAGACATTCACTTTCTGCACAGAAAAAAAAAAAAGAATTCTTAAAATTTACTACTAGAATCAAGGTTTACTGTATATTTCACTAAAAAGTATACAGACTATAATAATCCCTTTCTCCACAGTCTTGGAAGTTACTTAATGGGCGCATCAGTACTTTTCTTTTCTTTTCTTTCTTTTTTTTTCTTTTTTTTTTTTTTCTTTTTTGGTTTTTCGAGACAGGGTTCCTCTGCCTCTGCCTCCTGAGTGCTAGGATTAAAGGAGTGTGTCACCACGCCTGGCACATCAGTACATTTTGACAATTGCTATTTCATAGCCCAAGGCTTACTAGATAGTCCTATGAGCATTGTAAAAATTCCATTTCCTTACAGTCATAACAGATACTTGTTGCTTATACAGAAAGCCTTCAGTTATAAGGGAAGTTATCAAAAAGGTAAATTTTACGGCCTTCTTTGGCTTAAATTTGTTGTGGCGCTATAATGAAGGTACATTGCATAGACAGCCATGACAACACGTGACAGACGGTGTTCTATCAGGCTGTTAGGCAAACAATATGCTTCCACCTGGGAAAGATGCCCGAAGCCAAGCATGTGGAACCTAAGGAAATCGTGTTCAGTTGGTCCAGCTGTGTTTTCTTTAGAGAAAAGCTGGTAAAGAAGATAAGGGAGCAGATGTGCCAGGGTGGAGACCATCCGCTAAAGCTCTTGCTGTAACAGGAGCTGCTCAGGTAGCTTGGAGGCTGCAGTCCTTATGTGATAGTTCTGACTGTCAGACACATTGACCTGGAGAGCTGCATCTATGTGGAAGTCGCAAAACCAAAAATGATTGAGATCAAAAGATGGCTTGGAGCTACTGAGAACACTCTGGCAGCCCGAGGAGAATTGCTACCACCTTCAATCGCTTCAGTATGATTTTGGTGCTTTTCTAGCCCAGTTTCACATCAGTTTAAATCAAATATTAGAATTAACAAAGAGTTGAGTTATTAAATACAATATTTGTGACTGGGATGATACCTTTAAACCTTTAAAAGTCAACTCATTGTCTTTCTTAGGATTATTGCATTGCTTTAAAACTACATTTATAGGGCTGGAGAGATAGCCTAGCAGCTGAGACCTCTTCCTGCTCCTCTAAAGGACCCGGGTTCAAATTCCAGCATTCAGATTGCAAGGCCTTCAACCATCTGAAACTCCAAATTTAAGTAATCTAAATGGCCTCTTCTGGTCTATGTAGACACCTAGACACATGTAGACACACATGCAGACACACATAAATAGAAATAAAACTTTAAGAAATCCTACATTTATACATGCCACTGTAGGTTGCTTGTTTTTGTTTGTTTGTTTGTTTGTTTGTTTGTTTTCATTTTTTTAAACAAAACTTCATGGCAATACAACATTGATCCAATTGCTTTCATTTTCCATGGAAGATACTATGAAATAATTATTGAAAAGTATTTAGCTTAAAATCATTCACTTGCTGGCCAGGCACTGGTGGCGCACGCCTTTAATCCCAGCACTCGGGAGGCAGAGGCAGGCAGATTTCTGAGTTCAAGGCCAGCCTGGTCTACAGACTGAGTTCCAGGACAGTCAGGGCTACACAGAGAAACCCTGTCTTGAAAAAAAAAAAAAATCATTCACTTGCTTACTTCCTGAGAAGTGCATTAGTCACCTGGAAAATGAACAAATCCACTCCTGAGCTGAGCTTTTTTTAATACAGTGTGGTCTTGAGTGACGTAATGTAATGCCTGCATTGTTCCCCGTGCTTGTTCCTATAGTAACTGCAGGAATCTCCAGGGAGAAGGAAAGGGCAGCACAGGTTAATCATCACTCATGAATAATTCAGCAATGGCAGGGATGGTCCCTAGCAAGTAGATTGATTGTTACAAGTTATTGAGGATGTGAGAAACTTCTTTTTTTTTTTCAAGTTTATTTTTAAACAATAGTAATCCTGCCAAAGCCAGTTACAAGAATAACCCAAATTTTCTAACTAGAGAGGGAAGGGTCGAGAATAGAGTTTGGGTATGAGAATAAACCTTGGTGCGTTGATGACATGTGTGATTACATGGGCACACACAGGCACTACAGGAGTCCTCAGTTCACGTGGTCCATAAAACATAAATATGTCCTGGTCATCTTCCATCATTGTGAGACAAGGGTTTCTTATAAACACTGCATAGAGCAAAATCAGTATAAACCTCTAGGAGTTGGGGTTTTGTTTGTTTCTTTGTTTGTTTTTAGAGACAGGGTTTCTCTGTGTAGCCCTGGCTGTCCTGGAACTCACTCTGTAGACCAGGATGGCCTTAAACTCAGAAATCTACCTGCCTCTGCCTCCCAAGTGCTGGGATTAAAGGTGTGCACCACCACGCCCAGCTGAATTTGGGATTCTAAAAGCTAGTTGAAAATAACACAGCTCTATGCCTGCTGCTATCCCTGATAGAGCACTTCCTGGAACCAATCATAGCTGGATTTCCACAAAGGTGTTCAGTAGTTCGGTAAGGGTTATCTTTGGTGGGAACATCCATAGATCCCCATACTAAAATAATAATCAACATTATAATAAAATAATAAAAGTTAAAAAATAAAATCCTTTCCCAATCAACTTAAAAGGACCAAATTATCTTTTTTCTTGTTGATGTCTCAGGTTCTCTGAACAGGACAGTGGCATGACATTAGACACTATTTTTACTATAGTTGAAGATGCCTGCACCCAGGCTCCAGTGTGGATGAGTGAATGAAGGCAACAAAAGGTGACAGAAACACTTATAGTTCCTGTGTTTTGTTTTGTTTTTTTCAAAGAGGGTATCTGTTTGATGAGAGGAGGCAAGGGGATTGAGAGTCTGTCTATAGAGGGATCAATTTCTTGGACTCCCGGCACTCCTCACACATCTTGTCATTTTAATTAGGAGGACACAAATAAAAGTGGCACACAGAGGCACCTTTATCTTAGAGGAAGCTCTGTGAGGCCAGTGTGATTTACGATGGGGGCGACTTAAGAAGGCCATGCTTTCCAAAGGCCTGTCATTGCTAGGGGATTTGTTAATTGAAGTGCAGCACCGACCTATGGGAAGATTTAAAGTGTTGTCGTTGAGGGCAGGAAGAAGGATGGAGTGACCTCACCTCTAAGCCTTTTCCAGTATCATTGTTCTAAGATCTATATAGAAGAAAGTCCTTTGGATGTTTTCTTTATGGTGGTTTGGTCTATATTTATTACAGAGGTATTGCTAAATCAGGCTTTGTCAACAGTTCCTAGACTATGTTTAGAAGAGTCATAAACAATACCTTAAGAGCTGTATACAATTCTGGCATCAAATACTTTTCTCAGTACCACCAGCTTGTTCCTACTGTGTTGGTTGACTAATAGAATTATTAAAAACTTACTCGAAGTGGTGAAAGAATTTATAATGATGATACTCAGCACATTCATATTCAAGTCAGGTAACTGAACAATTCTTTATTAGGCATCCACTGTCAGCAGCCAAGAGAGGTGCCATGAGTACAGAACTGGGTAAGAAACAGACTTTGTCCTCTAGCAAAAATGTCTAGGGCAGAGAGAATTGTATTCCATTACATCAGACTGTAAATGAAGCTGAAACTTAACTAGCTTTTTCAGTATCTGATATATCTTGCTATTTTCATACCTTTCTTATTCAAACTGTGATCGTCCTTGTTCTAGTATGACAGGTGACCAGATTATTATATATGATGAGACACTGGATCCTATTTTATTGTGGTAATTGTGAGGCAAGTTCTTACTATATTCCAGAATAGCCTAGAATTTACTTTGTAGGCCAGGCTAGCCTCAAACTTGTAATCTTCCTGACTCAGCCTGCCAAGGATTGCATTTACAAGCATTCACCCCCATACACATGGGTCCCAATTAACCTTTTGCTTTAGCTGGCGATTGATATATTTATATTCACCTCAAAGATCTTAGCTTACATTAATAAGCTGTTATACCGATGACATTTTAGTTCATGGGGCCTTTGTTACTTTGGTTTGCTTGGCTTATCTCATTCTGCTAGGGTCTCAATGGTCCATTGATGCTGCTGCTTCAAGTGAAAACATCATCTCCCTTGGGTCAGGCTAACCTGGTGACTCTGATAGACCAGAGTGTACGGCCCACAGTTAGGAAGACTTCCTTGGTCAGACTCCTCTGTAGTTTGATGCCCTTGAACAGGTGTAGGAATCTGAGGGAAGTGGAGCCTGTGCTTGGCTCCTTCTCCACAGGGCTTTGGACACACTGCAAGCAGATGATGCCACTGACCTGGCGTTATGAACAAGATGCATTTCTATCTGGAGTGGGATGAGCCTTCTCTGTCTATTTTCTGTTTCTATGATGTATGATGGAGATCCCTAACACTGAGTCATCTCTTTTCTATGCGGTAGAGGTCAGGAGACATCTTGTAACTGTCGTTCCTCTAGCCATGGGAGCCTACACCAGCTTCTGCTTCTCTTTCCATCTGTGGAGTTGTACTAGTTCTTGTCTATTATAGAACTGTATTTACACAGAGTATAAAACTGTGCTGAGAGGAAAAAACAAAAGGATAAATTTGTGTTCTCTGGTGGAGCCTAGAAATCAAAATACAGTATTTTAAGATTTGTTTCTATTTGTACATATTCCCTAAACCAAAAACACATCCCAGGAGTTAGTTTATGGTATTGTTGCACATTTGAGTAAAGATGAAACAGAAACAGCCAAACAGCTCTCAGGAAAGTGACTTCAAGTTTGAACTTCATTTTGTGATGCCCTCTCTCTCTCTCGGTAGCTTTCCATGATGGCCACTATGCCCATTCATTCAACAAACATTTTTGTGTTTGCTATGTGACAGTACTACTAGGTAAATGGGGGAGGGTGTTAACTCTTCACTGTAAGCTGAAGTGAATGAGTGAATAAAATGTTTGCTGCACAAGCACAGCCCTAGGGTCACATTCTCACCACCCACATAACAGCCCAACATTTGAGCTGTGGTCCCAGTGCTAGTGAATGGATAGGAACAAGCAGATATCTCTGGGCTCCAAGGCGGCCAGTCTAGTCAAGACAGTGACCTCCAAGGTCACTGAGAGATCTTGTTTCAAAAATTAAGGTATAGAGTGACTAAGATGCACGTACATATGCCACCCACACGAATCTTTACTCTCACTCTCCTGGTGGTTTATATTCTCTAAAGCATAAAGCATCACCGTCCATCAGATGTAGCTTTTCCTGAAAGGCAGATTTTTACAGAAGCTGATGGATGGGATACCCAGTGGCCAACAAAACAACAAACAAACAAACAAACAAACAAACAAACAAAACTGTGACTGGGACCTTGGTATATGGGGTGAGATTGGGAGGCTTAGGAGAACTGTTGAAGTCATGAAAACTAATTTTAGAATAAAAATGTTTGTTTGTTTATTGCTAAATTTGATGTGACAGTAATCCATCACAGTTTAAAAATGCCAAGCATGAAGATTCTAGAAACTGCTGATCTGGACTCATTTGAGTGTCATCAGTAAAGAGAAGTTTAAGAATGGATAAGAAGCTCTGGGAAACAAACGGCCCTGACAACAAAGGATAGTTGAAATCTTCAAGGACAGCTAAGAGTCAGCTCCAGACCCACCCACCCTCTTTCTGCCTGTTCCGTCTAGGTGATCTCATCTGATTATAGAGCCAACCCAGCTAAACAACCGCATCCATCCACAGTTCCAGTCCTTCCCAGTAAGAACAGATGCCATCCAAAGGCAGAGTGAGTATACAGGAAACCATGTGTGTGCGAGCAAAGGCATAGGGACGATGCAATGCTAAAAAGCAGAGTCCTATGGGAAAACAGCCTCTCTCCTACTTTTTGTAAAACTGCCTATGCTTCTATTTATAGAGAAAATAAGATTTTTGAAGCTTTAGCAAACAGTCATGCTGAATTTGAGAATGTAGCTGACAATAAGACTCAGGGTCAGAGAGATGATGGCTCAGCTACCAAGCCTCATGCCCTGGGTCCAATCTCTAGGACTCACATGGCAGAAAGAGAGAGGTGTGTCCTGCAAGTTGTCCTCTGATCTTCACATGCATGCCATGGAATGTATATGCACTTGAGAAAACACATACAGTCACAATAAATACATATGATAATTTTATAAATTAAAAGAAGACTCAGAAGCTACAGTAAATGCAAAAACATTTATTTGAGAACAAGGAAGAGAAGGCAACACAGCATTTTGCACAAGCCAGTGTTTCTTGAGCAACTAAATGCAAAGCTAACAGAAACAAAAGAGAATAATGTTCAGTAGCAAGGTAAAAGCAAGGTTCTCTATATGTATGTAACAAAATATTTATGGATCTGAAACCCACTATACTGGAGAATTCACGTGCACCTTACCAGAGGTTGGGCCTGGGTGGCGTGTTACTATGCAGTAACGTAGAGCCTCACTATCCAGCTTGCTTTCAAGTGGCCTCAGGATTTAACTACGGTCCAAAAATGAGTAGAACATCTCAAAAATGACCCATAAATTAAGAGCAAACAAAAAACACAGGAAAAAAAATCCAGCATATACTCCTTAAGAATTTCTTGTCTCACCAGCAATGGGGAGGGAGAACCTGAATATTCAAGAGACACTAGAGAATGCCTCAACAACAGGACAAAACCAGTCAAACTAGATACAATATGCAAAGCTTACAACAAGCAATGTTCCAAAAGACCAGGTTATTTCTAAGTTCACTGTAGTCCTGGTCAACAGAACACTAGAATTCATTCTAATTTTCTAGTAGCTCATTTATCAATATTTGGTATAAATGTTATTTTTTGAATTTTACAACTGAGAATGAAATGCTGCGTAGATGAAATTAGAAACAAAGTAACAAAAACTAGTCATATCTAAGTAAGATGAATGTATCGAACAACTTTAAAATTTTAATTGCTATTTGCCTAAACCCTAGACATTATCTGATAGTTTCTAAGGAGTTTCTTTGATAAAGTAGGCTAGGATGCTGAAATCTGCCCCATGTAACTTGCTTAGATACTATTGAGCGTTGCCTGAACTCTTCTCCAGGGCCTTTGTGGAGGTTCTGATAGCAGAGATCCTCTTGCCTGGTAACTAGGCTCAAGGACAGCTTCGTATCAGGAATCCAGAGGAACCGACCCTCTCCTCATCTAGGGTTTGTGCAGAATCCACTGTAAGAGCAAATGATGACTCCACAGGACTTCTTACAGAATGTATATTTCCCTCCAAGTGACTGGTGCTTGCCTCCTCAGTGTTAACACTAAGGTCTCAGAAATGGAATTAATATGTACTGAGGGGCATGCTTTTCTTATTTATTATTTTATAGGTCTATGTAGTGTATTTAAAGAATATTTTAATTTTCTTCCTTTGAGACAGGGTCTCTCTACATATCAAGTAGACCTGGCTGGCACGGAAGGCACAGAGATCCATCTGTCTCTCTAGTGCTGGGATTAAAGGTGTGTGCCACCATGTCCACCTGAATATTTTAATTCCTGAGGTAAATTAACCAGGATAAACTGATAGTTTGAATTGTGATTATATATTTAGAAGAGTACACATATCCTATAGTAAAATATCCTTCAAGTAGCAAAGAAATAGAAGCACTCAGGGAAAATAATTTTTATTAGAAACTTCAACATTTTAGTAGTGAACAGAAGAACAGGAAACATGGTGGACATCGGTTGGCTGTTAGAAGCTGATGTTGGAAAGTGTCTAGATGTTTATCTAGCACAGCATGTGAAGTGCTCTTCCAGATGACGACTTACAGGCACATGCTAGATAGAGTTGAAGAATGAGGAAAAATAATCAGAACATGAGAGATTCTTGTTAAGTTGGCATGATCGTATGCAGTGCACACAGGCACTAAATGCTGGCAGAAAGGTTGAACTTGTCAAGGGGCCGAAAGGCCACATCTTTAAAAGAATCCAAACCAGTGTATCACAGGCTCCCAAAAACTGTGACTCATTCTCAAAGCCCAAAGCTGAGGGCAGTGGCACTTAAAGCAAGTTAGGTGTTTAAAATTGTTCCCAGGTGAAGAGCAAATTACATGTAAATTCTTCTTTTTATGTGCCTTCTTTTTATAGTGTGTGTGTGTGTGTGTGTGTGTGTGTAAGCTGAGATTTAGACTGCACACTCTGTCATTAAGGTACAACCCCAACACCAGCTAAGTTTCTGCCCAACAACTTAAGGAAGACAGGAAAGCACACTTAAAAAGTTGATGTGAGCTCAAAACTGGTACCTTGTTTTGACTCGGTTTGTGAAAACCTCTCGACTCTGCATAAAGAAGTTGCCAAAACAAACCAATAAGCAGAATCCCTTTGGTTTGGATGGAGAAAGAAGAACTCACCTGCAAAGTGCATCACTCAGGACACACGTGCTGACGGCTGAACATAACGTCTCTTTTATTCTGGGCTAAGCTAACAGAACTACACCAGTTTTAATCCTCCTTGGTGTCATTTCTTCCTCCTCAGAATCCTCCTAGCTAACATTTTGATCTGAATGAGGCTGAGATTTAAGCCAAAGACAGGATGTAATTTATTTTCAAGAACCCTACCCTCCAACTATGCGACCAGAATTGTCTACATTGGGCTTGGCACCGCCCATCATTGTATGGGTTCTTAGTAGGAGTGCCGGTTGTTAGAGTCATGAACAGCTTCTCCATCAAATACATTTACCTCTTTAAAAAGCCAAAGTGGTCCAGGGGTGCACTTCTCTGGGTCATGTTCACCTCACATTCATGCTATCAACTAAACACATCCTCTGCACCTCATAAGCTAGGCATGGTGCACCTTACCCTGTGGTCCCAGCATCTGGGAGCAGAGGAAGAAGGAGCCAAAGTTCAAGGCCACTCTCATCTACATTGCAAGCTTGCGGTTAGTTTCAACTATAAAGAGACACTGCTTCAAAAAGGAAGGGAGGAAGCGAGGAAAGGAAGGAGGGAAGGAGGGAAAAAGGAGAGAGGAGGGGGAGAGGAAGGGAGAGAGAGAGAAAGTGGACCATTCCAAAGAGTTTATCCTAGTATTTTTATTTATTTTTTTTAAAGATTTATTTTATTAATATATGTAAGTACACTGTAGCTGTAGCTGTCCTCAGACACTCCAGAAGAGGGAATCAGATCTTGTTGCGGATGGTTGTGAGCCACCATGTGGTTGCTGGGATTTGAACTCTGGACCTTCGGAAGAGCAGTCGGGTGCTCTTACCCACTGAGCCATCTCACCAGCCCTATCCTAGTATTTTTAGCACTGGGTAAACCCTTCATCATTTATTATTTCAACTGCAAATTTCTTTCAAAAGCTGTTGAGGAGAGCAAACTGGGTTGGCAGCTGCAGGTATCTGCTCACTTTGCCAGGCAAGAGCAATTGTAGCTGTGGCTTAATAGCCAGAACTCAAATGTGCTAGGTCCTCTGGAGAAGGTCAGCTGGTCCCATGGAAGAGGTGACTCATTCCCTCTCCCTCTATCCTTGCACTTCACGCTGACAATAACGGTGGTCCAGGTTTCACTCCTCAGACTACTCATCTTCCAAGTTATTTTCCAACATAAATCATCTTGTTTGTATTAATTAATCTGCATCTATTCATTAGTTTGGGGCCTGTAAAGCACCAAAATTATGGGACAAGAAATAAGTACCTTAGAATTACATAGCATAGCACATACGTGGTAGGAATCAAACCCCAGTCCCTGGAAAGAACAGTGAATGCTGTGAACTGCTGACCCACCTCTCCAGCCCCTTAAAAATCTTACAAAGCCATATTTTGTTTCCCAACTTATAAGTAAATGCTCTGCAGACCTATATGTGTTCATAATGGAGGAACTACAACTAAGCACTTATTATAATATTGTTCAATGGGGCATTGGACCTTATAATTACAACATAATTGTAAGCATAGCATAATACTGTTAAACCATAAACCATTTTTTTGATAATAATTCTTCAGCAGTGAAGTTAACCTACATGAAATTGCACCATGAATGGGCTGGAGATATGGCTCAGCGGTTAAGAGCACTACTGCTCTTCCAGAGGTCCTGAGTTCAATTCCCAGCAACCACATGGTGGCTCACAATCATCTGTAATGGGATCCAATGCTCTCTTCTGGTCTCTCAAGACAGAGACCAGTATACTCACATACATTAAATAAATTTAAAAGGGGAAGGAAGGAAGGAAGGAAGGAGGGAGGGAGGGAGGGAGGGAGGAAGGAAGGAAGGAAGGAAGAAAGGAAGGAAGGAAGGAAGGAAGGAAGGAAGGAAGGAAGGAAGAAAGAAAGGAAGAAAGAAAGAAAGTAAGTTTCACAATGGTGATTTCAGGTTGTAATTGTGAGACTTTAATGAGGTTCATCTCTTTAGACAGTGACTGTTGATATACACATAGCTTATACCTTTGATAGACCCATATTTATCTGAGTTCAGGAGTAATCTTTAAAAGTTCAGTACAATGTAAGTAATATAAAATTAGCCATCCAACAGACATTAAGTGTACAGTTGGGTGGCACTCAGCACACCACCATGTCCAACCAGCAGTGCCTCTCGCCTTCAGAATTTTCTCATGCTTGCAAACAGAAGCTCTGTACCTGCTAAACACTGACCTCCTAGTCCCCTCCTCCCAACCCCTGCAAACACTGCCCTCCTTACTGTCTCTATGAGCTTGACTCACAGGGGAATGAAACCACTCTTGCCTTTTCATGACGGGCTAATTTCATTGGCAGTTTCCCAAGGCTCATCAGGCCACGGCAAGTATCATAAACCCATTCCAGGTAACACTGACTGGTATTCTAGTAGATGTTTGCAACACATTTTATTTATCTTTTCTTTTACTGAGTGGAGAGAGAAAAGTTAAGTTTAGAGTCAGTATGATAAAGGACGGAGTAGCATCATATAGAAATAGCAGCAATAGCAGCACGTTTTCCTCCCTTAACCTTACTGCCACATGACCCATGCCATATGCCTTAGAATGGAACAACAGAGAAGCTTAATCCGAAGGCTGACAAAGCCAAAGCACCCTGGTAATAGCAAACTGAAAGGAAGGATGTGCAAATGGAGGCAGGACAATGAGGCTTTATCTCCAGATTAAGGTTAGAGAGGAAGCCAGGTTAAGTATCTCTAGCTTTAATTCTAGCTAGCACATGGGAGGTTGGGGCAGACAGATCCCTGAGTTAGAAGCCAGACTGGATTAGATAGCAACTTCCAGGCCACCCAGGGCTACACAGTGAGACCCTGTCTCAAACAAACAAACAAACAAAAAGGTCACCTGCAGTTTTCAAAGATTTGATTAAGAATTTATGAGCATTTTTCTAGTACATTCTTCAGACTGATATCTATGTTTGGATGATGATAATTTGGTTTAAAATGTATGCACTTATCTAAAAAGGCCTGAAATTAAATAAAACACTCAATAGCTAGCATTTGAGTCAGTTTTGAGTTAGGATAAATTAACAAAAAGAGTAATATCTTAAGAGTTGTAAAACAATTTTTAATTTTTTAAATAATATTAATTCTTTGAGAATGTCATACGATTTATTTGGATCATATTCATACTCCCTCCCCTATCCACCCAAATTCAATTTGTGTTCCTCAAATACTCTTGAGTATAAGCCTACCCTGGGGTGTGTTCCACATACCAGGAATCACATCTTAGGTTCCTCTCCCAGCAGCTACCAAATGCCAATAGCCTCTGAGCTAGGGGTGTGCCTTGGTACCCACTCTACCTGCTCCATGCTGGGATGCGCTCTGGGGTTCAGATCTTTTGAATGCTGTCACCTAGCTATGAGTCCACACGTGTAGTTGTCCTGCTGATCTGGATAATATATTTTCCTAAAGTCATCTACCACTTGTGACTCTTACAGTGTTTTTTCTTCCTCTTCTGCAATGATCGCTGAGCCTCGGGAGGGAGGGGAGTGATAGATGTCTCTTAGCGCTGAGTCCTTCACAGTCTCTTGCTCTCTGGGTTTCTGTGTTGCTGTCTACTGCAAGAGGCTTGCTTACCTGTTGAATGTTGAGGGACGCACTAATCTATGGTATAAGAATCAATCATCAAGAATCATTATCATTTAATACAATGCCCATTTAATAAAATAATACTAGTAAGTTACTTACTGGGGCCCATAACCTGTCTAGCCACAGGTCTCTGAACCAGATAAAAGAGCCATTGATCAGGCCTTAAATCGTATCACAGAGCAGGTGGCTATTCCCACGATACTCATGGGCATATCTTCGTAGGAGAGTCACTACTGTGGCGTCCTGGTTCATAGCTAGCTAAACATGATGGCTATTTTTGCTTCTGGTAGCATGAACAGCACTAGCTAGAGGGATGAAGCTTCCATCTATATCCAGTTAGTTTCTCCATGTTATATAAAACAATTTTTAAATTGACATACAAAAATAATTTTCTAAGGATCATTATATTATTCATGTCATACTTTATAAAGTACTAATATACATATAAAATTCAAGCATTCTTAAATTTGTTTATAACATAATATAAAAGATATTTAATACACAAGTTTAAAAGCTTTGTAAAAATATTTGTCCATAAAGCAAAACCAGCAATGTGAAGTTATCAAATCCAGTGACATAAATGTAAGGGACAATTGGATGATACAGTGACATAAATGTAAGGGACAATTGGATGATACAGTGACATAAATGTGAGGGACAATTGGATGATACAGTGACATAAATGTGAGGGACAATTGGATGATACAGTGACATAAATGTGAGGGACAATTGGATGTACACATTTAAGTTCCTGCTGAATTACCCAGGAAAATGCTATTCAAAGAATTTAGCTGAACTCTATAAGAATTCATTCAAGATAGAATCTTGGAATTACTATCTAGAATTAGCGGCATCTTGTGACAGCTCTCAGAGGCATTTCCAAATCCTTCACACAGGACTGTGAGGAGTTTTGCTACCACATGCACGTTGAGGCTATTGCCAAGCAGCCGGTAACGCTGTTTCACTGTTGTCTTCTCAGGAAACCCTAGAAAACAGAGGTGGCATTTACAATGCAATCACTTGTGATCCCAATTTCCAGAAGTAAACGGATTCCTTTTAGTAAAAGCACACTATGTGCTTAATAAATACACTCCTGCCTTCATGGTCAGTGTAGGCCTGTTGTACGGAGGCCTACACAATGCATCACCTTGTGATGCTGTACTTGTCATTGTGTATGTGCGCTCTTTGATGCTCGCACAATGAGGAAATGGCCTAAGGACACCATTCTCAGAGAGTATACTCATAATTAAAACACAAAAGGTGGTAAATTGCTAATATGCCTACGAAGTTTTACTAATAAATGAGAATTTGGAGACCAAAATATTGTAGAACATCATTCTATGATGATAATACAGCGAGATGCTGTATAAGACAATTATATCACATTATATCCAAGTATGGTTAATATTTACAGAAACATATGTGTTAATACACTTTGGAAAAATGGTTGCTACTATTTTCCTTGGTAGTTTCTTTTACTTAATAGTACTTTTATAGTGCTCTAATTTACATCCCACAAAATTTACATTTTAAAAATATATGGTTCATACATTTGAGGATTGAATTCACAAACATCTTAATTTTTATTCCTTCAACATAAAATAAAAAAGCAAAGCAAACAAACAAAACAATAACAACAACAACAAAACCCCAAACTCTAAAAAGCCCCTGTCCCATCAACAGTCCCTCCCGGTTCCTTCCCTTCACCTACCTGCAGCTCTACCTTTTGATGGCACTGAAGAGTTGGCTATTCTAGTCTCATATAAATGGAGTCAGGTGACATGTTTATACCTGCCTTTTTATAGTCATCATAATGTTTTTAAGGTTCATTAACATTTCAGCAAGCTCTAGCACTTACTTTTTATTACTTAATAATATTTTAATGAATAAAACATATTTTACTTGTCCATCCTAATTGGTAAAGATATGAGTTGTTTCCACTTTGGGATATTACATATAATACATACATATTATGAAGGTTTTTCCTTGGATAAGTATCCAGAGGATAAGTATGCTGAGTCATATATTATGTTTAATATTTGTAGAAATGTTACCACTATTTTCCTTCATGCTAGTGGATATGGAGTAATGTTTCACTGTGATTTATTGATATTTCTCTAATATCTAATGATGTTAAACATTCTCTTTGTGTTTATTAGCTATCTGCCTATCTTTGAAGAAATGCATATTCAAATAATTTTTACTTTTTAAAAAATATTTATATATATATGTACAGTGATTTATTTTTTATTTTTATTTATTTTTTGCCTGCATGCATGCCTCTGTGAGGGTGTCAGATACTCTGGAACTGGAACTACAGACAGTTGTGAGCCATGTTGATCTGGGAATTGAACCCAAGATCTCTGGAAGAGCAGCCAATGCTCTTATCTGCTTAGCCATCTCTCCAGGCCCTCATTTCCACATTTTACTATATGTTAAGTACACTGTACTTATATGTTAAGTACACTGTAGCTGTCTTCAGACACTCCAGAAGAGTGCATCAGATCCCATCATGGATGGTTGTGAGCCACCGTGTGGTTGCTGGGATTTGAACTCAGGACCTTCGGAAGAGCAGTCAGTGCTCTTAACTGCTGAGCCATCTCTCCAGCCAATCATTTTCACATTTTTAAGTTGGATTACTTTCCATTTGTTAAGTTGTAAGAGTTCTTTATATATTCTGTATAGAACTGGTTTTCATAGTTTGCTTCCATAGACTGACTTTCTCCTATCTGATTTAATCACATTCAGTGTACTTTGAAACAAAAAGTGAAGAAAAAAAATTATCTAATACGATAAAGGAAATAATTAAGGAGCATTAAGAACAGTACAGTTTCCTACATTTGTAATGAAGAACCATCAGGTGAAGTTGTTTTACCAATACTACACTCTGTATTGATTGCAATACGATAACAGTAATTACTCTAATAAAGCTGACAGCTACAATTGAGCATGATTGTAAAGCTTCTATCCTACATACAATAAGGCAGAGGCAAGCACATTGCTAATATCAAAGACTAGTTCCAAATAACCAGGAGTAGAAATGTGTTCATAGACAATCTTTTACACAATCCTAGGGAAGGGCCGTTGGTAATATTAAGACTACACTAAGGGGAAAAGTAAGTTTAGAAACAGAATTTGTTTTATACTGATATTAAAGTCTAAGCTAAGTGATGGAAAAATTATATAGTTTTTAACGTAAAAGGTGTTGTTTTTAAGATTTAAATGCAGTAAAGTAAAGCTATCTTCAAAACCAAAGCCACGTAGGAAGCCCCAGGTCAGGGAGCAGCTCTCTCCCAGCAAAGGTCCGTGTCTCTGCCACAGCAGGCTAGCCACACTCACACACGTAGGCAGCTACAAGACACCAGGACAAAATGAACAGAAACATCCATAGAAATCCATTGTTGCCAGAGGACAAATGGCTCAGATGATGTTCATTTTTGTGCCCACAGCCGATAATGTTGGAAACATACATGAAGGACAGTTGTGTGACAGTTATGGACTACGGTAAGAGCTGGGCAAAACTGTCAACACAAGTACAGTGCATATTTTAAAAGAGCATTCAGCAGTTAAAATATGAAACAATAACAAAAAAGGGGCCATGAATTTGAAAAAGAACAAGGATATAGTTTGATCTAAATTTTTAAAAATTAAATGAAATAAAAATTAAAAGATTCTTTATACATTTTGTATGTGTATGTAGATAGATAGATAGATAGAGAGAGAGAGAGAGAGAGAGAGAGAGAGATGAAGAACCTCAAGAAATTCTATTTTACTCACTTCAAATTTTAAAGCAATTTTTGTTTATTCTATAAGGTAAAACAGACAAGCTAACGTAAGGTAGAACAAGCAAAGACACCTTCCTCTAGCATGGTGTGACTCTGCTCATCCTCCACATCCCTTACCAACTTCTAATATTACCGAAGCAACTACAACACTAGATGTAAAACAGTCGGCATACTGAGCCTTAGGAACCTACTTTAGTTAGACAACCAATAGGTTTCCTTCTAAGTAGTATGTCTTAGTGTTTAAAACACGGGGGGGGGGGGGGGGGTAGACAGTGGCGAGGAAGCAGACTGGCAGCAGAGCTGAGGCCGCCCCTCAGCTCCTCTTCTACAATTTTCTCACTTCGTGACATAAACCAAGACAAGGGAAGTTTGTGCCTTTTTCCAGAAACAATCTCTAAATCACTGAGGCCTGAATGAGATGACCAAGAAGAAAAATTAGTAATCTTTTCTTCTTTAAATTAAGGCAGGCCTCCCTCTCCTTGCCCTAGAGCAGCCTATTTAGCCAGGTATGGAGAGCACTTCGAGATCTTGGTGTAAGAAAACATGGATCTATCTCTTAGTGCTGAGACTGCGGGTAGCAGTGGAACTGGGGGAGGGGGAGGCCTTGGGGCCAAGGTAAGCATACACAGGGCAGTGTCCAAGGCTTCCTGCGGGTAATCCCTGAATTTCCTGCACTACAGTGGAGTTAGGACTTTGCCTTCCCTTTATCTTTGCTTTTGTTTGTGAACTCCCCTGCTGTAGATCCTCTAAGGCCCCCTACATTCCTTACAGTGGAGAACAAAGGCAAATAACTGAAAAGAATATATCTTTGCCAAAAATCGGAGGGTGGGGGAACCCACAAATATAGCCCTTATTCCACTAGTCAACTCAACTACCCTTTACCTTCATTAGAAAAAGCCAGTTGAGCCCAGTTGACCCCAAGCCTGATTGTACCACCTAATCCCAGATACTGAAGGGGATGAGGCAGGAGGATAATGAGTTTAAGGACCACTGGGTCTAGAGAGCAGGCTCATGATTAGTCTGCTCAACTTAGAAAGTCTGTCTCAATATAAAAATAAATACAAAGGGAAGAGCTGGGGAATGTAGCTTGCTTGATCAAGTACACTTGAGGCCTCAGTTAATAACAATAACAACAAAATAAGCCTATTGAAGGGAACCCCCTGACCCCAGTCTAGTGTGGAGTTACCAAATCAGACCTATGGAAACAAGAACTTCAGTAGAAAGGGAATTCTATCAACCATCTGAGGCAGTTAGTAACTGCCATTCTGCCTGCAGCCTGGGTGGATACCTACTCATTTCTGGATTTAAGGGAGAGGGAAAATAAGGTGAGAACTGACTGAGACATGACTGAAGTGAAGACAAAGCAGGAAAATGCCTGAAGTGGTAGCAGAACAGAATGGGGGCATTCACCATCTCACCTCCCACGGCAGGGCAGCAGGGATTCATTCATACAATGCCCGTGTGAGTTCTTAAGGAAGTGCTGAGAGCTTTAATAAACTTGCACTCTACATGGATCCCACATACCAAATTCTGGAGGAAATCCCTGGAGATTTGCAATTTCTTTCGGTGTGAAATATCGCAGTTTAAGCATTGACAATTTAGCTATCTTTTCTTCTGGTGGCAAATCAGGAAGAGATTTGTAGATATTCTCAATCTGTTAAAAAAAATCCAAAAGAAATTAAAAAGTTCTGTATGACCAGACAAGATTGCCAGTTGTTAGGCAGCTTTAGAACAGTAGAGAAGCATCTGTAGTGCCGCACAGTTGCAGAAAGTATAAGCAAAATATTTCTGTGCAACAATTGTATAATTGGCTGGATAATGACACCAGACTTAGAGAAAGAAGACTCGCAGAAGAGAGTAGGATCATTTTCAGTTTATCTGTCATTTTTGACCCATTAAGACTAAGACATATTAGTAAATATATAAATTAAAAATTATTAAAAATTATAGAAAACTGAGTCAACTAACAAAGTCAACTTCGTAATGCTAACAAGAAAATCAACAAGCAAAAAGAATCACTTCACAGAAAAGAAATTGTGTCTGTGCGGTTAAGTGAAATATATTGACACCATCAGTTGAACATTTCAAATTATTTTGGTATACTTAAATGAAATGTTAAACGTCATGTCACTGAATGCAAAGTTTGAGCTGAAAACCGTCCACTGTACCTGCGCATCCTCTGCAGCCTGTAACACGGAGCCTGTCCCCTCTATGTAACTCCCATACCTGGAAAGTAACACGAATGCCAAATATCAAAAATATTACTTTGTGTGTATGTGTGTGTGTTTATGCATAAGTGTATGTGAGTGTGTGTGTGTTTATGCGAGTGTGTGTGTGTGAGTGTGTGAGTGTGTGTTTTAATGGGTGAGTGCCTGTGTCTGTTTATAGGTATGCAGGCGTGCATGTACATGCATGTGTGTGGAGGTCCAAGGACAACCCTGGCTGTCGTGCCTTCAAGCACAAGCCAAAGCTTTTTGGAGGCAGGCTTTCTCACTGGTATCAAACACAGCAAACAGGTTAAGTTGTCCAGCCAGCAAGGCCCAAGGATCTGGGGATCACTTCTCCAGAGCTGAGAGCACAGCGAATGCCACCATGCCTCGCTATATTTACATGTGTTCTTGGTTCTTATTGGGGCCCTGTGCTTACTGAAAACACTGTACTCAACAGGGAATCACCTAGGATCTTTTTCTAAAAAGTATTTTTAAGTGACAAAAAATTTATGGAATGACATACATTTATATTTTTCTGAAACATTTTGAATAGTATCATGGAAATAATGCTTTGTAGTTTAAAATAAGACAAAATTCTATTTAAGCTTCTCAAAAACTAAATGTGGCATTTGAGTTGTATAAACATCATTGAATGATGTCTTAGTATTTTTATATTAATTGTTATAGCTGCTATGTTCCTTGTTAGAAAATACAAACTATACTATAGAGGTCCCTGCCACATTAAACCAAATGTATAGATAAAAGCATATCATTACTATTATTTTTATAATGCCTGAATTATAATTTCTTCTCAGTACCCCAAACCTTCTGCTCTCTAATACCACATATCCACAGTCCACTGAGCCTGAGGTTAAGTCTCATTAGACCTGTACTCTTTCACTATCGTTTTCATTTAAGAATTAATTAGGTAAAACTTATATAAGAAGTATAAAATATTTCAGAAATGAAAGGTGCATTGCCAAGCTGGCTTTCCATCATATGAGCACTCTCTTTTCATAATAAGGACAATTTAAAATAAAAATTAGAAAAATACATCAGGGAAAAATAACTGTTCCATACTACCTTTTCATATGCTCTACACAGTTAAATGTGTGTGTGCTTGTGTGCATGAGCGTGCACACCATATTTAGTAGAAGAGAGAGCCACAGTAAGGTTTACTTTATGTCATCTTATTATAAAAGAATATCAAGGTTGCTTTTTATTACGAAATTGATAAGCACTATTTTATGAGAGTCCTAAACAGAACCTATTGGACTTGGAAGTAGACAACAGCTGAGTAGAATCTTCTTAAAGTAATAAATCCTTTCTCCTAGAAGTACAAGGCAGATCATAAAATCAGAGTGAGGCTACAGGGCTCTAGGACAGCCCTGTTTTTTCCACAGACAGAAAACTAGCAGCAAAAGAAGAAGAAGAAGGAGGAAGAGGAGGAGGAGGAGGAGGAGGAGGAGGAGGAGGAGAATGAAGAGGAGGAGAATGAAGAGGAGGAGAATGAAGAGGAGGAGGAGGGGGAGGAAGGTTTGACTTGTCACATCACACAACTGCCTACCTATTTGAGGACAATACATAAAACAGTGATAGGGCCTATAACTTTTTAATCCTAAAATGCCCAGTTTACCCCATCAGTCTAGTTTTTGAAAAACTGCCAAAAAGTTGTCATAAGTCAAGAAACCCAGAGCAAACCCCTAAATGTTCAACAATAGGAAACCAATAAAATAAATTATGAACCTCTTTTACCTTGAACACAAAAAGGATTTTCATATTACCATGCAACAATATCCAAAGATTGTGATTATCTTCCAAGCCAGCAGTCACCATTTTGGAAATTCCTCTGTGCCCTCTTAAAAAGATTACCTGGGCCTGTTGACTGTTTTCCCCTTATGGAGGGTTGGGGAGGGTCATAGACTTTACCTGAGTATCTAGCTGCTTCCTGCTACATGCTTTGTGTAACTCTGTCTTAACTGCACATGACCTAGTGGAAGGGTAGAGTATATAGGCTAGGGGAGACTAGATGACGTCCCTTCTATCTGTGTAGATACAGACATCCCTACTGGGTAAACACTTTCCAGGCCTAGTTTGCTGGGAGGCAGGAGCATCCTATCCCTGAAAGTAACCCCTCATCCAGCTATAGAAAGAAGCCTGATAAACTCACTGGTTCCTGAGAGTTAACATTGATGGAATCATGCCTTGGTTTTGGCTGGGATCTTAGGAGATCTGGCAGCCATGATAAGAAAAACCTTTTTTATGTTTGGTCCAGGAAGCAATATTAGCAACAACCCCTTTGGAAGGCCATGCAGTACACTGATATCACAGGTTGGTGGCCATATATAGGACATGACCAACAGACATATGTAGTAGGGGGTTTTATAATCTTAGTAACTTAAATTCTGAACTATGAGGCTATACTATTTATTTACAAACCTAAATGAGGGCTGGAGAGATGGCTCAGTGGTTAAGAGCACTGACCGCTCTCCCAGAGGTCCTAAGTTCAATTCCCAGCAACCACATGGTGGCTCACAACCATCTGGAATGGAATGTGATGCCCTCTTTTGGTGTGTCTGAAGACAGCTACAGTATATTCTTACACATAAAATAAATAAATCTTAAAAAGAAAACCTAAATGAGTTTTAAGTTTTAAATTATAACTGGATAATTCAATTTTATTTCTTTAGATTAAGATATAATTAAAAAAAATGTTTAAAAACACTGATAGGCATCACTCTTGAGGTTTAATGTATCTCACAGAAAGAAAAGTAATAAAATTAACAATTCACAACTGTGAAATCATGTTATCACAAGTATTTAATCTGTACAAAGGTCATTCACAATGGCCTTGTCTTTGGTGAACACTTTGTGGGTGGTGTACAGAATGTCCTGCACAATGAACGTTCACTCTTGGTCTGCTGGCAATTGGGGATAAAAGTCAGCCTAAGAGAAGCATGGTATAAAACCCTTGTTGTTCTGAGAAGGACTAAGCGACTAGCTGGGAAACACAGTTCTTGTAGACACAGCACAGAGGGGTCTCTTCCAAACGTACCCTTTCGTAAAGCACATGGACCTTCTGGACGTGGGCTTCACGATATCTAGTAAGAGAGCGTATCGCAGCAATAACTTGGGTGGTAAAAGGTACTCATCTGTGTCGCCATCTTCAAGGAAGTCTTTCAGCATCTGCACAGAGAGGTCACTGTCTTGTTGATGTTTCCTGTCCCTTTCTTCTACAGTCTCAAGCTTAAAGAGAATGGTATCTTTTCCAGAACTCTGTGTGCTGCTGCTCTCAGCACAGATACGTGGTCCAGTTCTCTGCACTCTTGGCTGACTTTCTTCAACTACTGCATATTTTTGTGGCTCAACAGTTACAATTTTAGGAAACTCCATCAGTATCTGGCATTAAATTAAAAAAAAATACAGAAACTGTCAAAGTTTTATTTAAAATAAGAAATCAATCAATAATTTTAACTAGACCCATGCAAACCTTTTAGCTCTTATAAGGTTGATGTTGAAAACACTGTAGCTTGCTTCTATTGACAAGTTATTGTCAGAAGCTAGCAGTCATCCAGTCATAAGACAAGTGAGCTTCCGAGGATTTACTTCTCAGAATTACTGTCTACTGTACTCACTGACGGAAAACTCACAACATTCAAACACAGTAGCACTGGTGAAACAGAAATGTAAAAGCAAAACTGGAAAATGCACACGGAACTAAAGTTTACCAAATTCCTTCATGAAAAGGAAGTCCTGAAGCACCTTCAAATCTAAAAGCAAACTCTGTGTTCTACTGAAAACGCTGTGTCCATGGAGGGTGGAGTTCCTTGTGGAAACTCAGAATCTTAGAGAAACTTCCATTTTATAAATGAGAAAATAGTCAAGAAATTGTGAGTGATCTCATCTTCCTTAATATAATTTTACCCTGTTCCTGGAGCTGCCCAGTATGGGAAAGAGCGTCGGTCACAGGAGAGCTGGCCCCACTGGTAGGACTGGCTGCTGTTGAGCTTTATTCGTGCTTATGCAGAGCCACGTTGATTGAGCCACTGAAACTGTTATCTTTCCTCATTTCTTATGAAACGTATAAAATCATTCACCAAGAATGCCAGCTTAGCAGTTGAGAATTTGATGTTAGCTTCTAACTAATCATTACTACACTTTAATCAATTAATATAAATAATGTTGGTGTCAGGGACAGTATAATAAATATGTTTACAGACCAATTTAAAGATAGCATATTACATTTTATCATAAGAAATCACTGATTAATGGTTTTAACTGGGAAGAGGAAAAGACAAATGTAATAGTTATGAAAGTTATGATGGAACACAGGAAAATAACACTAATGATAATTTTTACACTTACAAAGTCTTTATGAGTTTTGACTTTGTTTAGTTTAGTGAAAAGTGACATCGGGAGAAGCAGAGACCTGAAAATGGACACGAAGATGACCTGCATTATAAACTCAATAGGCATAGGAGTCCTAAGTAGTTACTGAGAAGAAACTGGCAGACTGAGATTCATCCACAAGTAAACAGTAATATCCGTAGCAACAACAATACCTGTCCAGGGGCCTGGAAGGGGAAAGGCTCTGACTGAAGCTTTGCAATGAGAAAATATCGGAGCCTCGAGTTTGGAATGCCTAGCTGCAAGCAACAGAGAAAAGCTAGTTACCAAATGAAATGTGGGGGACTTCAATCATCTTCAGCTCCTAGCACAGAGACTCAGAGAGACATGCACATAGGTTCTGCCAAAGCAATTTTATAATAATAATAAAAACATTAAACTCAAATATAGCTATTCTTGGCTACTGTTACTTTACTTTTAAAGAGGAGAATTTAGTCTAGAAGAGACACTGATATAACAACTTATATATTAATATTTTAAACTAGATTTTCTTTTCATTTGTAGATAAAGAACTATATGATACAGCTAATGATGACAAGAAGCCAAAAGGAACAATGGCACTTACAAAATCAGCCTTTCACAACACAAGTGTTTTGATGTCTTACATGAAATGGAGGCATGCGTGCAACCAAATGTCACGGAGCAGAAGGGAATTATAATATGTCCACTTTGCTTTCAATCTTGGATTACTTTGAGCATTAATGAATACAAGACACCCAATTTTACATGTAAAAATTCCATATAGTTTCAAACCCTACAATCGTTTATTTTCCAAAAAGAAAAATCATGAGATTTAATGAACCTATCTTATGTACAAGCAAATCAACAAGTATGCACTATGTTCTTCAGAAAGTAAGATCCATGACTGAGCTAGTTTGACACTTATATGAAATATTAAAAATAGATTTATTTTGTTTATTATATCAAATTCTCTTAAACGATACTTATATAAATAAATTGTGGTACCTACAGAAGAAGGAGACAATAGAAACTCTTGATACTGAAAGCCACAGGCTTCTATTGTTTGTATCAGCAGCCCTCTGGAAAGAGAAAAAGAGTCAAAGCAAAAAGCGGCCAGCCTTGCTTAGAAATGGCATTCTTATGTAACACTTAATCATCAGTAAAACCCGACTGTACTCAAGCCATTTAGACACACGGCTTCTAAGTCATTACTTGCGAAACTGCATGTTAATAAAAAGATAAGAGAAGAATCTCTAGTACACGTAAATAAAGCTGCCAGACAATGTGACCAATTGCTGAAAGCTTAACTTGTTAATTAATCAGATCTGGAACTGAAACGACAGCTTCCCAGGGTCCATAAGACAGGAACAGTTACAAGTAACAGTGACTAAAGGACTCGGGTAGATGTAGATACCGTTTTTTCCACACAGGCTACTATCAGATGAAACCCTGCCTCTGGCTGTCTCTCTCATCTAAGTAGGATGCTAAGTTCTCATTGTGAGGCTGCTCTTAATTAAAACATTTCTACCTAGAAATACTTGATACTAAAATCAGTACTCCTTCTGGAAGATTAAAATAAGAACAGAACAAGATTTTGTAATATTTTATATTATTGGTAAAAATCACACTAATTAATAAAGCCTATCTTATAAAATGTTTGAATATACACTTATTATTAAGATCTTTATCTTACAATGGTGCCTATTATAAAATATAGTAAGTCTAAAACATTTGCAAGACAAACATATTTTTTACCTTGTAGAAGATACTTCAAAACCTTTGACATTTTCTAAGAGAATATACTTGGGTAATTTTTGTAATCTAAAAAAACAAAAACAAACAGAAATACAAATACTGAATTACAAAGAAATAAAAAGAAAATCACAACTTGTGAGAAATGGGATTTATAAATAATTTTCTCTATTTTTTTAAAAATGAATTTTAACTATTTTATTTATTTTTCTCGACATGCTATATACTTGAAAAAGTTCACACTTGAAGAGTTAATTCCATTGGAACACATCTCAAAATATGGGCTTGCATAGGGCTCTGCACTGCAAAACACAAAGGGCAGTCATTCAGCCTCCGGGGCCGTGGTCACTAACACTGGGAACATGTGCAGTGACTACTACCAACGAGCAAAGGCAACAGAATTGAGCTGGCTACTGACAGTTCTGTCACTCACTATGGAGGCAAGCATGAAACTGCGAAACATTTCATGTTATTTTTATTAGTTGTGGTAAAAAAAAAAAAAAGGTGCATGTGATAACCACTAATGTCTACAAAATGACAAACACTACATTCTTCATACCCTCAACTGCAAACCTAAGGTAAGTGTACAAGAATCTACTGTTTACCTTGGGAGAATATCTAGAATATACAAGAAGCTAGTTGTCCTTGGATCGGTCATATCCCCCTGTAGGCCAATTCTAAAAAAGCAAAGAAATCACAAGAGTTTATAAAAAATTGTATGTAATGATATCAAAAAGACTTAGCCAGTTAAGAGAATTTAAATTAGTTGATCGTCACCATAAGAAAGAAAAGACAGGAAAGTAGCTGATTGGGTGGGCAGCAATCTGGAGCAGATGACAACGGTGATAAGCACCATGCAAGCACACTAAGCAATGGGAAATGCCCAGATAATCCTGTCGGGTGTAAACAGACCCTTGATCTCAGGGTTTTACTTTACAAGCAGGAATTGCAGCTAGGGCCAGCACATGTAAACAGGAGGCACTGGGCTAGCAAACAAGTCGTACAAAGGTTCACAGTGTGGTCAAGGTTCAAGTAGGAAGGAACCCTTAGATTGGGTCTGAACAACAGGAACAGAGGATCAGGTTTTTAAACTTAATGCTTAGTAGCTTCATGCTCCTAAGCTAGGTAACACTGCTGTCACTTTCCCCATATCTGACACCAAGGCGAAATCTACCAGTGAGTCTGAGGCTTATTAGCTGGGGAGTAAACTGGATTTAAACTGATTCCTCAGAAATCAGTTTTTATATTCTGTCCCTTTCCACTCAGAGTTCAGATAACAACTCCAGTCAGTTAGTGCCTGGCATCACATCAACAGCTGGAACTAGGCTTACAGTGAAGATGCTGAGCCCACTGAAACAGTATATATACTCGGGCTGCATTCTATTTTATACACACTAGGCCACACCCTCCCATATGCTCAAACCCACCCTCATATGGAATGCCATCTGTCATCGCTGATAAAACTCCTACTCTCTGTTCAGACACAGCTCTAATCATGCCTCTGGAAGAACTTCCCTTTCTGGGCATGATGCACGCCATTTTATCCTCTATGTTCTCATGGTACTCCCAGAGTTCTTACAGTACCAAATGTCACAATTTATATAATACTAATTTATGAGTCATCCCTTTCAACTGTAAACTCTGAACATTAGCAATGACAGCATCAAACACATTGCATGGCATACAAGCACAATAAACCCTCAAAAAGATAAGCTTCCTGAAGTTCAAAGATGTTAAAAAGTAACACAAGAATATTTTCTTGAATCAAAATATTTATCATATAACACTCCAGTTAGTCATATTAATACAAAGTATATAAATGATTAATAAATAATGGCTCTGACATTGTTTAACTGTACAGTCATGAGAAAGTTAACCTATCTATGCCTCAGTTTCTCACTTTCAAAATAATAATAACAATAAGACCCTATTACTATAGCCTCTTAAAATAATTTATACTATTAAATAGTGAAAATGATCTAGGTTTAATTTAAGACACAGTTCTTGTTAAAAATATTAAATTTGAAATGAGAAATTATAATGTGACTATGAAAAATCTGAATTATAATATTAATTTTGAGAAATACACAAATTGTAAATGTATGCTAAAATTTTTCACAAATTACTTACATATAAAATATTTCTTAAGGGAATTCTGTTTCACTGATCAGAATTAGCTATGAATTCAAGAGGTGAAAAATTTAAAGTGAGTAACATAATCTGAAAGAAAATAAATGTACCTTAGATATACCTATAACATAGCATTACGTATTTACTGTTGATCAAATTATTTTGCTATTCTGACTGTAACTGCGGATTCCTATGCTCGATGATGAATTATCAATATCTAAAATGAAGGGATATATTTACAGAGCATTTTAAAGCTTTGAAAGTGCAGAAGATGGCCTAGTCAACCATCAATGGGAGAAGAGGCCCTTGGTCTTGGGAAGATTCTATGCCCCAGTACAAGGGAATGCCAGGGCCAGGAAGCAGGAGTAGGTGGGTTGGGGAGCAGGGTGGGGGGAGGGGATAGGGAGCTTTGGGGATAGCATTTGAAATGTAAATGAAGAAAATATCTAATAAAAAAATTGTAAAAACAAAAAGTGCAGCTTAAGCTTTTAAAGTTCTTTGATTTTCCCTTCTCCTTTCTTTCCTCTTTTTATCTCCCTTTTGGTGAGGGTGAGATATGTGTCATAATTTAAACCCAGGGCCTCAACGCATGCTGGGCAAGAATTTACTTAGCTGTATTTTCAGCCCATATACTCTTCCCAAAGAGAAAAACACTTATTACACATACCTTGTGAATGGCTGGCATGGAGGGCTCATTAAAATCATATTGAAAGATAGCTTGTCAAAGTCTTCCAGTGAAATACCCTAAGAAAGAAACATTTGAAAGAAAAAACAGACAGAATGAAGAGAAGACTAGACAGAACTAAAGCCATCAGAGATCACAGTTTCCATACCACAGCACAGCTTTACAACGCAGCTTCAGTTACACTAGCCTCCGTCCAAAGCAACTTTGTGAAGAAGCTGTGCGGCTGTGCGGAGGCACAGTGACTTCGTCCACAGCACTAATTCCTCTGTGAAGACTCAGGTGTAATGCTGTCGTTTTTGGACTCGACCATGTAGAACTTATTTTGTAATCAACTATATTGGGAAAGGTCTGGGGATCTTTAAGTGCCCATCTATTAATATGCTTCTCTGTTCAGTGAGTGTGTAGTGATGAGTAGCTGCACTCTTGTCTAGTGCTCTCTGCTGATTTACTAGCAAATCAAAAGGCCTCATGTTCAGATACCAGCAAGTAGTTTATTGTTTTGTCCTTAGCACAAGGAACTTCAAATGATTATACACAGGAGTAATTAAAATAACACCTAACTTGTTCCTTTTACACATGCATATAAAACGCATATATGTGTACACAGATCAGAAGATAAACAATGAGAACACATGTCAGGGATTTGCCAATACTCCTTAAGCAGTCTTGGCCAGAAATGTAGAAAGAATAGACCAGCATAGCAACCTCTATAATTTTTATGACAAATCTCTAACAAGTTTGTGTAAATTGGTAAAGCAGGAAATTTCTGAAGAGTGAGTTGACCTGGGAATGAGTCAGCTGTCTCTGTTAAGTTAGTGACATACACAAGGGCAGAAAATAACATGGATCTTGAGGAAGTACTCATTTTTTCTAATTTTATTACAAGAGATTAAAATGTTCAGAAAAAGTCAGGCAGTGGTGGCACACGCCTTTAATCCCAGCACTCAGGAGGCAGAGGCAGGCAGATTTCTGAGTTCGAGAGCAGCCTGGTCTACAGAGTGAGTTTCAGCACAGCCAGGGCTACACAGAGAAACCCTGTCTTGAAAAACCAAAAAAAAAAAAAAAAAAAAAAAAAAAAAAAAAAAAAAGGGGGGTGGGGGCAGAGGGGGCTGTAGAGATGGCTCAACAGTTAACAGCACTGACTGCTCTTCCAGAGGTCCTGAATTCAATTCCCAGCAACCACATGGTGGCTCACAGTCATCTCTAATGGGATCCGATGCCCTCTTCTGGTGTGTGTCTGAAGACAGCTGCAATGTACTCATATAAATAATAAATAAATCTTTAAAAGGACAGATGGATCCTGCTGCAATGATAATGAAATGTGTTCAGAAAAAGACACCAAATTTTATGAATGCTTTCAGATGTAGTGTTCCTCTTTCCAAAACAGGTTCATTAAATAATAGCAATAAAATCTTTACTTGTAATACTAGTGCATTTCTGAAAGGAAGGCCACTTTAGTCACATTACAAGCATCCTTCAGATATGCTTCTGATCAATTTGCTCACGTTTTATTTATAGCTATGAAGCCTGTACTTACAAGACAATGGTTTTCCTATCTTGTAGCATAGAACTGACAAACAATGGAAACTTCCAGCTGGCTACTTCTATCCCATCCTTCCCTGTGAAAGTATTTTATACACTATATCTACAGCAATTTGATGTCCCCTGAGGACTATACCAGGTGGCATGCTAATCTCTTGTCTGAAGTCATTTATCAGTGTCAGCTGAGTCCCTTTCATCCTTTATCCACATTTTCCTTCATCATCTGTTCACTTTATAAGTACAATATGTTCCTTCATTCAGCAATTGTACCATTTACATGGCAGTCATTGTCGTATTCAACAATGAACAAGCTCAGTGAAGTGTCTGCTTGTGAAATCTATACACTAGTCACTAGTGATTTTCCTCTTGTTAGCTAGATAAATGAACTGAGTACTCTGATTTTATCTATAGCTTTTTGACTAAGGAGTTCCACCTATATGTGATGTTTCAGCTCAACCGCAGATGATAACAGACTTCTCTGGCAGGCTTTCTGGGAAAAGCTGCCTTTTTCAAGGCCACCCTGGTACACAGCCAGAATTGTATCAACGTGTCTGAAGGGAGCTGCAGTCAAGGTCTTGCTGCCTTGGACAATCATGCTCTTAGCACAGCTATCTTCCCGGTCTCAGAGTGTCCATTCATTCTAAATGAACCCATTTCTCCATCCAGAAATTTTGCCTATCAGAAGTCACCTGCTACTGCCTGCTAGAGCCGAGGGAAGAGACTGAAGGACAATCCTCCCCACAATATCTCAGTATATAGCACACTTCCAGTCCTGGGCCTCCCACTCACCCTGGCCTCACGCCACTGCTCCCTAAGCAGGGAAACAGCCTCCACCTGACTCAAGGTAAATCCGTTCAGGGTCTCCTTAGAACCTGGCTGATACTTTCTGACCTAACCTGTATACGTTAACTGAAAAGGTCAGACTCATAGAGGCAGAATGAACTGGTTGAAAACAGTAGTTGAAGAGTACCCAGCTTCAGGTAAGGCCCAGGAGTGAGTCCAGGCAATCTATTACACAGCATGGTGATGGACACTGTACCTGAAACTGCCCAGCAGGCTCACACAAAGTAGGAATGTAGGGGAGGAATATGCCAGTCTGCTCAGTTTAACCATTTTGCTGCATCATATGTGAATATATAAAAATCACATGCCATAAATAGATATAAAAGATACTCTTCCATGGTCCTTACAAACACACACATTAACAAACTGACCCTTGTTTAAGTGAGCTGGAGGTGCCTTCCCCGGCCATTTCCCTGTGTCCAATAATTTCATGGTTACCATTAGCTATTACAACTAGCAAGGAACATAATTAAAGTTTGAGTCCTCAGCCATCTCCTGGTGCACATCTGGGATCTCAACCGTCCCAAACACACAGAGTTCCTCACCGTTTCTCTTCAAGAGTAGAGCAGAAGAATACCGAATTGTTGGAACTAAAACAGTCAGTGGATACTATATCGAGAATTAGTTGATTTGGGTTGTATCTGGTTAGATGTGCTTTAAAATATTTACATTAAATTAAAATTTTAATAAAAATTTTAATAAAATACTCAGGGATGCCACTTGCTATTTTACAGAAATTTTGGAACCTAAACATACCTAAGTTTGGAGCTGGATTAATCCAGAATTATGTAGTTTGGGTATTCTTTCTGTGAACATATTCATACTGATACCTTCACGACGAGGAGGCTATACTGACTGGCCATGATGCTTCTGAAATGCAGTTATTATCACACTTGGCACTATAATCAAGGCCACAGTTTTGTAGCTAGAGAGAGGTCATTGGCCTTAGGTGAGAACCTAGTACTCTGCTTAACTGACTCTTGGTGCGTTGTTTACCCATAGTAGTGCGTCTCTCGAGCCTCATCAGAGAAGCTGCTTTTTGCAGTAGACAGAGATTAACAGAGACCCATAACCAGTCATGGGGCAGAGAATGAGACTGTGCTGTGCGGTGCTGTGCTGTGCTGTGCTGTGCTGTGCTCAGCCTTAAATTGGAAACCTGCATATATCTGTCTCCGTCTCCCTCCCTCCCCCAGGGGCCATGGATTCCTTTAGTGGAGGTGGCAGAAAGGTTGAGAGAGCCAGGCAATGGATGACTACAATGAAGCAATGTTTCTAGACACAACAGGGCAGCTGTGCATATGAACCATAGTTGCACATATAAACTCACAGCAGTGGTAACAGCATACACAGGACTTGCAAAGCTCAGGGCAGACAAAACCCTAGCATGGAGGGAGCTAGGCGCCAAGAGCCACTCCAAACTGAGTGGCTACTGGTAACTAGTAACTAATGGCTTGGAGTGGGTGGGTTAGTTTTCTTTAAGCATGTGGCTCCTGATAGATTTACCCTGATCCAGTGAGGGGCCACCTATCCAAGAGTACAAAGGAGGCACAAATTATACTTGATGAGGTGTTTCTTTAACTAGGACACACAGCTGGGCTACTGTGGAAGGAAGTCAATGCAGGAGGAATTAGGGGAGGGGTGAATATACTCACAGTATATGAGATTCTCAAAGGATAAAAGTATTTTTAAAAAATGACATGGCTCCTCCCTATAATGTGCATGGTGGGTGACATGTGCTCTCAGTGATAAGTGTTCTTCAGTTATAAGCACTGCCGGCCACTTCTACACACTGAATCACAGGGTCGGACATTTTATACAGGTTCCAAGTTTTTTCAACTAATAGTTTTAAATATTTTGTTTTTCTTTTTAATTCTGTACATGTATGTTTGTTGGGGGTAGGTGCTCATGGGTGCCGAGGCTGCAGAGTCCATAAGGTGTGTCAGGACATCTGGAGCTGGAGTTACACGCAATTGTGATCCTGAGAGCTGATGTCGCATCCTCTGGAAGGAGAGTGTGAAGGCTTAACTGCTGAGCAATCTCTCTGACACTCAGGGTTTGGTTTTTTTTTTTTGGGGGGGGGGGCTTGATGGGAGAAGGGAGCATACGTAACTGTGACGTGTTCATGTAATTAAATTATACTTAGGGGTAAAAGGAAACCAAGTCCTGAGTAACACTGCAGTGTGAGCAAACCTTGGGAAAAGTATGCTAAATGAAGATGGTAGAAAAAGCTCACATCTGATTGTTCATGTCAAGTTTCCAGAGCAGTCAAATCCATACAGACAAAAAGTAGGTCATGGTTGTTAAGCTAGAAGTGAATAGGAATGGGGAGTGGCTGTTAACAGTCTGCTATTACATTTTAGCATTGGAAATATTCTGGAATCAGAAAATGTTGATACACAGACAACTTTGTAAAAATACTAAAATCCACAAAATATATGTTTTAAAGGTAGGCTATATGGAACTTTAAGGTAGGTTATATAGTATATAAAGTATATCTCAATTTAAAATTTGCATCTTTCTATATTTGAGTACAAGTTCTAAGGACGAACCTTCATACAAAAACAAAACAAAACAAGACAACCCCAGAAATCCTTAAAAGCTATATTAAATACAAGTAAAAGTAATAGCTACTTTTCCTCCTCCTACTATAGTAGACTTCAGTTAGTGCAGACCACCATTGCTGGGAAGAGACTGAAAAATTAAAGTGCAACCGTATGACCGCCACAGCTTTCTGCTAAGTAATCATAATTAGACGGCAGTGAAGGGAGGGAACTCCCAAATAGGACCAAGGAAACTTCATAAGTGCAGAGGAAACAGTCGTTCCGGGAAGGAGATAAGGGGACTGGAGTGTGTCATGGGATGAAGGAGGCTACCTATCTGCACAGCTGTCCCACAGGGTCTCTGGGAATCAGTCTGTGCACACAGCAGTCAAAATATCAAAAGATGGAGCGATAAGCAAGTGCCAGGGAAAGCACAATTGCTGAGAAGATGCAATTTCACACTTTTCACAAGGTCAGGATCACTTGGTACCAAGCAGAGGGACCTATGTACGTATGGTGATAATCCAACAGGGAATTTATAGTGTCTGAATTCAGTATGTATTAAAAACTCTAACTATCAGGCCGGGCGTGGTGGCGCACTCCTTTAATCCCAGCACTCGGGAGGCAGAGGCAGGAGGATTTCTGATTTCGAGGCCAGCCTGGTCTACAAAGTGAGTTCCAGGACAGCCAGGGATATACAGAGAAGCCCTGTCTCGAAAAACCAAACCAAAATCAAAACCAAACAAACAAAAAAAAACCTCTAACTATCAAAGAGACATATTGTTGATGTGAGAACTGACTTTTGTATACCACTGAGAAAAGAGCCCAGAAATACACCCATGAATACGCGATCTATTTCTTGTAACATTCCAAGGAAACTGAGTAGGAGAATACTGTCTTAGTGAATAATCAACTTTACGTTCCCTTGAGAGGAAAAGGGGTTGGAACTCATTCGGCAGACTCTACACAATCAGTAACTCTGAATGGATCGTAGATTCAAATGGAAAAGTAAACCTACAAATTTAGAAAAACAAAAAACAAAAAACAAAAACCAGAAAAATTTGGAGAATGAAAGGGTTTCATACAGTACACTGAAAAATGTTCTCATGTCGGGGAGAAAAATCCTGTAATTTCTACACCTTGATGGAAACAGCTAAAGAAATACAAAGACAAGCTATAGAATTAGAGAAAACACTTGTTATGCATATTTCTGAGCAAATAAGTTTAATCCAGAAACCATACATAATTCACATAGCTAAGCAATACAAACTGCACACACTTGGCCTGAGTGCCACTTCATGGCATGTAACTTATGGCTTCACGAGGACTCTATGCAAAAATTTCACAATAAGAAAGTGAAGGGCCAGATGTAGTGGCGCATGCCTTTAATCCTAGCACTCAGGAGGCAGAGGCAGGTGGATTTCTGAGTTCGAGGCCAGCCTGGTCTACAAAGTGAGTTCCAGGACAGGATATACAGAGAAACCCTGTCTCGAAAAACCAAAAAAAAAAAAAAAAAAAAAGAAAAAAAAATGAAGGCCAATTTTCACAAGAAACATTGGTCTTTGATGTGTTTCCCTTTCCTTCCCTACGGATAAACAGCTAGGAATGGAATCACTGGACCACATAACACTTATCTTCAAAGCTGTGAGATGACAAGTGTTTCTTCCAAAATGTTTCTATTTCACATGACCTCCATCAATGTCTCTGAGAAAATTCCCATACCAGCCAACACTTGCTTCTGCTAGTATTCCACAATAATAACGTGGGTCACTTGTCCTTAAGCTTCAAGTTCAATCCTCAGAAGGCACAGGGAGGAAATAAGACAACTACAAACTGTCCTCTGACCTACATACCACACCACACCACACTATACCACACACACCACACATACACCACTGTATGCACAGTTTGTCGCTGTCTCACACACACATACACACACACACACACACACACCACATTACAAGAAACAGGGTGTTTATTTCATATTCTTTTTACTTATTTATTTTTATTGAAAATAATTTTTCATACAGTTTATTGTGATCATGGTTTTCTTTTCCTCATCTCATTTCGATCCTCCCAACCTTTCTACCCAGCCAAATCTATCTATCTATCTATCTATCTATCTATCTATCTATCTATCTATCTTCTTTCTCTTTAGGAAACAAACCAGGACAATGATAAAAGTTTTTTTAAAAAATGGATAAAACAGAACAGAGGAAAAAAAAAAAGAATGGAAAGAAAAAGCACAAGAAATACAGATACAGCACACATACAAACCCCATAAAAACAAAAGCTGGGAACTATGATATGTGAGCAAAAGACAAGTAAGGTTTCAAAAGAAGCCCAACCAAAGCAATATAGGACAAAATGTCAAAACTGTGACCGAGTTCATTTTGTATTGGCCATCTTTGCCCATAATCTTTGAAACGGGCCACGGTAGGTGCAGGGAGTCAACTCTGGCAAGTTTGCTAATGAGCATTCGAGAAGAAACAGCCATTGAGCCTTCCTTGCTGTTGCCAGCTGCTGTAAGTACTACATAACTACTGAGTGTGACCCACTGACGCTTACATCACCACAGAACCAAGCATCTAAGGGCAGCATGCTCCCAACTTGTCAATCTTTTCTTTCAGACCTTGCTCTTTAAGTGAAAAAAGTAAAGAACTGATTGTGTCTTCTGATAGAATGTAAAAGGTCAATTCTTCTTCTACACTTTCATCTGCATTATTTATTTTCCAGGTAAGCCATAAGAACTGGTATTTAGGAATTGTTAGAAATATGCATTTTCAACGCTTTAAATATATTAAAATAATAACATATACTTACTTCAATTGTCTTTGACAGTAAGTGAGTATGAGGAAAATTATGCTTGTATACTTCATTAGCAACAGTATTCACATCAATAGCAGCCACCACATGTGCAGGGATATGACTTTCTGTAATGACAGAAAATATCTTCAGAGGTCTTCAGTATCAGCCCATCATCAAAAAAAGCCAAAACAGCAGAATCCAGCAGTGTGCTGACTCCTCCTCAGCTGCCCAGCTGGATCTCAGAGCATAAGGACGACTGAGGCACACAGCAAAGGTTTTCAGTACTACTTCTAGTTCGTCTCTCTGGCAGCATTCCGAGTACTAAGAATAAGACTTTGACTTTCTTTTTCTTTTCTTTCTTTCTTTCTGTCCCCATTAATTAGTTTATTCACTTCACATAGCTCCTCTCCCATCCCCTTCCCCTTTTCCTCTGATAAAGGGAACCCTCCCCCACAACCCCATACCAACCTACCCTGGCACCTCAAATCACTGCAGGACCAGGCACATGTTCCCCCACTGAGGCTCAATAAGTCAGCCCAGTTAGTGGAACAGGATCCACAGGCAGGAAACAGAGTCAGGGACAGCCCTCACCCCAGGTGTTGGGGAACCTGCATGAAGACCAAGCCGCACATCTGCTACATATATGCGGAGAGGCTTAGGTCCAGTCCATGTATGTTCTTTGGTTGATGGTTCAGTTTCTGGGGGTCCCTAAGGGTCCATGCTAGTTGATTCTGTTGGTCTTCCTATGGGGTCCCTGTCCCCTCCAAGTACCTCAGTCCTTCCCTTAACTCTTCCATAAGACTCCCAAGTTCTGTCTAATGTCTCACTGTGGGTCTCTCCATCTGTTTCAGTCAGCTGCTGGGTGGAGCCTCTCAAAACTTCAACTTTTTTAAGTTGTCTTAGGAGATTGCTTTCCTTTCTTATTAAGTTACATGCTTAGGCCAAAAACAGTTTTCCAAATTAAATAAAAACCAAGAACACATAAAACACTCTAAAAGCCCTACTATTCAGAAGTTCATAAGTAAATTACAATGTGTTCTCACCTTCCTATGTTAAAAAAAGCTGGTTCAAAATACCACGGAAAATGTTACTATGTTTATTTTGTAGTAACAGTTTAATGAGATACAATTTACACACAAAAGAATCAGCCTGTCCAGAGTTCAATGTTTAAATGAAGTAAATGCATTAGTGTCCAAATATAAAAGGTTCAAAGTCTACAAACTTACATTTCTGACAGAGTTGAAGAGGACAGAGAGAAGAGGCGCATGTGAAGGTTCGCCTTGCTGCTAAGGAAACACGTTTTCAAAGAATCTTAACGTATTTTTGGTTGTAATAAAAGTTAGAACTCTGCAAATATGGCTGTTGCTGTACCTCATGACTACCAACCTGTTACCTCAAAATGTACAAAATCAGTTATGCACAGACACTGTTCAAACTCTGGAAGAAACATAGGGAATTTTAAACATAAAAACATCTGAAACTTAAGAAAATCACTGGTTAACACAAGATTACACAGTAGATCCCAAACAGCTCTCACTATAGTAGGCAATTGTTGATTAACAACCAGCTTTCCTTGGTCTAGACATTTAAAGAGAAGGAAAATCAGGGTCTAAGGAGCTAAACTCACAAAGCAGGCACCTGCACAGACCATAGGACAAAGGCAGAGAAAGACTTACATGCTCAGAAAGCCGCTGCTACCGTACACTAAGTCCTAGGAAAGATACGTTCATGAAAAAAGAGGGACTTAAATGTCTCCAAGTGAATATTCCCTGTCTGATAGCCCCGAGTCACTCAGCTATCCCCACAGGCACTTCCTGTCTGTGGAAAAGAACTGTCCTCTGTGCATTTCACGTGGGACTAGACTACTTAATACCACGTGGCTGCCTCTGGCTGAATTGAAACTTAATAACTAGTTTCTTGATTTAGAATATTTGAGGTTATAAATTATATCTTTGTTTAAAAAGCATGAAAGACCTCAAAACCTAAAACACAAAGACCTTTAAGCCAAAAGGTATACAAAGATTAATTTTTAAAAATCACAAAACGTATTAATTGAAGCCACTAGTCACTCTGAGAACTCAGAATTTGGCTTTGATAAATATGTAAACTGCAGTCTTTCTGGTACAGCCTGCTTGCTGCTCTCCACAGAGACAGGCAGGGTGCCCGGGAGTGCTTACTGTGACTTTCATCTTTTTTCAGGTTGACTGAAAATCTAATCAAGTGCTAAATCTAGATCATAATCAATAATTAATTTTATGTTCTTGTATTATATGCCTGGAGGACACAAAACCTGACAAAACACAATGGCCAAATGAGGGTTTCATCTGGGGATTCAAACCCTGATGAACTGATTCTCAGGGAGCAATGGAGCTTTAGAATCAATAAGTAAGTGCACTGTCCTCATGGACTGATGCACAGATTTACACTGTTATAAAGTTAGAACCTACTGCATTACCAGAAGAAGTCATTTCCATTAGGTAAACGCACGCACACACACACACACACACACACACACACACACACACACACACACATATATATATATATATATATATAGAGAGAGAGAGAGAGAGAGAGAGAGAGAGAAAGGTGAAATTCAGTGTTAAGCTGACATTTCACAGTTTGCTATTTGGATGAGGATGCTCACCCAGTACCAAAACATTACTAACTTCAACTTGATTTTCAAACAATGTTTAGGTATAGCTATGCTTCTAAGAGGAAATCAAACTCATAGATAACAGTGGGAAAAGCTTTGAATGGCAGAGACAAGTTTTTAAAATGTGAAGCTGAACATGTCAAGGTAGACAGAATGCACTAGAATTTTGCCCATGTGACCTCCTTCACCTGAGACACAAGAGTAATTCTCGAAGCAGCAAGAACCGGGAAAGGAACCTAGCAGGATTTTGGAAGTAGTAGGAGGGACGTGCTTTTTGGCCTCTGATCCAGTGCTGGGTCTGGATTTTACCTGCAATTTTTTCAGTCCATATTCTGGACCTCATATTTATTACCAGGAAACACTTCTGTTGTTTTTAAGAGGAGACAGTGAGGTCAGAGAAACACAATGCACACAGTTGCAAAGGCTGTCTGGCGGGGTCTACATGGAAATGAGAACTCCATGCTACCATTTCTGAGGACTAACGTCTACAAGGCAAGTTTACCTTTGAGCAGCAGTCATTTCCTTGCTTTTCTGCCCGCTGCTTATGAAGACACTACAGGGAAGAACTCAGCTGGCAGCAGAAGTTACAATTTCATTCTCTACCCAGCCTAATAAATAAACTTTTTATGCATAGTTACTAAGTAGGAGAAATACCAATAATTTTTTACGTAAAATGGCAAATTCATTCAAGCAGTTCATGGTGAAATAAACAGCTCTTAAAAACTTTTGTCTTTCTTTTTTTATTAGATATTTTCTTCATTTACATTTCAAATGCTATCCCCTTTCCTAGTTTCCTCTCCAAAAGTCCCCTATACCCTCCCCCTGCCCTGCTCCCCAACCTACCCACTTCTTTATCATCTACTTTCTGAGCTGGCCCATATAAAGGCTGGGTAAATATTTGAATGACCTCATACTCACACCTGAGACATTTTACCAGGTAAGTATGTTAACAGTGACCTCTAGTTGTGAAACAGTAGATCAGTGAGTATATCAAAGGTCTATTCTTTCATTCAGAGTAACAGCCTAACTGGGAGTAAAAACACTAAATACAAGTGACCTGTAAAGATTTTTAATGTAAAATATTTGATAACTGGGACCACTGAGACAGGTAAAGGCATCTCTGCTAACTGAGCCTAACAATATACACTTGACCTCAGGGACCGCGCAGTGGGAAGAATTGACCCACCACTGGAACGAACATGAAGGATGTGGCACATGCACCCCCCAAATATGTACATACATACATATATATGTACATACATACATTCACACACATATGTGTATAAAATCACTTTTAAATGTTCCTATTCCTATTAGCAAGTATGCTTCCTGGCGTTTCTTAAAAGTTGTTTACATCTAGATATTGCTAAGAAATGATTTTGACACATAAAATGAAAACTTGCCTTCCACCCCTCAATGATCCATTTAGTGTCCTCTGAAAGTGTTGCAAGTTTAGCTAATAGTCAACCATGTTTACTTTGGGTCAAGACACTTGCCAGAGTACTGCTCCCAACACCCCACTTAGTACAGTAGGCTCTGCATGAGTATGCTGAGATCTGTGAACTGAGATCTAATTATTCCCTTGACACTTCATCTTAGAACTGAAACATTGTTTTCAACAAAATATAGAAAGACATAGCAGATGCAGAGAAGTGACACAAGAGAGAGATATGACAAGTTACTGAGTGAAAAGGAACTCATGAGGGAAGCATAAAAGGTAAAGTTGTCACATCAGGAAATACAGTTCAAAAAAGAACAGATGAATTTTGAAGGGGACTTCAGAAAGGAAATTGAGGCACAAGAACTGTTTTTCTAGGAAGAGTTGCCAGGAAGCAGCCACTACAGTGCCTTTCAATACAGCTGCCTTCAAGCAGCCTCCTGTCTGCTACAGCGCCCCCTACAGCGCCCCCTCTCCACACAGGGCTTCCTGTCTGCTCCTCAGTCTACACTCAAGCTTCCCTCAGATCAGCAGAGAAAGGCCATTTGAGAGTCACTTTTGCCAGGGCCACAGAGTGAGGCAGACATTACCCTTGGTCCTTAGACATAACCTGGAGGGTTAAGGAGTGTTGATTTCCCAGGGCAAGCACTGCCCTAAAAACTGTGTTTCTCAATAGAGGTGCTGAAATTAAGAACTAAGCTATAGCAGCTCCTCCGCGGATGGGGCTCCATGATGGCCAACAGCAGGGAGATTCCATATTTGCATGGTCTGACATGATACACTTAGCCTGTGGCCAGCACAACTGAGGAACTGAATTTCTAACTCCATCTTAATTTAAATCTAAATAGCTGCATGTGGCTGGTGGCATCTGTGCTGAGCTTATAGTCACCCGGCTCATCAATACAAGTCCCAGTCCCAGTCAGCACTGTACAGTGGGGAAACAGTGGAAGAGAACCTCATGTTGAAATCCTCACAAGCTACAGAGCATTGGGAAATGTACTCATCCTCGTGACTTCAACTTCCTCATTAATGAAATGGATATGTAAAATAGTTCCCATAAAGGGCTCCTATGAAAAATAAATGAAGTCAATAAAATATCTAGCAACAGGAGATACTCAGTAATTATTAAAATTTCCACTCACTACTTAGCATTTATCTGAAATACTGTAAGTTACAACAAAATGGTGATGGTGGTTTAACTTTTATCAATATTAAAGCTAGGAGATTAGACCAATGAGAAATTTCAGAAGTATTTTTTTAAAGTTTTAGAGTAGCAAAGGCAGGAAGCCTCAGAAGAGTAAGGAGAAGGCTTTAACCTCCATTAAAAACAGTAAGGAAACTGACTAAAATGTGACCTAAGAACAGACCAAGAAATGAAGGATTTTCCTGGCCTTGCTATCAGCCCACGGGGTGACAAGAGGGAACAGGGATGGGCGAGGCAATCCTGTCCCTCCCTCCCCAGTATGAATTGCGTGTCTGTCTAACTTGCAGAAAGGTAGTCCAAACAAAAAAACTTCTCAAGATACTTCCTGTCCCAGTACTTAATGAGTGTTTAGGTAAAGAGGGTGAATCTTCAGACCATCTTTCATGATCTGTCATCTTCGACCCAGACCTCAGTGTTAGTTTTTTGTTAGAAGCAGAAAACTACTGCAAGAGGAAGACTCCTTTACTTTGTTCTCTATTCGCTTTTTCTAACTGTATTGTTATCTACATGGTGGGGTGGGAGGGCTCAGGAGTGGTTTACTTGGTAACAGTGCGTGCTCTGAAGCCAGGAGGTCCTGAGTCCAAATCACTAGCTTTCACAGAAAAACCCAGGATGGCTGTGCATTCTCCCAATCCACAAGGAGTAAAACTGAGACCTACCCAAAAACAAAAACAAAAACAAAAACAAAAAAACAAAACAAAACAAAAAAAACAAAAAAACCACTAATTCCTGGTGACATGATGAATCAGTATTTTAAGTTCTACACAAAAATTTACAGGTAGCTTTAAATGAGTTTATATTTACAACTTTAATGCCAACCAGTCTGTGATGAGTTTTGTCATTTGCAGAAAACACTTCTACTAGTCAGTCAGGTGACTGCACACTAACACATCTTTGCTTCTATGAAGAAACGCATTTCAAACGTCAGCTTCAGAAGCAGACAATAGCAATGCAGCACCCTGAGTCATCAAGTGCTGCAAACAAAAAATATATCTAAATCAACATTCCGCAGGTGTCCTGAGGTAAGAAGGAAGGATTCCTCAACTCTGCATGCAGGAACACTTCTTACAGCGACTCTATTAACTACTCCTACACGCAGATCCTAAATACAGTAAACAGAGAGACGGCTGTTTGTAAATGGCATCCCCAGGATTTTTTATGAAACATGTAATATTTTCAGCTCTATGGTCTACAAATTTTCTGGTTATTAGGCCTAGTTATCTGGAAATGTGCACTAAAGAAAAATGTGGACAAGTGGGTAGATACACATGTAAACTACATGTGTGTATGGGAACAGATATATTTAAAAGACAATCCACATCTATTAGTACAAAGTAAAAACCATGCTGTTCTCTGACCAAGCTAATTACAAAAGATCTTGTTGAGTCATGCCCAACAGTTGCAAGTGTCTCTGTGTGGTTTACACAGACACCAGGGAAGACGGCATGTTGTCAAAGCTATCTTCATAATGAAATTTGGAGGAGATGCAAACTTTGCTTCTTTGCATTATTCAATTTCTTAAAGATAATAAGGGTGACCTGCTTCTTGGTTTGTCTGTCTGTCTGTCTGTCTGTCTGTTTTATTGGGTCTAATTGGTTTTGGAGACAGGGCACCACCATGAAGCCCACACTGCCTTACACTTCAGATCCTCCCAACTCAGATTCTAAGTTCTGGGATAACAGGCATGCCTCACCAGGACCCCAGAGAGTTACTACTTTTACAATCAGTACAAGTCAAACTTCAAATAACTTTTCTTGTATGTGAATAAAAGGATTCAATATTCTTTTTGTAATGAGACTGAGAAATAACAGGAAAATATCAAAGATGAATAACCAAGGATACTCCATAAACCACAACTGTTAGGCTGTGAGCACACATATGACTCAAAGAAAACAAAAACAAAATAAGAGTTAAAGTTCTTTACAGAAAGAAAAGCAATTAGCACATGCCCCAAAATGCAATGCTTACATGAAGAATTCAAGGGAAATGAACTATTTAAATAATGAATAAGTAATACAAACACATGATACAGCTGATTCTGTATGTGTCACTTGTAAATTTACTTTGTGGAAACAGAACTAGTTGGTAAATGTCCCACCATTATAAAATAGTTACAATGTTCTTTGCTGGTATTTCTCAATAATTAATAATTTTACAATGCTTGACATATTCAGGTAAAAGTCAGTGAAAACTATGAGAGGACAATTAACAGTATTCTAACTCTAGTTAATTATCAAAAACTATCACAAAAATTTAATTATAGGGGATGGAGAGATGGCTCAGTGGTTAAGACCACTTATTGCTCTTCCAGAAAAACCCCCAGTTCAGTTCCTAGCACCTATGTTGGGTGGCTCACAACTACCTGTAACTCCAGCTCCAGAGAATCTAACAGTCTTTTATGGTCTTGTCCAGTGCTTACACACAGACAAACATATACACATATATAGATACATATATAGTATGTGTTATATAATATATACATATATGATAATGTAATATATAATTACATAATGTGTATATATACATATACACATATGGCATAGATAATACATGGCATCATTCATAAAGATCTCCCAAACTAACATGAAAATCCTGTTTGAATGTGTCATTCTGAGTCCAGTTTGCTTAACAGTTCATTCTTTTTGGAAGCATATACCTTTCATTGATATTAACGTAGAATTTCAACCACTACACTATAAATGTTATAAAGTTAGCATAATTATTACCTGATTTTTAATCACTGAGAAAGATTAAAGTGAAACCAGTTAACTAGGAAAAAAAAAGAGGATATTACTTAATATAATTATACTTCCTTCATCTTTTTCTTAACTCTTACAATGCATGTCCATCTCACAGATAAGGCATGTACACTTAGAAATGCTAAATAACTTTCAAATTTTCACACAAGCATTATGAGTCAACCATCACTCATCTGACTTCAAAATAAAGGCAGGCTTTTATCTCTCAAAGAAACTGACAGCACTTGAAGGCCAGGCAGCTTCAAACATTTATCAATTTCTTCCAAAGGTTATTTTAAACAATATATAATAACTTTCTATAGCTTTACAATTTATAACAATAAGTGCATACATGTGTCCATGCACACAGAGACCACAACAGGATGCTGGGTGTCCTCCTCCATTACTCTCTGTGTTAATGCTTTGAGACAAGGTCCCCTAAAGAGGTAGACACCATTTCCATCTGAGCAGTGAGCTCTCAGAGTCTACCTCTACAATGCTATGGCTGCAGTACATGTAACTATGTCTAGAGTCTTACATGGGTGCTTGGGTTTAAACTGCAGTACATGTAACTATGCCTAGAGTCTTACATGGGTCCTTGGGTTTAAACTGCAGTACATGTAACTATGCCTAGAGTCTGACATGTGTGCTTGGGTTTAAATTCAGGTCCATGCCCTCTGACTTAAAGAACAAGTGCTCTGGCCCACTCCTGGACCTATAAATATTTTTTAATTTAATTTAATGCATACTCTTTTTTTGTTTCGTTTTTTTGAGACAGGGTTTCTCTGTGTAGCTCTGGCTGTCCTGGAACTCACTCTGTAGACCAGGCTGGCCTCGAACTCAGAAATCCGCCTGCCTCTGCCTCCCGAGTACTGGGATTAAAAGCTTGTGCCACCACCGCCCAGCTTTTTTTTGTTTGTTTGGTTTTGGTTTTTTTGTAATGCATACTCTTACCACTCCCTTTTGATATATTATTGTGTCCTCATTTTATAGAAGATAATGAAACAGAAAATGTTTGGAGTTTGACCATTTTTTATGATTTATTTTCTTACTTTATGTATATGAGTACACTATTACTGTTTTCAGACACACCAGAAGAGGGCATCAGATGCCATTACAGATGGTTGTGAGCCACCATGTGGTTGCTGGGAATTGAACTCAGGACTCTGGAAGAGCAGCCAGTGCTCCTTACAGCTGAGCCATCTCTGCACTCTCAGAGTTTGCCCATTCTTAAGCATATACCCAAGAGAATACAAAGCAAGAATCCAAACAGATACTTATAGGCCAATATTCAGAGAGAGATTATTCACAATAGCAAGCAGGTTGAAAATCTTTATCTAGTAACAATGAATAAATAGACAATACTGTTATCTATACAGCAATATATTATTCAGCCATAAAAAGGAATGAGGCATTGACACATTCTACAGCACAGATGAACTTTGTAAACATTGTGTAAATTGTTAAGCTAGACATCAAAGAACAGATTATTCTACTTATGAGGTACCTAGAAGAGATAAGACCAAAGTAGAATAGAGGCTTTAATATCTTCAGGAAGAGAGGCGCTAAAATATTTTTAAGTGGGTGCAATGCTTCTGTCTGTGATGATGAAAATGTTTGAAAACTAATAATGTTTACAATTGTATGACTTCGTAAGCACACTTGCTGTTGATTAACTGTACACTGAAACACAAAATGACACATTTTATAGTGTGTATATATGTGTATACACACATTTACAACAATAAAATATTCCATTGCAAATATTATCTAGAAGTGGACAAATTAGCAGCCAATATTCTTACTACTGCTCTTCATCTAAGTTAGTGAATGGGACCAATGGTAGTAACGAAGTGTGGCTAAGAGATCTGCTAGACAGATCTAGGTTAGGCTTCTGGCTCTACCACCAAGCTAGCTTATTACAGACTCAGAACAGGTCCTGACATGTAGATGCCCTTAATAAAAGGTAAAGCCAGCTGTCACTGTTATTAATCTTTATTAGCTGCATAAATAAAGAAAAACACCAGGATGTACTACTTCCTTACAGATAAATTTAAAACCAAAGTTTATCTAACATACAAACACTAAAAAAGATTAATAATTAAATATTAATTGTTATTAATTAATATGATTAAGACCTCTTCTATAAGCAAACCTCAAACCGAAGATGTAGGGAGCTTTCGGTAACCAGAAAGTTACTTTGGATAACAGGGAAAGTATTTCTTAACAGGTCATATATTAACTAACATAAGGCAGGTTAAAAAAAAAAAAAAAGCTATCGTAGAAAAGTTTGAATTTGCAATCTCTGAGAGGCAACAGAAGCAAAAGTAAAAGTAAAGGCTAGAACTTAGGGACTTTCAAGAGTGAAGGAATACAAAAATCTTGCTCCACTTAGCTTCTTGTTACTCTAGTTAATAAAAAGAGAAGCAAAGTTTCCTTTTTGCATTTGTCTTAGTCTTAGCAACTTCAGGACAGACGTGCTTGCACATGTGCACAGACACACACACACACACACAAACACGCGCCCGCACACCCACTGTCACTTCATATCCCAAGTGCCTAAAATACAGTACTGGTCAATGGAGTTCACCAAGTAAATATTTCTGAGTTATCACAAAAGTGGGTAGAGACCAAAGAAATTACGAAGCTTCCAAACCTAAGTGACAGCAAACTAATTTCTAAGCTGCTACAGTGTGTCAAGCACATTACTGTTTTTAATTCTCCCCCTTCACACTAATACTTGTACATTTCTATCTTGAACTGCAGTTATCCCCCTGCTCCAACCCACCCCCGCCCGCTTTCGTGACTTCCTCCAAGCCCAGTGACAGCCAGTCTAGAATTTGGATCTTGGCTTTGGGCAAAGGGCTCGCCCTTGCCTTAACTTTGTCTGAAGCAACTTAGGTTCATTTGGCTGCACACGAATGCAGCCTCACAAACAGTACCATGGGGAGCCGGCCTGCTTAGGCTCCAAGGATTGGGGCCAGAGTAGGGGAGTCTCAGCCTGGAGGGGCGGACCAGGGAGGCTCACTAAAGTGGTTTCCAGGGCAACCGAGGTCGACCGCACCAGGTCCCGCCCCACCGCCCCGCCGCCCCGCCCCTCCGCGGCGCGAGAGCCGGAACCTGCGGCCCCAAGTGAATCCAAGAGAAGCTGTCTGTCCGCTCACCTCGCAGCGCGTGGTGCATGCCACCAATGCCACTGTACAGCTCCAGGACACGCAGAGGTTCCATCCTCTCGCAACCGCGACCGCGGCCTGGAAACTAGGCCTACCGGTTCTCTGCGTCTCTTACTCCCCCATGTCCGCTCCGTTCCCTTCGCTTCTGGTTCCGCGGCTTTTCAGTTCCCCCAACCCCCTGTTCCTCTAGCTGCAGATTAAGATCACAGTTTGGAGCCCGGGGGCTAGCAGGGCTAGGAAGGGGACAAAGGACAGACAAACTATTAATAAGGCCTCCCAAGTGAGAGACTGCCGCTCCTTAGCCTGATTTGTGCTTTTTCCTCCTTGTTTTGTGTTTTCTGAGGCCTTGAGTAGAGAGCTGAAACCACCCTTGGCTTTGAAGTAAATTACTGATTAGAACACAGTCTTTTTGTTTGTTTGGTTTTGGTTTTTTTGTTTGTTTGTTTTTAACTGCAGGTTCCTTTTGTTCTTTTAAAGTCTGACCTGATCAAGCAATTCTTTGAGGAATCTTGGGCACATATCTATATGCTCTCTGGTGTGCCTGTGCGAGAGTAAGAAGTTAAGTCCTACCAGGCTCTTTCCTAAAGAAAGCTCCAGAATTACAAGTACTTAAAGCCGATCCCTCTGAGCCCATTCATAATAGGGAGGATGCCTGCTATAAATGAAAATAGGACTCATCCTATTTACCCCGACACATGCTGTTTCTTTTTATTGAAAACAGATTTTCTTCTTCACATAATATATCCTGATTGCAATTCCTCCTCCTTTACTGAAGTACCCCTAGCTCCTCCCCACCCCATCAAGATCCACCCAGTTTCTGTCTCTCATTAGAAAACAAATGGGCTTCTATAACAATGAAATAAAACAAGACAACAAAAACTAACACATCGGTATTGAGCAAAGCAAACGGGGGGGGGGGGGCGGGGGGGGGCGACGGGAGACAAGAAAAGGCCCAAGAAATGGAAAACCCATTTGCACACTCATAAAAACACTTAACTGGAAACCATAATAATAAATGCAAAGAGCAGTAGGGTAAAAAGAGAGAAGAAAATATATAAATAAAATAAAATAAAATAAAATAAAATAAAATAAAATAAAATAAAACATAAGTTAAAAATTGAAGGAGGAGGAGCCCTGGCACAACATTATAAGACAAAGACTCTCCAATGATGCTATTGAGTTCATTTCCTGTTGGCCATCAACTGCTGGGCCCACGGCCTACTCTTAAGAGTAGTTTGTTTCCCCAGTGAGATTCCCTTGGAGGAAAACAAATCTTCATTTGCAGGAGGTTATCAACCAGATATTGTTCTGAATTAGGGATGGGATGTGCCCAGTTCTCCTTGCAGCTCTAGGGCCCCACACGGTGCAGGCCTGTGCATGCTGCCTCAGTCTTTTTGAGTTCAATATGTGTTGATCACATTGATTTAAAGGGCCTTCGTTTCTTGGTTGTCCTCCATTCCCTCTGGCTCTTACACTCTTCCCATCTCCTCCTCCATGGGGTTCCCTGAGCCCTTAGGGAAGGGATTTGATGGAGACATACCATTTATGACTGAGCATTCCAGTGCTCTCTACAGAATGTCTGGCTCTGTGTCGCTGTTTTTATTCCCATCTGCTACAGGTGAAAGCTTTCTCTGAGGATGACTGAACAAGTCACTGACTCTCAAACTCTCAAACAACCCAAGCTGTTGCTAAAACTATAAGTTGCTCTCCACAAACCAACAGCAAGTCCGAATTGCTGAAGACAATACCTGCACAACTCATTGAACATGAAGAAGTTAAGTTGGTTCCTACATAAAGCCTCAGCATGCTAACCTCTTTGGTCTAGGAAGTTACTCTGCATGCTAGCTACCAAAGGAGAAATGTAAACACCATCCTAGTCACAGACCCTTTGATATACACTGCTGTTCTCTCTGAAAGTTATGTTAGTACAATGGTGGCCTAAACCCTGTGAAAATAGCCAACCAATATCAATTGGACTTAAGGCCCAATTTTTTAAAGGCCAATATACATTGTCCTTTATGTTTTCTGCACTCGTTAGTCACTTATTTTGGTAAGAAAGGATGTTGTATGGTAGAAGGACGGTTCAAAACTAGAATTTAGCCTTTAGTAACTGGTTGTGTGACTTTGAGATAACCTGTTTTCCTCGTCATGAAGAGGAAGAGGGAAGAAATGGTTACTGAGTGTTTCGCAGTCCCAACAAACCATCCTTGGGTTAGTATTTGATAGAGTAGTCTCTGATTTAGCCCCACATTCGAACTGAAACGTCTAGACAGAAAACTTTATATATATATATTATTAGATATTTTCTATACATTTCAAATGCTATCCCAAAAGTTCCCTATACCCTCCCTCCGCCCTGCTCCCCTACCCACCCACTCCTGATTCTTGGCCCTGGCATTTCCCTGTACTGGGGCATATAAAGTTTGCAATACCAAGGGGCCTCTCTTCCCAGTGATGGCCGACTAGGCCATCTTCTGCTACATATGCAGCTAGAGATACAAGCTCTGGGGGTACTGTTTAGTTCATGTTATTGTTCCACCTATAGGGTTGCAGACCCCTTCAGCTCCTTGGGTGCTTTCTCTAGCTTCTCCATTGGGGACGCTGTGTTCCATCTTATAGATGACTGTTATCATCCACTTCTGTATTTGCCAGGCACTGGCATAGCCTCATTCAAGACAGCTATAACAGGGTCCCTTCAGCAAAATCTGACAGAAAGCTTTTTAAATGTCTTAGGAAAATAGAATATTTAGCCAACCCAGCTTATAGAAACTACATACACACTAATATATTTAATGAAAAGTTTTTCTAGCACTAATTATGCAATATTAATATTATCAATATATATTCATAGTAAAATGTAAAACTATAAATAGGAAACTACACAGTCTCAGATATTTGTATATATACTCAACAATCAATATATTAAATAAATCTAGAACAGTGGTCCTCTACCTTCCTAATGCTGGGACGCTGTAATACAGTATCTCATGTTGTAGTTACCCCCAACCATAAAATTAGTTTCTTGCTACTTCATCACTGTGATTTTACTATTGTTGTGAATTGTGATGTAAATATCTGCTATACAACCCCCCAAAGGAGTCCTGATCTGCAGGCTGAGAATTGCTGATCTAGAATTTGTTCAGCTATAAATTGAAGTAATTATGACCAAAGATCTTACTCCATAGGGAAGTCAATACATACACAAATGGCAGAGTTAAGATAATAGCTTCCTGGGGGGCGGGGGTGGGGGGAGCGGGAAAGACCAGACCTCACACAGGTTGGTGACATTCTGATGGCAGAAAGGTTTAAGTGTCTTCACACTGTGGCCTCAATATCCTCTTCTTTCTTCATTATATTTTCTTTTCTCCTTGATCTCTGCTATAATACCTCTTGCCATTCCCCATACATCCCGTCTCTTCTCTGCATATATTGTTTGCTGTGTTCTTTGCCTTGCCTAGAAATTCTGTGGAACCTTCTTAATGGACTCCTAGGATAAAAATTCAGCTCATTTCCATTACTCATGTTGAAATGGAGATCTTCTTGTTTCTAGAACTACACTCTTTCTATTTTCTGTGGCCCAGTTTTCAGCTCACAGAAAACATGTCTTTTCTTTAACGTAATATTTCCTGTCTAAAGTTAACCACACATGATGGTTACTTCAAAGATGGAAACTAGGGCTAGAGACATGGCTCATGGTTACCCCATGATTACTTCTGCCACTAAGCTTGATGATCTGAGTTTAGTGCCCAGGCCCCACATGGTAGAAGGAGAGAAGAGGACCCCTTGAGCTGTCCCCTTTATGTGCATACTATGACACTCATGCTCACACACTGATTCATGGATACCATGCACTTTCGTACATTTCAGCAAAGAAACTTTACAATGATAATTTACAATGAGTAACACTTGTAGATGTTAAGGCCTTCTAGAATCCAGTTGATGGTACTGACTGTGTTCTTTGAGAACAATAAGGAGGCTTGGACAGTGGTGGCACAGTGGGAAACCACTGACTCAGACTGTCACATTAGTAGATAGAGAGAAAAAATGGAAAATAGAAACAAATACCAAAACTTGTCATTTGTAGTGAATTTTCTCTCAAAAAGGAAAATCAATTTCTAAATCAATGTACATGAACACCATGAAAGTAAAGGTACATATGTAAAATATATCAGAAATAGTTGACACAATATAATACCAAGGAATACATTAAAATAATAATAGCACACTTTTGATCATTGAGGGGTTTCATTGAATGTCTTGGAATCTAAACACGTGTCCTTCTTTCTCTCTTGCCTGCCACTAATAACTTCCAAAACTCAGCGAAGTCTGCCAAATGCTTAAAATATTCTTGGCAGGCATCTTTGAGTTTCTTTTATCCAAGTGAGTCTTTATTCACAAGTGAAATGTGATGTGGATTCCTACATAGGCTCAAATCTGAAGAGACAATACCTAGCTTATGCCAGCTTCTGAAATGAACGAGCAGAATGTTGGCTTACATAGAAAAAGAATGGCTCTTATAAATTGCAGAGGAAATGAAACAGTAATCATTTAGAATAAATTAACAATAAATGTCCTCAGGAGAAAAATTATATTCAGAAGAAATGTTCAGAGTTACTTTTAGAGTATGTCTCTGCACTGACTTTGAAGAAATGGTTCTATAATGAATTGTGTCATGGATAAAATGCAATCTCAAGTGCCAGAATATAGATGGAGTTACGGGCCTGAATTTCCAGCCAGTCTGGTCTGAGGAAAGTCATTTAACCTCTGAGACTTATTATTTTTAAGAGGTAGCAATAATAGAAAGCATGGCTCTAAAGATTAAGTGAGGATTAAAAATATTTAGCCTAAAGTTATAGTTTAGAAATAAAATGCCCCCTAATGTCATGTGTAGAAGACTTGCGTGTTGATATTATTGAGAAGTGATGTGAACATGAGGGTGCTAATTTTGTCAATAGACTGATCATAGGTGAATGGACTGTTGGGTTGTGAGGACTAAGTGGGAGAAAATAGGTCACTGGGTTTCTTCATTTGATGTGCACATCTCATTCCTGTCTTTCCTATCTTTCCTCTTTCTATCTTTCCTCTGGTTCCTCAACACCATAAAACAAACAGCTTCCTCATAACCCTTACTTCCACGATGTTGCATCTTACCTCAGAGTCAAAGCAACAGATCTAAGTCAGCTTTGGTCTGAAATTGTGAAACTAAATCATATTTCCTATTCAAACCATTAGTTAATAGTTGAACACTGATTGTCAGCTGAACACTTAGCTGTCAACTGGACATAGTCTAGAATCACCTGAAAAGGAGTCTCAATTGAGGAATTGCCTAGATAAGACTTGACTGCGGGTCTTTCTATGGCAGGACTGTTTTGATTATTTGTTGATGTAGGAGGGTCTAGCCCACTGTGGACTGCTCCATGCCCTAGGCAGGCAGCTCTAATTTATATTTAAAAGTCAGCTAAGCATGAGTCTGACAGCAAGCCAGCAAGCAGAGTTTGCACATGGTTAATACTTCCAGCCTCTGCTGATTTTCCTGGATAATTGACTGTGAACTGAAACTGTATTATATTATATCCTCTCTTCCCCTAAGATACTCTAAGGCAGCGTTTTCACACAGCAACAGAAAAGAAGCTAAATATTGAATTAAAATAGAGTTCTCAAAAAATTCCTTTTATGGAGGAAAAGAAATTCACAAGCAAAAATTTTAGACAAACATTCCATCTCCTTTCCAGTGTCCAGTCACCTTGGTGATAGATTGTCACCTAGGAAAAGAAACAGGGAAGGAAATGTGTTCTCTCTGGAACAGGATAAGCTATCAAGAGAAAAAGACCAGATGGAAAATGAACTTCCTGGCAACTTTAAAGAGAAGTAATTTCCTGTTGAAAAGTATATTCTACAACATACAGCTGTACATATTATTATCTTCAGGTTACTACCAAAAGAAAAGTGATACATTTTAAAAGGCAGAATCCAAAGGAAACTTACAGTTTCTCTAAAAATGTAGAAGCTATGAGCTGGCTTAATTATGTCAGTTATAGGTAATAACACTGATTTTCTTCTTTTGGCACATGCCTTTAATCCCAGCACTCGGGAGGCAGAGACAGGCAGATTTCTGAGTTCAAGGCCAGTCTGGTCTACAAGTGAGTTCCCGGACAGCCAGGGCTATAACAGAGAAACCCTGTCTCGAAAAACCAAAAAAAAAAAAAAAAAAAAAAAAAGTTTTGGGAAAAAACTTCAAGATTGTGTTTTAGTTAAAGATAATAGGATTCTGTCTTTGAAATATCTTTTATGGTCTTATAGACAGTTTGAGCTAGAAGGAACCTTAACAATTATTTGCCCAGTGATTTTCATACTACTCTTTGGAGATAGAGCATTTTTTCCAAATACCTTTTATTTAGAATCGGTGTAGAGAGATACGGTAAAACAGAGCACATGTACACAAGGAGACATACACTCACACATACATACACGTATACACACAGAGATGCCCACACAGAAGCATACATGTGTGCCACACACAGATACACATGTCCTTGGGCACACATGCACACAGATACACAAATGCACATAGACACATGCACACAAGTGCATACACAAGCACACACACAGATACACATGCACATATATGTACATAGATACACACAGAGAAACAATGTACACAAACACACACACACACACACACACACACACACACACAAACACCTCTACCCTGCTGTTGAAGCACAGATACTAGCAGACTAACAAAACCACCTGCTCATCTCTTCTACCCCATCCATCCTGTGGCTACCTCCAAATGACTTCATGGAGCCTGGATTTTAAAATGCTGATTTGTGGAGACTTAGAAATCTTGTGAATCTTTGCCTAATGCTGCAGCTTTGTACAGAACTGGAAGTCCAGCTCATGATGCTTTTTCTATACCCATTTTTTAAATTTATACTTATTTACATATTTGTGTGTGAATGTGGATATATGTGAATGTATATATTTGGGTACTCACACATGTGGCAATAAGATGACAACCAGGAAGAGTTAATTCTCTCCTCCCATTATGTGGGCTTCTGGATTGGAACTCAGGATATCGGGCTTGGAAGCAAGCTCCTTGCAGGTCCTCTTTGCACTTTACAAAAAACGTTGTCATACCACGTGATTTAGCACATTCTTTCCTAATAATACTATACCAGATTCCCAAAAGGGTATATTATGTTCTGAGAGCACAGTTCAGTGATAGAGTAAGAGCTTGTCTAGTATATATAAGGACCTGAGTTCAGTTCCCAGCATGTACTTGTGAGCACATGCATACACATGCACACACATGCATACACACACACTGCTCCAAAGAGTGTATCACCAAGAGGTCAACCTGTAAATTCCTTAAGAGGTCAATCTGTGAGCTACTTAACAAGACATCATTCCTTATTGTTTCCTACTCCAGCCTTTATTCTTCCAAGTGGAAAAAGTATGGCAAATGTTGGAACTAGAGGAAACAGTGTTTAATGGCACCAAGAGCTGTTACCTCTTTGCTCTAGTAAATTCACTTGAGAATTTAGAACTCACTAGAGGTAACTAACATACAAGCAGACCAAGGGATATGCAGAAAAAGAAGCATGTGTGCACACAGACTCCATAAAAGCCTTCTATTCTTCTCAGTCAGTTTTGATGGTTAAATCATCAAAATCAATAAACTATAACTCGAAGAAAGAGCCTATACAAGAATTGCCTATTTTACGCTTGGTTTTTTAGGTATTAGTTTGGATATACACCAGTGTTATTTGCTTATTTGCCACCATTTGCATATACCCCAAGAGTTATATCAAAACAATTGAAATGCAATAGTGCTTCTTTAGACCCAGCTTCAGTACATATGTCTATTCTATATAAGAAAAGCTGCATGTGTTCTAATTTGTTAAGAATAATGTGTTCATCTTTCCAAGTAACTTATATGAGTCTAAAACAAACACACCTTTTCCGCAAAACTCTCTTTCACTGTTGCTACAGAGAGACCATCAACTCTTATTGCACAGAATAGACTTTCTCCTGCAGATGGACTCTGAGTGTCTCCCTTCCATCTAAGGTAATCAGTACTAAGCTAAAATACCTAAATTCCCCAAAGACTTGTACTGTGTTTGGTTAGTCAAAAATACCAAGTGGCTAAAAGCGGCTACATTTTTATGGATGGCAAAGGAATGTTCTACTAAGATGATATTAAGTCAGGCAATCTTGACTAATCTATTTCAAGAAGGGTGGAGATGTTTAAAATGTTTATAAACAACTGTCGATCTTTATAACTTTTATAAATATGTGGGCTTTAAAAAGAAAAAAAGGCTGCACGTTAGTGTGAAGCCTGCCATCCCAGCAATCTGCCAGCTCAGGCCATGAGGCATAGGCAGTCTAGCAAGGTCAACGTCAACCTAGGCTATGAGACTCTGCCTCAAAGAGGAATAATAACTAGAGACTCATCCCATGGGCAAGCACCAATAGTTGACACTATTAATGATACTCCATTATACATGCAGACAGGAGTCTAGCATGGCTGTCCTCTGAAAGGCTCCATCAAGCAGCCTACTCAGACGGATGCAGACACTCACAGGCAAACAGTGAATGGAGCTTCGGGACTGTTATGGAGGAAATAGGAAGGAGATTTGCAGGCCCCACAGGGGATAGGAACTCCACAGGAAGACCAACAGAGTCAACTATCCTGGACTCTTCGGGGCTCTCAGAGACTGGATCACCAACTAAAGAGCATACATGGGGTGGACCTGGGTCTCCCTGCACATATGTGGATATTGAAGCTTGGTCTTCATGTGAGTCCAGAACAATTGGAGGCAGGGGTGGGGTGGAGTATGCTATCCCAAAGCTGTTGCCTGTACATGGGATATGTTCTTCTAGCTAGGCAGCCTTGTCTGGTCTCAGTGGGAGAGGATGTGCCTAGTCTCACAGAGACTTGATGTGCCAGGGTAGGGGAAGACCAAGGGGGGAATCCCTACCCACTCAAAGGAGAAAGAGAGGGGGAAAGGAGAAAGAGTTGTGAAAGGGAATGATGGGACGTGGGCAGTATGTGGGATGTAAAATGAATAAGTAAAAAATAATTAAATTTTAAAAATTAAAAAGGAGTAATAACAGTAATAGTAGTAACAACAGTAAATACACATAAAAATATAAAAGAATGATATTTGGTATGGTTGTGTGATACAGTGCTTGTGTGTGTGATACAGTACTTGTGTAGTCTATGCAAGGCCATAGGTTTGATCAAGAGAACCTCAAGAGAACAAAAAGGAATAAGAGAAGAAAGAAATAAGAAAGGAATAAGAGAAGAAGAAGAGTGTTGGCTCAGGGTCATAACAGTTGACGGTCACCAGGTGAAAAGACTTATTTGCAAATCACATGGTTAGATTTTTAAAGAAGGAAGGTGATAAAATAGCACTAGTTTTGAAAAAATATGAAAGTCATCCAGTAACAAGAGAGGAGGAGGTAGCTGTATTTTGAGGAAGAATTTCACACTAGGAGTTAAAAATGATTCTGGTTAGGAAGGAATGTCAGGAATCTGCAGGGCACAGCTCTCTTCACCCCTTTCATTCAAGAACTGAATGCTAGAACAGGGTGGGGAAAGAATGAAACATAGAACAATGCCTATATGTCCTTGCAAAGTTGAGGGTTTTGAAAATGCAAACAGGTAATATCCCGTTAACCTGATCCATGCTTTTTAAAATTCTCCTAAAGGAAAGGGGATGATAAACAAGCATCGGAAATGCCCAGAGTGTGGGAAGCTCCTGTCTGAATGACAGCCTCCCTTCTGCCCAGTCTTTCTCCCCTTATGTAGCGATAAAGCACTCATGCCAATGTGCATAGTTTAGAACACAAAGACATAAATATAAAAACAAAAGTAGAGGTGAGAAGGCCATGACTGACATCTGGATGTTGCTTCTTAGTTTTTACTAATTATCTTTTACCCCACTCAGAGTCGTGGGCATAATAACACACACACACATCTCAGTCTCTTCACATTTTATCATTATCAGCTCTGCACTTCATTAGACACGATGACTTTTTTAAACGGCATCTTTCCTACCTGTCATGAGATAAAACAACACAAGTGTATAAATCAAAGGACATCTGCTAAACCGGTACTATGTCCCGTCTGTCCCCTCACATACCAATTTCACACACTCTGGGCATGTTTTTCATCTTCTTTCTATGGCCTATAAACAACAAAAAATGTATTTTCCTATTTTCTTTGTTTTAAATACTTAGAAAATGCCTCAGTACAAAAGTCAATATAAATGAACATTCCTGCCTATTAACATTTAAAGCTTTCTGATAGTTTCATTAGAGACTCTAAACTTGGGGTGACTGTTTAAAAGTTACATAATTATTTCCTAAACTTTTGATCAAACCTGATTTCTAGAAAGGGAAGAACCCCGAATCCTACCAGCAATGCCGGGGCCTGTTGTCTTCTGCATCCCTCACAGTAAACAAATGCTTTCCTTTACAGGCTAAAGGGTGAAAAGCCTTATTTTCCTTGCCGTGTGTTGTATTGCTATCAAGGATGGTTATTCTTTTACTAGCCATGTGAAATTATTTTGTCAATTACTTGTGATATTTGTAATTTCTTTGCTGAAATAAAATGTACTTCTTATTAAATCATCCCATTTTATTTTCATTTGTTCACACTGTTCTTTTTTTTATATTATAAACAATCCCCATTCTATCATTCTTTCCCTTAGGTTTGCTATGCTTCATAAAGCACAAAATATTTCAGTCTCTGAGTCAAGTAGATGTATGTCCTGTTTCTTGGCTGGCTACTTCTCTGCTGACCCAGCACAGGAGACCCTCAGGAAGATGAGCACAGTCATATCTACTTCACAGTTCATGTCTCCTTCTTGCTTAACGAAATGTGCAAAAAAAGTAATAAAATGAAACAAACTTTTTAATAAATATCTACTTTTCTCTTCCATATTGGTTTACGATAGGCTTTTTGTTTTCTGAGAATCTTACATTCTTAATCAGATAGCCTAAAGGAGACTTGTTCTTTTCTTCTAATGTGTCAGGAATATTTGTATCTGTATTTCCCTTTGAACTCCACTCCTGTGTCTTCTGATTTGGTTTGAAATCCATCTTAAGCCCCTGAGTTCACCCTGAAAGAATAGATGGCATATTTCCCACTTGAAACAATACAAATTTCAGGCTCTCTGTATTTAATGAAACAAATGTGGATCTTCCCCATTTCATGAGAAAATTGAAACATTCCATCAAAGCTGAATTAGTATACAAATAAACACAGATAATCCCTGTAATCATGAAATCTGCTGATCTACTCTCAACTCCTGGGTGATGTCATTATGTCAACATTCATGAACCCTCTTCAACCCACACATCAAATAACAAAGATCCCAGGGATGATGCCTAAAAATGGTAATGTCTGCATTTTAAAAACTCTGGATGGGGAGGGGGGAGTGGGGGGAGGGACAGGGAGAAGAGGAGGAAGGGAAAACAGCGGTGAGATGTATGAATAAATAAAATTTAAAAACTGCCGTCTCAACTTAGCTAATTTTATTTTTACAATAATTCCGTGCATATCTTTCACTAGTGTTATTTTGAGAGAGAAATGAAAGTTAGAAGTTCATAGAATTATGTTAAAAATTTTAAATAACACATGACCAAATAAAACCCAAAAGTCATATAGATGACAGGGAAATTAGAATAAGCAGGTATTTTTTTCTGTCAAATTCTAACTACTCCCTCAGCAACAGTGTCTATTTGAATCATTCTTGATCCTTATGGCTTTCATTTCTTGTTATTCACAACACTTCACAGTGTCTCACACACACTGAAGCCCTTGTCACATTCCAATGGGAGAAGTCATGCAGAATGGCAGTGCATATGGTCTTCAGATGTAGATGCTGGGGTCTCAGGAGACAGATGCAGTTGGCTAAGTCAGTGGAATATAAGAATAGCATATGAATTTATAAAGCTGGGTTGAATTTCTGTCTTAATATGGAAAGGAATGTATTCTCTTAATAGAACAATTACTCTAGAAATTTAGAAGCATGTCATAGTGTATGTTATAATAACCACTCATCTTGATTGCCCTTCTTGGAGATTGGTGAAAGCAATTAGTCTACAAATTAAAGTCCAGACTTTTATTACATGTTTTCTATTTTTAAGTCAAGTACTAATGCTTTCTAAAATACATGTTACATTTTTGAGATAGGGCTTTGGAGCTGAGGGACTGTCACTGACAGTGTTTGCCCTGCAAGCCTGAAGACCTGACTTTAGATATCTAAAATCGGGTATTGCTGTGTTCACTGGAGGTGAAACGCCTAAGACGGGGAGATGCTTGGTGCTTACTGATCAGCCTGTCTAGCTGAGTCAGTGGGTTTCAGTCAATGAAAGAATCTCTCCTACAAAACCTAAGGTGGAACGTCATTGAGGAAGATACCTGACAGACATCCTGATCCTCACATGTATGTGTGTGTGCGTGAGAGCGCGCGCGCGCACACACGCACACTCACACACTCACACACACACACACACACACACACACACACACACACTCACACACTCACACATATGCAGGCACACCAGAGGGAAGGTGCTGTCTAATATAGTCCAAGCTGACCTTTAATTCACTATGTCGTGAAGACTGTCTTTGAATTCCTGAATCTCTTGTCTTTAGCTCTCAAGTGCCGAGATTACAGACAAGCACTATGACAGTCAGTTAAAGTCTGCTTCTTAAAAAGTAATTTCCTCCTTTCTTAACCTCAATCTCCAACCACTGCATGATTCATATGCTACATGCCCACAAGCACGACTGACTGATTCACTACAATCAAAGTTCTGGAAATCACTCTTATTCTTCTTAAAACACAGATTACTGCCCCACCCAGGCTTGCTGACTGACAGGATACCACTCTTGAGAACCACTCTACTGGCATCTCCTCGGGGTACCATTTTTTTGAGAACCACTGTACTAGCATCCCCCACCCCCTAAGCGTGCTTTCGTAGCTCTCTCCAGAAAGTGCTTCAGATGGCAAGACTCAGGCACGTATCAACCATATGACTTGGCTTCTCACTGGACTCTTCTATCTGGAAGAAAAAGAGAAATATTTATCGTGACTCATAGCCTCTTTCAAAACTTTCCAGTCACCAAATTAGAAGCAGAAAAGAGTTACAGGGAAATCACAATGATGCTGAGAACACTGTCAAGTTCTCAGGACCTTATGCTTGGGTTCTCAAACCAGCTCTACTAGGTTTCAGCAGTCCAAGTCACACTAGAGGTGGTACCACGATGTTCCTAGCAAAGCCAGAGCCTAAGCTGGAGGATTCTTGGCAGGGAGCTCAGAAGCCAGCTCATTTCCTTGGTTTTGGCTTCTCAGGGCTGTCATTGGTAAGATCTTTTCTCCCTTGCAATTATACAGATACATTATTGGAGAGCCATTCTTTTTTTATTGGTTATTTACATTTCAAATGTTGTTCCCCTTCCCAGTTTTCCCTCCACAACCCCCCCCCCGCCTCTATGAGGGTACTCCCCCATCCTATCCCCCCCAGCCTCTATGAGGGCACTCCCCCATCCACCCATTCTTTTAAGCAATACCTTTCCTATAACTTCTTCTTTTCCACAGAAAAGTATCAATTGTCAATAAGCAACATCTGTGAAATCAAGTAGGTTAATCTTGAAGAGACTGGCGAGGTTCTTGCCTTAGTTTCTTTACATAAGCATCACCTCTCAACATGACCCAGGAGAGTTTCTTAATTCCATTTTTATCTCTATGGAGGAAAATGAGGCATTTTATGCTATGCTATAAAACAATTCTGTGTCCATATCATAATTTTAAATAGCATATAGCATTCAGTAAATGATTGGTGAGAAGCATTTATCTCATTTTATTTCTTGTTAGGAAATAAGCTGCTAGCAACACCATTAACACAATCACATACAGCACGGCGGGAGCCACTGACCTTTTATTCTGAACATGATGAGCCCATTGCATTATAATGCATGGGTCAGCCAATGAATACCATACCATACAAATGTAGGCTTTTTTCTGCCTGAGTCTTAAGAGTAGAAGACAGAAGCAGAATGTCACAGATACTGTATGTAAGTCACTCTGTGTGAGGATGAGTCACAAGTACTTCCTTAGTGATAAAGTTGTCTGAGTAACAGAGATGCTTCACTGAGTGAACGGGACAGTATGTTGGTTTCAAACCCACAGTCATTTCCTTTACTTAATTGCTAGCTGCACTTCCCTGGCTACAGTGTAGGGCTTGTGTTTGAGCTGGTAACCCAGCAACGAAGACTCACACTGCCGCTTGCAAAGGAGAACAAAACAGTAAAGTTCATATTTCCATGGATTTTGGGGGAGTAAAAGTCAATGTTGTTTCCCCAGGGCCTCTGACCTCATGAAGAAATTCACTTGGATCTCAGGGCAGCCACATCATTATGCAAGCCTTGGAGAAGTAGGAGACCCAGCCTCTCAGTGCTCTGAGCCCCCAGCAGGGAGCTTGGACCATGTAAGTCCTTAAAATGCATCAGCAGGGACGGTTCCTGGTTCTCTCGGAGCAACCCCATCAGTTAGGAATCATGCAGTTACTGCTTTAGAATTTCAAGGGCATTTTAATGTATGAGTTTTAATATACAAGCCTGTGCTTTTCCTTTTATTTACACCCTGGTACTGCTGTAGGTGCTGCTGCTGTGTGCCCTGTCCCCTCCCCATGCTCAATACTCTAAGCATGCTCTAGTTTTTAAATGAAGAAAATATTGATAAGCATCCCTTAGGAAAAAATATGATATGAAACTGGCTACGAAAAATTGGAAGACTTAATTATCAGTAGCGCTTTGGCTTGTCCTTGAACACTCCAGATTGCCTTGGCCTTGAACACTCCAGATTGCCTTTGGACTTCAAGCTTCCTATCACTTCCTGCAGCTCTTGCATTATTCGTAGATTGCACAATGTTTCGTCCAGAAGGACTGAAATGCTAAAACTCTTCCCTTCCATTCAAGCTAACAGAAAGTGCACAAGCAACAGGAGTTGCTCTTGCTTGTAGAAGGGATACACTGTCAAACTCTACTCCCTTTATCCGATTTCCACCAGCAAAGAGAGGGTAGCATTTTTATTCACTGAATTATTTGGAAGGGTCAGGTGGCATCACTATCAACTCATGTTGACAGTCAAGTCAGAAGTAGAGAATAAGTTTTACACAGAAAACCCCTAAAATGTTCGCAATCCTGTGATGATTCAGTAAGGCCACAACATTCTCTGAATTAAAATTAGGCCCCTTGCTTTCTCAGAACAGAGGGAAATGCAGAGACAGACACTCTACTAAGAATGCTAAAGGGACTCCAGCATCACCGCCCGTCCCCTTGCCGATGATGAGCATACATCCTACCACAAAGGGGATGTGTAGGCTGGGGGAGGGGGAACTCATCAACAGTCTCACCAAGCTACAGAAAACGTGAATACCACTCTACTGCTCCAACAAACAAGATGTAAGTACTGGTATGGTAGTGGCACTACTATGGTAGACAATTAACAACATTGTGACTAGATAGGAGTCCTTCCAAATGCAAAGGAATTCACACCTGATATTATAAACCTGTGCAAATGTCTGTACCTGAAGATCCTATAGGCTAAAGGGTGTGGTAAGACTTTTGTAGCCATAAAAGGATGTACTGTCAAACTGTCTTCTAAATATGCTTGTAGCCATAGACTTGTGTCCCTCTGAATCTGGAGCAGAAAAGCTCCATTAGGCAAAAAAAAAAAAAAAAAAAAAAAATGACAGTGACTGCAGAAACTATAGACAAAGTGCTGAAATTAAGCAACTGTTGAATGCACAGTCCCAAATGGGACATTCATATCATCTGTATCACCTAAGGCCCAGGGACATCACAGAACAGGAAACTGAAAGAATTAACAGCTAGGAGATGGAGAACTCCATGAAGTGCTGTCACTCAGATATGATATTGTGACCATGAATACCAGGCAGCTATGGTTACCTGAATGAGATTGGGCCCTTCCACATTTCATCATGGATGAAGGTGCCAGTGAGGTCCCATCTCTTTCTAAGAAACTATTGACTTGTCACCGAAGGAGAGGGTATGTTTTTCTTTCATGTTGTAGCCACATGAAGGGGTTCAGATGGAAAGGAAGGCGTGATAACAGAGGGTAGTGAGGGTGTTGATATAATCACAGTACAGTGCATACTTGTATGAGATTTTCAATACTAAAGAAAAGTAACAAGAATGTTTTCAGCTCTGTAAAACAAAATGGTGCTTCAATTTTTTTGTTTGATTATTACTTGATCTCTCACGTAAGTAATTGCAGGAAAAATAATAGTAACTTCCCACCACCTGGGAACTACACGACCTCTGCAAATGAGCAGTTTCCCAGAATACCAATGTATTTGGCAAATTTGGCAAATTTTCTAAAGCTACAGGACCTTTTTCCCCAATCTTTAAAAAGTAATAAAAACAACATTATAAGCCACTGGACACATGTGTATTAGTTTTGTTAATTCTATCAAAAACTGTTTTTACTTCCCAAAGTTGAAAGACATCTCTACAAGAACATCTTGGAGTTCATTTGTTGCCTATTCTTTTAAGAATAGCATAGAGATACTGAAAACAACCAAGATTTTATCATATTCATAGAAACCAAACACACTGAAAGCCAATAGCAGGAAGTAACAGACAACCATCAGGAGCTATCCCTGTGAGTAGTCTGGATAAGTAACTGTACTGCAACAATTTCTCATAGGACTCTGGTAAATGGCACCTCAATTTCCTAAGTAGACTGGCAGGGATTTTTGCTCCCCTATCTTCTTTCTCTTCTACTTCCCCACCCCCTCTCAGGAAGTGAACTGGGGGAAATCCAAAGAGTGCAGCTTCACTTCTCCATGTAACATTTGCTGGAGTTGTTTTGGTGTCTACACAAGGATTCCCTTCTGCACATTAGTTAATGGTTTAGTTCTTTATACCCACTTCTTACTTTCTTTCTCTATTTCGTATCACAAGACCATTAAGAAGTTAGACTTTATGTATAATTCTATCAAAAACTGTTTTTTCCTTCCGAAAGTTGAAAGACATCTCTAACAGAACATTATGAAGTTTATTTATCTCCTATTCTTTTCAGAATACCATAGAGATACTGAAGACACCCAAGATTCTTTTTTGCTTTTGAATTTTTATTAGATATTTTCTTTATTTACATTTCAAATATTATCCCCTTTAATCGTCTCCCCTCTGAAAATCCCCTATCCTCCCCCACTTTCCCTGATCCTCAACCCACCCACTCCCTCTTCCCAGCCCAGGAATTCCCCTATACTGGGGCATAGAACCTTCACAGGACCAAGGACCTCTTCTCCCATTGATGACCAACTAGGACATCCTCTGCTACATATGCAGCTAGGGCCATGAGTCCCTCCCTGTGTTTTCTTTGGTTGGTGGTTTAGTCCAAGTGAGCTCTGGGGTTACTGGATAGTTCATATTGTTGTTCCTCCTAGGAGGCTGCAAACCCCTTCAGTTCCTTGGGTACAGTTCATTGAGGACCCTGTGCTCCGTCTAATGGATGGTTGTGAGCATCCACTTCTGTATTAGTCAGGTTCTGGCAGAGCCTCCCAGGAGACAGCTATATCAGGCTCCTGTCAGCAAGCTCTTTTTGGCATCTGCCATAGTGTCTGAGTTTATTGGTTGTTTATGGGATGGATCCTCAGCTGGGGCAGTCTCTGGATGGTCATTCCTTCCGTCTCTGCTTGGAGCATTGTCTCGGTAACTCCATCCATGGGTATTTTGTTCCCTCTTCTAAGAAGAATAAAAGTATCCACACTTTAGTCTTCCTTCTTCTTGAGTTTCATGTGTTTTGCAAATTGTATCTTGGGTATTCTGAGCTTCTCGGCTAATATCCATTTATCAGTGAGTGCCTATCATGTGTGTTCTTTTATGATTTGATTACCTCACTCAGGATGATATCCTCCAGATCCATCCATTTATCTAAGAATTTTTTTTTTTTGGCTCTGTACTCCACTTTTTAAAAAAATCTTTTATTAGGTATTTTCTTCATTTACATTTCCAATGCTATCCCAAAAGTCCCCCATATCCTCCCCCCCAGTCCCCTACTCACCGACTCTCACTTCTTGGCCCTGGCGTTCCCCTGTACTGAGGCATATAAAGTTTGTAAGACCAATGGGCCTCTCTTTCCACTGATGACCAACTAGGCTATCTTCTGATACATATGTAGCTAGAGACATGAGCTCTGGGGGTACTGGTTAGTTCATATTGTTGTTCCACCTATAGGGTTGCAGATCCCTTTAGCTCCTTGGGTACATTCTCTACCTCCTTCATTGGGGGCCCTGTAATCCATCCAATAGCTGACTGTGAGCATCCACTTCTGTGTTTGCTAGGCCCTGGCATAGCCTCACAAGAGACAGCTATATCAGGGTCCTTTCAGCAAAATCTTGCTAGTGTATACAATGGTGTCAGCATTTGGAGGCTGATTATGGGATGGATCCCCGGGTGTGGCAGTCTCTAGATGGTCCATTCTTTCGTCTCAGCTCCAAATTTTGTCTCTGTAACTCCTTCCATGAGTGTTTTGTTCCCAATTCTAAGGAGGGGCAAAATTTCTACACTTTGGTCTTCGTTCTTCTTGAGTTTCATGTGTTTTGCAAATTGTATCTTATATCTTGGGTATTTTAAGTTTCCGGGCTAATATCCACTTATCAGTGAGTACATATCATGTGAGTTCTTTTGTGATTGGGTTACCTCACTCAGGATGATGCCCTCCAGGTCCATCCATTTGCCTGGAAATTTCATAAATTCATTGTTTTTAATAGCTGAGTAGTACTCCATTGTGTAAATGTACCACATTTTCTGTATCCATTCCTCTGTTGAGGGACATCTGGGTTCTTTCCAGCTTCTGGCTATTATAAATAAGGCTGCTATGAACATAGTGGAGCATGTGTCCTTATTACAAGTTGGAGCATTTTCTGGTTATATGCCAAGAAGTGGTATTGCTGGATCTTCTGGTAGAACTATGTCCAATTTTCTGAGGAACTGTCGAACTGATTTCCAGAGTGGTTGTACAAGCTTGCAATCCCACCAGCAATGGAGGAGTGTTCCTCTTTCTCCACATCCTCACCAACATCTGCTGTCACCTGAGTTTTTGACCTTAGCCATTCTCACTGGTGTAAGGTGGAATCTCAGGGTTGTTTTGAATTGCATTTCACTGATGACTAAGGATGTTGAACATTTTTTAGGTGTTTCCCAGCCATTCAGTGTTCCTCACTTGAGAATTCTTTGTTTGGCTCTTTACCCCATTTTAAAATAGGGTTATTTGGTTTTCGGGAGTCCACCTTCTTGAGTTCTTTATATATATTTAATATTAGCCCCCTATCAGATATAGGATTGGTAAAGATCTTTTCCAATCTGTTGGTTGCCATTTTGTCTTATTGACAGTGTCCTTTGCTGTACAGAGATTTGCAATTTTACGAGGTCTCATTTGTCAATCCTTGATCTTACAGCACAAGCCATTGGTGTTCTATTCAGGAATTTTTCCCCTGTGCCCATATGTTCCAGGTTCTTCCCCACTTTTTCCTCTATAAATTTCAGTCTATCTGGTTTTATGTGGAGTTCCTTGATCTACTTAGACTTGAGTTTTGTAAAAGAAGATAAAAATGGATCAATTCACATTCCTCTACATGATAACCACTAGTTGAGCCAGCACCATTTGTTGAAAATGCAGGCTTCTTTCCACTGGATAGTTTTAGCTCCTTTGTCAAAGATCAAGTGAGCATACATGTGTGGTTTCATTTCTGGGTCTTCAATTCTATTCCATTGATTGACCTGTCTATCACTGTACCAATATCCTGCATTTTTAATCACAATTGCTCTCTAGTACAGCTTGATGTCAGGGATGGTGATTCCACCAGAGGTTCTTTTATTGTTGAGAATAGTTATTGCTATCTTAGGTTTTTTGTTATTCCAGATGAATTTGCAAATTGTCCTTTCTGACTCTGTGAAGAATTGAATTGGAATTTTGATGGGGATTGCATTGATCTGTAGTTGCTTTCGGCAAGGTGACCATTTTTAAAATATTAATCCTTCCAGTCCATGAGCATGGGAGATTTTTCCATCTTCTGAGATGTTCTTCAATTTCTTTCTTCAGAGACTTGAAGTTCTTATCATACAGATCTTTCACTTCCTTAGTTAGAGTCACACCAAGGTGTTTTATATTATTTGTGGCTATTTTGAAGGGTGTTGTTTTTTAAATTTCTTTCTCTGCCTGTTTATTCTTTGTTTAGAAAAAAAGCCATTGATTTGTTTGAGTTAATTTTATATCCACCTACTTCATTGAAGTCGTTTATCAGGTTTAGGAGTTCTCTGGTGGAATTTTTGGGGTCACTTATATATACTATCATATCATCTGCAAGTAGTGATATTTTGACTTCTTCCTTTCCAATTTGTCTCCCTTTGACCTCCTTTTGTTAACTAATTGCTTTGTCTAGGACTTCAAGTACTACATTGAATAGGTATGGAGAGAGTGGGAAACCTTGTCTAGTCCCTGATTTTAATGGGATTGCTTCAAGTTTCTCTCCATTTAGTTTGATGTTGGCTACTGGTTTGCTGTATATTGCTTTTATTATGTTTAGGTATGTGCCTTGAATTCCTGATCTTTCTAATACTTTCATCATGAAGGGGTGTTGGGTTTTGTCAAATGCTTTCTCAGCATCTAATGAGATGATCATGTGGTTTTTGTCTTTGAGTTTGTTTATATAGTGGATTACATTGATGGATTTCCATATGTTGAACCATCCCTGCATCCCTGGGATGAAGCCTACTGGATCATGATGAATGATTGTTTTGGTGTGTTCTTGGATTCAGTTTGCAAGAATTTTGTTGAGCATTTTTGCATTGATATTCATAAAGGAAATTGGTCTGAAGTTCTCTTTCTTTGTTGGGTCTTTGTGTGGTTTAGATATCAGAGTAATTGTGACTTCATAGAAGGATTTGGTTAGAGTATCTTCTGTTTGTATTTTGTGGAATAGTTTGAGGAGTATTGGAATTAGGTCCTCTTTGAAGGTCTGATAGAACTCTGCATTAAACCCATCTATCTGTTCCTGGGCTTTTTTTTTTTTTTTTTTTCCTGGCTGGGAAACTATTAATGGCTTTTTCTATTTCTTTAGGGGATATGGGACTGTTTAGATCGTTGATCTGATCCTGATTTAACTTTGGTACATGGTATCTGTCTAGAAAATTGTCCATTTCATCCAGGTTTTCCAGTGTTGTTAAGTATAGTCTTTTGTAGTAGGATCTGATGATGTTTTGGATTTCCTCAGATTCTGTTGTTATGTCTCCCTTTTCATTTCTGATTTTGTCAATTAGGATACTGTCCCTGTGACCTCTAGTTAGTCTGGCTAAGTGTTTATCTATCTTGTTGATTTTCTCAAAGAACCAGTTCCTGGTTGGGTTGATTATTTGAATAGTTCTTTTTATTTCTATTTGGTTGATTTCAGCCCTGAGTTTGATTATTTCCTGTCATCTACTCCTCTGGGGTGAATTTGCTTCCTTTTCTTCTAGAGCTTTCAGGTGTCCTGTCAATTCGCTAGTGTATGCTCACCCCAGATTCTTTTTGGAGGCACTCAGAGCTATGACTGTTCCTCTTAGTACTGCTTTTATTGTGTCTCATCAGTTTGGGTATGTTGTGGCTTCATTTTTCATTAACCTCTAAAAAGTCTTTAACTTCTTTATTTCTTCCTTCCTTGAATAAGTTATCATTGAGTAGAGTGTTGTTCAGCTATCACGTGTATGTGGGCTTTCTATTATTTATGTTCTTATTGAAGATCAGCCTTAATCTGTGTTGATCTGAGAGGATGCATGGGATTATTTCAATATTTTGTATATGTTGAGGCCTGTTTGGTGACAGATTATATGGTCAGTTTTGGAGAAGATACTATGAGGTTCTGAAAAAAAGGTATATCCTTTTGTTTTAAGATAAAATGTTCTATAGATATCTGTTAAACCCATTTATTTCATAACTTCTGCTACTTTCACTGTGTCTCTGTTCAGTTTCTGTTTCCAGTGTTTGTCCATTGATGAGGGTGGGGTGTTGAAGTCTCACACTATTATTTTGTGCAGTGCTATGTGTGCTTTGAGCTTTACTAAAGTTTCTTTAATGAATGTGGATGCCCTTGCATTTGGAGCATAGATGTTCAGAACTGAGAATTCACGTTGGTAAATTTTACCTTTTATGAGTATGAAGTGTCCCTCCTTATCTTTTTTGATAATTTTAGTTTGAAAGTCAATTTTATTCCATATTAGAATGGCTACTCCAGCTTGTTTCTTGGGACCATTTGCTTGGAAAATTGTTTTCCAGCCTTTTACTCTGAGGTAGTGTGTGACTTTGTCCCTGAGGTGGGTTTCCTGTAAGCAGCAAGATGTTGGGTCCTGTTTATGTAACCAGTCTGTTAGTCTATGTCTTTTCGTTGGTGAAATGAGTCCATTGATATTAAGAGATATTAAGGAAAAGTCATTATTGCTTCCTGTTATTTTTGTTGTTAGAGTTGGAATTTTGTTCATGTGGCTATCTCCTTCTAGGTTTGTTGAATTATTTACTTTCTTGCTTTTTCTAGGGGGTAGTTTCCTTCCTTGTGTTGGAGTTTCCCCTTTATTATCCTTTAAAGGGCTGGATTCGTTGAAAGATATTGTGTGAATTTGGTTTTGCCATGAAATACTTTGGTTTCTCCATCTATGATAATTGAGAGTTTTGCTGGGTATAGTAGCCTGGGCTGGCATTTGTGGTCTCTTAGGGTCTATATGACATCTGCCCATGATGTTCTGGCTTTTATAGTCTTGGGGTGGGGGGCAGAAGTCAGGTTTAATTCCGATAGGTCTGCCTTTATATTCTACTTGACCTTTATCCCTTACTGCTTTTAATATTCTTTGTTTTGTGCATTTGGTGTTTTGATTATTATGTGACAGGAGGAATTTCTTTTCTGGTCCAGTCTATTTGCAGTTCTGTAGTCTTCTTGTATGTTCATTGGCATCTCTTTCTTTAGGTTGGGGAAGTTTTCTTCTATAATTTTGTTGAAGATAGTTACTGGCCCTTTAAGTTGGAAATCTTCCTTCTCTTCTATACCTATTATCCTTAGGTTTGGTCTTCTCATTGTGTCCTGAATTTCCTGGATATTTTGGATTATGATCTTTTTGCATTTCACATTTGCTTTGATTGTGTGGCAATGGTTTCTATGGTATCTGCATCTGAGATTCTCTCTTCTAACTCTTATATTCTGTTGGTTGTGCTTGCACCTATAGCTCCTGACTTCTCTAGGTTTTTTATTTCCAGAGTGGCCTCCCTTTGTGATTCCTTTATTGTTTCTACTTCCATTTTTAGATCCTGGATGGTTTTGTTCAATTCTTACACCTGTTTGGATCTGTTCTCCTGTATTTCTTTAAGGGAGTTATTTATATCCTTCTTATAGTCCTCCATCATCATCATAAGAAGTGACTTTAGATCCATATCTTGCTTTTCTGGTGTGATGGTGTATCCAGGACTTGCTATGAAGGGAGAGTTGGGTTCTGATGATGCCTATTAACCTTGGTTTCTATTGCTTCCGTTCTTATGCTTGCCTCCTGCCATTTGTTTATCTCAATTGCTCCCTGCCCTTGATATTTCTGATTGGATCCTGTCCTTCCTGTAATCTTAGTTGAGTCAGAACTTCTCAGAGTCCAGCTTTCTTTGTGAACCTATGATTCTAGGATCCTGTGATGCTGAGATTCTGGGTATGTCAGAGTTCTTGGCAGTCAAGCTTCCTCTGAGACCCTGAGATCCTGGTGTGGCCAAGCTTCTTGGATCCTGGGATCCTGAGATCCTAAGATCTTCCGAATGTTAGAGCTCCTGGAAGTGGTACCTCCTCTGGGAACCATGGGGCTGTCCTCTGCGTAGGAAACCAAGGTAGAGCAGAGCTGATTGGAAGGAACCTGAGCCACTGGTCAGGTGGGGTTCCTGTTTCCCTGCTCCTGCTGGCCCCAGGCACTCCTAGTTCTGTTGTAACAGATGTTGTGTTCCACTTACCAGTGATCCTAAGATCCTAGGCATGCTAGAGTTCTTGGGGTGTGTGTGTTGGGGGGGGGGAGAGTCCTCTGGGGACCATGGGACTGTCTGCAGAGTTTGTGCCCAAGGTGGCCCAGGCACTCAACACCAAGATTTATTGTATCCATAGGAACCAACACACTGAAAACAGATAGCAGGAAGTAATAGACAACCAGCAGGAATGAGCTATCCTGGTGAGTGGTGTTGAGCATGCATACAGCTCTGCCTCACCTCTATGAGATGTTAATCTGCATTAAGGAGAGCAGTAAACAGCCAGCTTGGTGGGTGACCTTAATAAAGAATGGTTTGCCACAAATTAATTTCCCACCTAAATTGTTCTGCCTAGAATATGCTAATTTTAAATGGCTCTGTCTGGAAAGCCCCAAGGCATGTTATCTTCTGTCTTTCCTCTAACTTCAGCCTCTAAGAAACACCTTCCCTTCAGTTTCCTTTAATCTCCTACAAACAGTTGTCAAGCCTGTCTCTCCAGTTCATCCTGGAAAACATGTAGCAACAAGTGCTCCTTTCTCCTCAGAAACCACAGTGAATTCCCTCTGCCCACTGCATCAATTACCAACTCCTCTCCCTGGCATTTGGTCTTCCAACGCATGGTCCCATGTTGGCTTCCATTTCCCTTCCCCCATCCCTGCTTCAGCATCTAGCAACTCTGAGATTCTTGGTATTCCTTAAAAGTTCCCAGCACTCTTCTATCTGAGCAATCTTTGCTTATACTGATTGGTCAGTCTAGGAAATCCTTTCTCTGCCATGACCTATTGTAGTATTCTTCAAACATCTCTTCTACACAATTCTTCAAACATTTCTTACTACATACATTTTCTGATCTCCATCCTATTGATATAATTTCTCCATCTAAACCTTCCAGCATTTTATGCATATCCCATGATTCTCAGGCTAACCTTGAACTTGCTGTGTAACCTAATGACTCCATTATTCAAGTGCTGGAATTATTAGCATGAGCCACCAGACCTGACTTCTCACCAGCTTCTTAAGTCCTTCCTACAGGTAGGAAAAGTGTCTGACTTTCTTCACTCTACTAAGATGTGTGGAACACAATGGAGAAAATGAATACAAATTATCTTTTTTTTAAATCTATGGGCAACATGGTCTTAATTACAACTTAAAATTTTGTTGAGTACTGTCTCTCTTGTACCATATGTACATTCACACAGACTCAATATAATTTTGCAAGACAACATGGGGTACACCTGCCATCTCCAGTTTGTGGCAGTATGCATAGCACTGGCTAAATACTCAATGAATATATTCTGAATAAACTAATAAAAAATATTGATCATGACATGCCATAAAGTTTGAATTCTATCACATCAGATGTGGCAAGCATAGTGTACAAACATGAAAAATGACACTTGAATATTAGCCTCATTCCCTTTCCTTTCATTTGCAGACTCTGCAGACATTCTTCTCTTGCCACTGGAAAAATAATAGTGAAAAAAGGAGTGAAAAACTTTCATCTCTTGGAGCTCCCATGTCCTGGCAAAGAGGTGAATGATCTTCTCTAGACCAGTTTGGAGTTTCAAAAGCAAAATCTTTAAGAAAAGGGGGTTGTGACCCGAGATAGGTGCTTTGGTAGAAATACTGAACATCTGGATGAAGGGGAAATCCAGCTGTGGTACCACAGGAAGGAGGTAAAAAGGAACTTCCGAACTTGAACAGATGTGTGGCTATGGATATCAGTGGGACACTGTCCCTGCTGGAACTAAGAGATGCCAAGTAAGGGGGTAGTGATGCTTAAAGTGTCCAATCCTGTTTCCTCAGGGTGGTGCCCCAACAAGAAAAGTTGAGGAAAATGCTGTGGATGTGAGGTGAGCTATGTCTGATTTTGCTTAGAAGACTACTTAAGAAACATGGCAAAGTTTAGGTGGAAATGTTTAACTCCTAAGTAAAGGTACGCCTATAGAGTAAAGGTGAAAACATCCCTATCATTATTGACTATGTTCAGTGACATAAAGTACCTACTCTATGACTGGGCCAAATGTCTCTAGGGATATGGCACCTACAAGCAAGATATTGAATGATTACCCTGCCTGTTTGGTTTCTAGGACATTGTAAATGTCTAGATGCTAGCCATGAATTGGATGGTTGTATGCTAACTATCACCATGCAATCAAACAAAAGAGACACTATCTTCCTGAAATTGATGGTCAAGCACAGCTTGATGGATGCTATGGCAATATTAAGTTAAATTCGATGTACATAAAGTACCTATGATCCCATAAGAACAAAGATAAAGCACTTGTATTACTACCTTCATTCTCATGACTTAGGGTTTGCCTTGATTTTAGCCTCTTTGATTTTAATGTGGATACATTAAACTTACATGTGTTTGTAGGATGCTACATGATATTTATGTGTCTGTGGGTATTTTGTTTGTTTGGATGGAAAACAGGGTCCCAGGGATCCTTGGCTGTCCTTGAAATAGCTATGTAGAAAAAATTGGCCTCAAACTTCTGATCTTCCTGGCTCCAGTTTCCAAGTAGTAGGATTACAGGTTTGCATCACGTTGTCTGTTTTACCCACCATCTCAGTTCTAATATTCAAGCAGAAGGGTCTGCTACCTGCAGTACTCTTGACATGACTTCCTGTAGGCAGCTCTTCCAAAACTCGATAGGCCACTAAGCTCCTGTCCACACGGCTGGCTGCCCTGTCAGCTCAAGTCACCATGTTAAACTGACATGGCCAGAGCTTGCAAATTCCAAAATCACTCTGTTAAGTACTCTGATAGTATTTGTGCCTGACCTACAAATCATATGACCATTCACTTACTTATATACAAACTTGCATCACAAATAAGTCCAGATTTAAAAATACTTCTGAGATAGGTTTTCATTGCAATCAAAAATAAATATGAAAACTAAGAAAGCTATGCTCATAGACTGTTTTTTTTTCTTCAAAAATAAGCACACAGTGAATGATCGCAAGAATACACACTCCAATATACTGATTTCTCTTTTCTGTGAATATCATATAGTAGAGAAAGCGTGCTGTGAGAGAGAGAGAGAGAGAGAGAGAGAGAGAGAGAGAGAGAGAGAGAGAAAGAGAGAGAGAGAGAGGAGTGTGTGTGGTATAAGTATGTGTGTGCAAGTGTACATGTGTGCATGTATGTAGGCATGTGTGCATATGTGTGTGATGAAGCAAACTTTTTTCCAAGTCTAATGACTTCTCCTCTTCTCCATGAATGACTAAAAATATTTTTGTAGCAGTTTTTACGTCTCTACCCTCTAAAAACTTTTTAAAAGGAAGAATAACGTGAAGATAAACAAACCGGTTCATCCATTACCATATCAGCAATAAAAGGAGAATATTCATCAATGTCCCTGAAGCTAAAAAAAAAAAAAAAAAAAGGCCAGGAAGGGACCCCCTTCAGGTGATGAAGAGGAGCAGAGCCTACTGAAGAAGTCATCACAACCTGAGGAATTTGCTGTGGTGCCCACATGGCATACTGCCACACCGTACCACAACCCATTCCTCTTTTTCCACAGTGACTCATTAAGCAAGAGTTCCCTGACAAAGCCACTGCACTGCCCTGGGATCTACAAACTATGTAGGAGGAAGGCTAGCCTCCCTCCTCCCCACAGGGAAATCACTTTCCTCATCCTGAGCCATTCCGAGCAATCTCACAATGGTGACATTTGCTGAACCATGGCTTGAATAAAAGGCTCTCAGTGTGCAGAATGGTAACGTGAGGCACAGGCTAACCCTGGCAGTGCTCTCTGGAAAGGACCCACAGCCTCTCTTTGAAAGGAGAATAAAGAAAGGCACAGCAGGAGAGCTGGGTCCCAGAGAGTCCTGCAGGCAACCTTGACCGCAGCATTCCCAGAACTGACTGAGATGAGGTGCACAAAGGGTTGCTTCAAAGAGTCTTGTACAAAAAAGCTAGCATAAATCCTGCACGTGTCTCTAAACGGCCTTTCTTAATTGCCAGGTAAGCTGGGAACACTCTGTGCTCCAAAGAAAAACAAAAGCAAAAACAAAATACAAGCTCCTTTTCCTTCCCTATTCACTAATGGACCCATCTCCCAGTTTGTTTGTTTTTGTTTCAGTACTCCACAAATCCCAAACCAAAAGAAACTGTAATTTTTCTATCCGTGCTTAATCACAAAGGGCCTAACTTCCCTTTCTTGAAAAGTCCTTTTCCCTTGGAGAACGGAGACCCCTTAGTCTTGCCTAGAAGCAAACGTGAAGCAATAGCCTTGAGCTGGTCATTTTCCCTTTGAAAAGGTGACAGTCGCTGCATCTCAACACTCTGAACCTTTTGTTTTGTGGACAGTTGTCGCCATTTCAAGTTAGATTTCATGATTTTTCTTTGTGGAAAATAGGATCTGTGGCGTTGCCCAGACAAGTCACTAGAATCTTCTCCCCTGCATCGCTGCTCTAAAATCTACAGAAATCTGTTTCTTCAGTTTATCACTTGAGCTACATAACTGCCTTTCTTCCGAACTCATTCACCGAATTGGATTTTTTAGCAAAACCCAATGGTTTCTTGTCCGACTTGCTTATCTTCTAATGCAGTCCACTTTCAGAAAGGCCGAGATCACTGGGCTTGCTTTTGAAATTACCAAAGTAGTTTCCTCTTTCACCCAGAACTTAGGGTGTGGTTTCATGCAGGAAAGAGAGAGAGAGAAAGAAAGAGAGAAAGGGGGAGGGAGGGAAGGAGGGAGGGAGGGAGCTTTTGTCGTCAGGGGTGGGGATGGGGGTAGGGGTGTGTGGATGTGTTTTGTGGCTCTCCCGGGTCTGCAAGAGTTTCTTTCTAAGGAGAACTCTCCACACTTCCCCAACAATCACAAGAACGGTTATTCTCAAAGTTGGTTTAAAACTTCGGACAATGAATGAGCTTAGCGCTCTTGGAGTCTGGAGTCAATCTCAACTAACGGTTTTCCTGAACCGCTAGACGATCTCACCCTCAGGGCTCCATGAGTCATATCCACTGACTCAGCGACCCCACCCCGTCCCCTGGGCTTTACTCCAGAGGCAGTGGCTCCTAATCCTCTCTAGTTGAACTGAGTCCGTTAGATCAGGGGATATGACCACGTCAAACAAGCCCTCTGCAAAGGTCTTGAGCCAGATATCTTGGGCTGTGTGCTTCTCCACCCCCAATCTCGGGCCCTCTTTGTTTCTCTCTCCCCGGCTTCCGATCTGCAGGACTGCTTTTGCAGGCTCTTCCTGCTCCTCCGCTCTCGGATCTCCCCACCCACCCAGTCCCAGAAGACCGCAGATCTGCGACTGCGACCACGCCCCTCCTACCAGCGCGCCTAGTCCCACGCCCCTTTGGCCCAGTGCCAGGGATCGCTTTACTCAACTTTCCAGAGCCCCCCTTCCTTCCCCCATGAATCCTTCCCGCGATCCCTTCTTTCTCAGCACCCAAGGGTGAGTAGAGAGTTCGGGTGATCACCAGGAAAGCCCCTGAAAGGCCTAGCACTTCCAATTAGTAACAGGACTGTGCTTGATACCCTACAGCCCTGGAGGAAGGCTCGAGGGGAGCTCCCTCCCCCACCCCCCTTCCTCACTTCTTTCCGGGTCCCCATTGGCTGGCTCGCTCGGCGGCTAGGATGGCAGTGGGAGGGGACCCTCTTTCCTAACAGTGTTATAAAAGCAGCGCCCTTGGCGTTGTCCAGTCCTCTGCCACTCTTGCTCCGGGACCCCAGAGACCCCAGCGCTCCTACGATTCACAGCCACCGCGCCCTCATTCCCTTGTTGCAGTTTTTCCAGCCGCAGCAAGCCAGCCCACCTTCGAAGCCATGTCTACCAGGTCTGTGTCCTCGTCCTCCTACCGCAGGATGTTCGGTGGCTCCGGCACATCGAGCCGGCCCAGCTCCAACCGGAGCTATGTGACCACGTCCACACGCACCTACAGTCTGGGCAGCGCACTGCGCCCCAGCACTAGCCGCAGCCTCTATTCCTCATCCCCCGGTGGCGCCTATGTGACCCGGTCCTCGGCAGTGCGCCTGCGGAGCAGCGTGCCGGGCGTGCGGCTGCTTCAAGACTCGGTGGACTTCTCGCTGGCCGACGCCATCAACACTGAGTTCAAGAACACCCGCACCAACGAGAAGGTAGAACTGCAGGAGCTGAATGACCGCTTTGCCAACTACATCGACAAGGTGCGCTTCCTCGAGCAGCAGAACAAAATCCTGCTGGCTGAGCTCGAGCAGCTCAAGGGCCAGGGCAAGTCGCGCCTGGGCGACCTGTACGAGGAGGAGATGCGGGAGCTGCGCCGGCAGGTGGATCAGCTCACCAACGACAAGGCCCGTGTCGAGGTGGAGCGGGACAACCTGGCCGAGGACATCATGCGGCTGCGAGAGAAGTAAGGCCTGACCTACGCGAGTGGTGGGGTGTGGGAGGGAGGGGAGTCCTGGGCCTTGCACTGGGGCTGCCACGCCCTTGGGGATGTGGCTGGGGTGGCGGTTGTCTGGAGGATAGCAGAGGAAGCGGGCCCCACCCTGAACCTAAACTTTGCAGTGAACATTTCTCTTTTCGCCTCACTCAAGCACTTCCATTGAACTTTTTAGAAAGTTTCTTAGGTCCTTCTTCTGGGCTTACAGTTACCAGACAGGAGGAAAGAATGGGTGTGAAGGGTTCCAGACAAAGAGATGGCAAAGGCATCTGGGATATTGGGACAGGGGATTGGCTGTAATTGTAAGGGAAGGGCAGTGATTGTCTTTTCCAGTGTGCCCCAACTCCAGCTAACACCTGCAGAGAGCTGCCACCTCGACAAGTTGCAGTAACTACTGTGGGTGGAGGTGTCACAGCAGCTCTGGACTCAAGGCTTGGCGGCATTTGTGGTTGGGTGTGGCCGCCCCGCCCCTGGCGGTTTTCCAGTTCCCCTTTGATTAATGTGCTGCTGCTTCAGATTGCAGGAGGAGATGCTCCAGAGAGAGGAAGCCGAAAGCACCCTGCAGTCATTCAGACAGGTTTGTAGACTTCTTTTTCACATGCAGCCAGCAGCCCAATGGAGCCAACCCGCGAGCGGTTCTAAAAGTTACTTCCCTTAGGTTTTAAAAGGTGCAGAACTTCACGTCTGCTTGTAAAGCCCCCTGGCGGCGGAAAGCGCACAGATTGAAAAACTCCACTATTTAGGGCAGTCTTTGGAACATGAAGGCTTTATTTTCTGCTTCGTTTCCAGATTTTTCTGATCCCCCACACCCCCGAAACATTTCTCCTTTCGTTTTTTGAAACATATCGACATTCGGATATTGAATGGTTACAATTTGATTACATTGTGGATTGTGAAGGTGAAATTGGCTAACTTTCACAAGGTCATAAAAACCACAGTTGCTTCCTCCAGTTGGAAATGTAGAATACTCTGGAGGATGAGAAAGTTTAACTGGAATTAAGCCAAGTTCCCTTTCTTCCTTCGAAGTTCGGCACTGCGTGAAAGTTAGCAGAAGAGTCATTGCACAACCATTTTTGAAATCTAACAAGGGTGAAAAGAAGCCATCTGTTCCCGTAGCTCAAGGGTGTTAAAGGTTTCTATGGGCTTCACTATGGAATGTAGATAGGGACGTTCTGGCAAATGCGGTGGCTCTGGACAGAAAGAATAGGGGCCTTTGTGTTCCCAGAGCAGCTTTGCAACAGGCTACATTCTTATTGAATATGTAATGATGTAACCACAGTTCCAATTGGACACAAGTATTTGCTAACATCCATTATCTTGTGTCTGGGCCAGGCTTGTGAGGTATGCCGTGTACAAAGTTCTTAAAGCTAAAGTCCTCCCTCACATTTGGAAAGGCCCCCTTTTAGGGGGGTTTGTAGACTCATTAGCACCCTCCACAAACAAAATTAAACCCTAAACTGAAGAATGGAGTATTTTATGGAGGGAGGATTTGTTTGTTTGTGTTTGTTCCAGGGTTAGGCATTACCTTAGCATCCCGAAGTGGACAGATGGCCAGTTCAGTCTTGTTTGGAACACTTGTTAGGATCAACAGCCAAACTCTCCAGATGAATGTTCTAAGGTAGCATTCTGAAGGCATTTGCATCCTTAATGGCAGTAGACGAATATGCAGCCCCTTTCAGTCACTGGGCATTTTCAGTCATCACCAAAGGAATGTTTTCTACAAAGCACTGAGTTAATACACACCATCTCTTATTTGTGGACTAAAAATTGTTTCATTCATTCATTTAAATGAAATGACACATTTAGCTGAACTTTTTCGAGAAGGTTAGTCCAATATCATTTATATATTTTTTGATGGCTTAGCAGAAGTCAGAAATGAATGATACTACTATTTAAGTTCTTATATTCTTTTTTAAATTAGTATTTTCTTTGGGACTGATAGAGTAACTCAACATTATAGTTATAAACTATACTGCAAATACAGTTGCTTACAAGGGAAGTTTCCAAACATTTCCTTGAAAGGAAACAACATTTCACATGCAAGATTGAACAGTCTGTCTTAAAATAGATCACTTTATAAAAACTCTGCAGAGAAGTTTAAGTATAGTTTCATTGTAAGTGTTTTGATCTGTCATCCTAAAACAGACAAAGTCATTGAAATAACACTGTGACAGCTGGGACAGGCAGAAATACCCTATAGGCTGAGCCAGGGTGTTTTACACATTAAAAAAATTAGAGAAGGCAAAACAATATAGTTCAGGATTATATTTCTTTTCCTTCTTGCCCGAGGAGCATATCTCTGCAAATGCAAGACCTGGATTTTGAACAATGAATTACTACTTGATACGAGGCTAGCCTGGGAACCTGGATGCCAGATAACTGAGTGCTTATTCTAAATTCCAAAGATAAGCATCTGAAGGTTTGAATACAGGAAACAAAAAAGAGCATGCATATATGTTAACCCTTCTGAGCTCAATTTTAAATGATTTTTAAAAAATATGTAATGTGTTTGTGTCTGTGTGAGTGTATAGGACATTTCTGCAGGCTTGCATGAGGCCAGAAGAGGGCACCTGATGCCCTGGAGTTGGAATCATAAACCTTCATGAACTGCTCCATGTGGGTGCTGGGAACCAAACTAAAATCCTCTGAAAGAACAGCATTCTTTACTACTAAGCCTCACTTTAGAAAACATTTTAATTTTATTTTTGAAGCTCTCATTTTTATATTACGTGTACTCAAGCAAACATGAAGTTGGACAATCTCATCAACTACTATCATCACAAAATTACAGACTTATTAAATGTGACAGAGGTTTAAAACTGAAAATGAATTTTTCCATATAGTTCACCATACCATGTCATTGTGCATATACATGTGTTTATTTTTAACTTGTCTACTAGTTAGCTTCAATACAACCAAATGGTTTCCTATTCATTTTTAAAGCTAAGAATGAATATTGGAATGTGACCCTAAATGATTTATAAATTTATCAAGGGTCATGAAATTTTCAGCACCTTTTCTACAATAAGGAGAATGGGTTTACATGGTTAATTTTTGAACAAATAAATAAATAAATAAATAAATAAATAAATAAATAAATAAGGGGCTGTAGAGACAGGTCAATGGTTAAAAGCACTGGCTACTCTTTTAGGGCACCTGGAATTCAATTTGCAGAACCCACAGGGCTGCCCACACTCTTCTCCAGTTCCAGGGCATCTTTTGCTCTCTTATTGCTTTTGTGGATACCACATGCTCGTGGCATACTTATATACATGCAGGCAAAACACCTTTATACACAACATAAAGTGAAAAAGGGATTAATATAAATAAGTTAGATAAAGGACAGACTTTATCACCCTCCACATCATCTTTTCTCTTTTCGAAATAGGATGTTGACAATGCTTCTCTGGCACGTCTTGACCTTGAACGGAAAGTGGAATCCTTGCAGGAAGAAATTGCCTTTTTGAAGAAACTGCACGATGAAGTAAGTGACACCAATTTCTGTGGGTGAACAAAGCTGCGACCGTGTAGTCTACGACCTCTCTGTGTCTGTTCTTTCTCCAGGAGATCCAGGAGCTGCAGGCCCAGATTCAGGAACAGCATGTCCAGATCGATGTGGACGTTTCCAAGCCTGACCTCACTGCTGCCCTGCGTGATGTGCGCCAGCAGTATGAAAGCGTGGCTGCCAAGAACCTCCAGGAGGCCGAGGAATGGTACAAGTCCAAGGTATGAAATGAGCCAGAGTGGCAAGAACCTCTAGCTCTCAGACACGTGCCTCTAATTCCATTAGTAACCTCCAGCTCTACTCAGAAGCTGGCTTAAAGCTTGGACCGCCATTGTTGTTTCACAGCACCCCTTCCCCCTCATCTCCATTCACAGTTTCCTTTAGTATGGCAGACTCCCTTTCCACTCATTGTCTTCCCTGACTTCAAAGAATACCTTACTCTCATGCTCTTGACTGCCACCACTTGGAAAGCATTGCAGTAGAGCAAATACTGTTTGAAAACGCAATGCTGGTGTTCTGCTTCTCTTTCCCTGGTTTTCCAAAAGACGTTCAGACAAATTCTAGGAAACACACAGGCAGGATGAAGATGCCTCTTTGTTCTAAGTGAGTGAAAACTCATGGAAGTGAACAATCTCTACTTCTTTTCTTTTCTTTTCTTTTCTTTTCTTTTCTTTTCTTTTCTTTTCTTTTCTTTTCTTTCTCCTCCTCCTCCTCCTTCTCCTCCTCCTCCTCCTCCTCCTCTTCTTCTTCTTCTACTTCTTCTTCTTCTTCTTCTTCTTCTTCTTCTTCTTCTTCTTCTTCTTCTTCTTCTTCTTCTTCTTCTTCTTCTTCTTCTTCTTCGACTAAGCTCACAACCAAAAACAACCTCTATTTCTGATTCCTTCTTGACAGTTTGCTGACCTCTCTGAGGCTGCCAACCGGAACAACGATGCCCTGCGCCAGGCCAAGCAGGAGTCAAACGAGTACCGGAGACAGGTGCAGTCACTCACCTGTGAAGTGGATGCCCTTAAAGGCACTGTGAGTACTACAGCAGCAAAGGGGGGGAAATACCGTGCTCAGTACTATTCTGCTGACTAGGTTAACAATGAGACCTGTACAAATAAATTAAACACACACGGACACACACACACACACTTATCCAAAGAGAATGAATTATCAAGATAGTTTTAAGGATTATTTAATGAGTACCTTGAAAGTCTTAGTTTACATATGTTATTGATTGTAATAAGAGGGGTTTTAGAGGTTACTCCTGTAACCTCATCACTCTGGAGAATGAGGCAGGGGGATTATAAATTCACAGTTAAGCTAGGCTGCATGTAAAAGTGTTATTTCATCAAAGCAAAACATGGAACTGGGTGCTTGTGTTCTCTGTTCAAAGCTAGTGGGCACCTACCATTAAAAGAATTACTGTACCTTATTTATGAATATTTTGGGGGACAGCCGGGTTTTCTGGGAAATCACATGAGAAGCCATTTTTGCTTTCTGCAGAACGAGTCCCTGGAGCGCCAGATGCGTGAGATGGAAGAGAATTTTGCCCTTGAAGCTGCTAACTACCAGGACACTATTGGCCGCCTGCAGGATGAGATCCAAAACATGAAGGAAGAGATGGCTCGTCACCTTCGTGAATACCAAGATCTGCTCAATGTTAAGATGGCCCTGGACATTGAGATCGCCACCTACAGGAAGCTGCTGGAAGGCGAGGAGAGCAGGTATAGAAGGCAAACGTGCATGTGTGAACTAACTCACAGTCGTCTTTCTAGGAAGATCTCATTTAACCCAGACACCATATATATGAGGAACTTAACGTTGCAGAGAGTAACTTGCTGTGGTCAGAGATAATTAATAGCAGAGTAGATTTGAACTCACAGCCATGCAAAAGACAATACGTTCTCCCTCTATAAATTCTTCTGGTTCATGTTTCTGTGTGGAAAAAAATATCTTCCGAAATTTAAATGGGCCAATGAGACCAAGCATGGGTAGAAAGTTCTTAAACAAGTCACTAACAGCAATAGATTTTCATTTGGTGGAAACAAGAACTGCGAAAACTTGTTCCTGCTTCTTGAAGTGCTTTGTTCTCAAGTTTTTTGTGTGTTTCTTTCTCTTTTTATAGGATTTCTCTGCCTCTGCCAACCTTTTCTTCCCTGAACCTGAGAGGTAAGTACATTGTTTCATCTTATGGGAAAAAAATGTCACAAGGCTGTCACCAGTCACTCTGCCTGTAGCATAGCTTCCACATTTTTAAAAATATTTTTTATTACGTATTTTCCTCAATTACATTTCCAATGCTATCCCAAAAGTCCCCCATACCCTCCCCCCCACTCCTCTACCCACCCACTCCCACAGTAATTCTTGATTGAACTGTGCTTTTCCAAAGAAAATTCAATGAAACATGATTTCTCTTTTATAAATACATGTGTATAGCCATTTTATTTTCTGAATATTTCTTTTGGGCTTCTGAGGTTCTGATAGAGTTAAGTCACTTTCTCGCTTCCGTTTCTTCTCTCGAAACCTTCCATGTACTGCCCCCTGACATATATGGCTGTCTTTTCAGTTCATGGCTTCCTTTTGTTTAAATGCTGTTACACACACACACACACACACACACACACACACACACACACACACTGTGTATTCTTACATACATGAGTACAATGGCTCATTCTGTATAATATTACTTACATGTATGCTTTCAGGCTCGACCATCTGGTCCCTTTTTTATTATAGTTCTCATGACTGCTGGAGACCAAACCCAGGGCAATCAGCTAAGCTAAACCCACAGAGCTCCACCCCTAGCCTGATACCCTCAGTTTCAAACTCGAGTACATTCTTGCCTTTGCTACCCTGTTAAGTATAGACTCAGTCTACTTCCTGCTAATGGCAAAGTCAGTGAACTACTACCTCAGCCTGAATGAAGGAGCCCTTAGGTGCTGTGTACTCAAATGGATAGTGCTATGTAGGATTATGTATGAGTAGCACTTTAAATAACCATAAAAATAAAGTCATGATGCTTTGGGTAAAATGGTAATGTTTTAAACTTTTTCTTATGTTACTGCCTTTTTTTTTTTTTTTTTTTTTTAATTCAGAAACTAACCTGGAGTCACTTCCTCTGGTTGACACCCACTCAAAAAGAACACTCCTGATTAAGACGGTTGAGACCAGAGATGGACAGGTCAGTATTTTTTAGTTAAAATATGGGAAAGTTTAAAAGAAGGAATGATGAATAAACTATACAACCACTTTAAATATGTGTTGGTCCCCTTTAAGTCAGCAAGCAGATATATCAGATATGGCAGCTAACTTAAGGAGTCCCCGTGGATACTGGATGAATAGCCCCCAATTCCACCAATGCAAGAACCAACAGTCTATTTGGTCTTGATTAGGACAGTAAACTTCCTGCACACCATAGTCTGTGCACTAAACAGGAGTAAAACACCCTTAAGGCATCTCTTACATTGGCTGCATTAAAGTGTGTCACTTAATGACATCCGTGATATCAGGGATAGTTTGACATTGGACATACAGTTCTCTCTCAGTGATTGTCACCTGCTTATATAGTACGAGGACCCATATGTGGTCAATCACTTTCTTGTTGCCACTCCATGCCAGGGAAGACATAGTTACAATGAGTTATAATTATAAAAGCTCAGCCTTGCATGAGGATATAAAATACATTTGCCATACCTCTACATATGCCTTAGTTGCTTTTAAGCTTTGTTTGGAATTGCAAAGGCCAACTTCCTAAACACAGTTTCAAAGTATTCTTTTGTCACACCTTTCCACTGGATACTTGTATTGTCTGCAGGAAGAGGCCACCCTGCCTATGCTTCTCCTTAGGGCCTCGTTCTGCAGAGTCAGCATAAACTCCCAGTCTGCTCAACCAATTCTGTCTGATTAGGGCCATATCTCCTTACCATGAGTTGATTTTTGTTTCTTTTTTGAGCAGGTGATCAATGAGACTTCTCAGCATCACGATGACCTTGAATAAAAATTGCACACACTTGGTGCAACAGTGCAGTACCAGCAAGAAGGAAAAAAAAATCGTATCTTAGGAAAACAGCTTTCAAGTGCCTTTACTGCAGTTTTTCAGGAGCGCAAGATAGATTTGGAATAGAAAGAAGCTCAGCACTTAACAACTGACACCCCAAAAGACGTAGAAAAGGTTTACAAAATAATCTAGTTTACGAAGAAATCTTGTGCTAGAATACTTTTTAAAGTATTTTTGAATACCATTAAAACTGCTTTTTTCCAGTAAATATCTGACCAACTTGTTACTGCTTCAATAAATCTTCAAAAATACTGTTTTGGTGTGTTATTTTATAATATCTAAACAACTCTCTTTACTTCTATTGGTTAATTTGCAAAAATCATGTTTAGATTTTTGAGTTCAATTTATTTATGCTTGCGATATAGTTTTCACGTTAGCCTTTTAAGAGGGAGATCACTTCTTTTTCAATTGTTTATTGTTTTAATTTGATGTGGGTATATGACTTAGAGGCATGCTTACACACACAGGCCCTGGGTTCAACCTTTAGTAAATGAATACATGCATCTGCACATGCTTATGCACACACATGTGCACACCCACACAAAACTGATATAAAACTATGTGGTATTGGGGAAATGGCTCACTTGATAAAATGCTGCTTGTAAAATTATGAGGATTTGAGTTTGGACTCCTGAAATTCATGCAAAAAGAACATGGTGTTCACCTGCAATTCCAGCCCTGGGGAAGAAAAGAAACCAGGACCCCTGGGACTTACTGACCAGCCTGTTTAGACCATTTTCGAACTCTAGGAACAGTGAGAGACCCCCTTTTTTTATTAGATAATTTCTTTATTTACATTTAAAATGTTATCCCGTTTTTATTTACATTTAAATGTTAACCCGTTCCGGGTTTTCTCTCCAAAACTTCCGAACACCTCTCATTCCCCCTGCTCCCCAATCCACCCACCCCCACTTCCTGGCCCTGGCATTCCCCTACACTGGGGTATATAACTTTCACAGGACCAAGGGCCTCTCCTCCCAGTGATGACCAACTAGGCTATCCTCTGCTACATATGCAGCTAGAGCCGTGTGTCCCACCATGTGTTTTCTTTGGTTGATGGTTTAGACCCTGGGAGCTCTGGGGTTACTGGTTAGTTCATATTGTTGTTCCTCCTAGGGAGCTGCAAACCCCTTCAGTTCCTTGGGTACTTTCTCTAGCTCCTTCATTGGGGACCTTGTGCTCAGTCCAATGGATGGCTGTGAGCATCCACTTCTGTACTTGTGAGGCACTGGCAAAGACTCTCAGGAGACAACTATATCAGGCTCCTGTCAGCAAGAACTTGTTGGCATCCACAATAGTGTCTGGGTTTGGTGGTTGTGTATGGGATGAATCACCAGGTGGGGCAGTTTTTGGATGTTCCTTCCTTCATTTTCTGCTCCACACTTTGTCTCTGTAACTCTTGAGTTTTTGATCTTAGCCATTCTCACTGGTGTGAGCTAGAATCTCAGGGTTGTTTTGATTGGCATTTCCCTGATGACTAAGGATGTTGAACATTTTTTAGATGCTTCTCAGCCATTCAATATTCCTCAGTTGAGAATTCTTTGTAAAGCTCTTTACCCCATTTTTAAGTAGGGTTATTTGGTTCTCTGGAGTCTAACTTCTTGAGTTCTTTGTATATATTGGATATTAGCCCTCTATCGGATTTAGGATTGGTAAAGATCTTTTTCCAATCTTTTAGTTGCCTTTTTGTCTTATTGACAATGTCCTTTGCCTTACAGAATCTTTGCAATTTTATGAGGTCTCATTTGTCGACCCTTGATCTTACAGCACAAGCCATTGCTGTTCTGTTCAGGAATTTTTCCCCGGTGCCCATATCTTCGAGGCTTTTCCTCACTTTCTCCTCTATAAGTTTCAGTGTCTCTGGTTTTATGTGGAGTTCCTTGATTCACTTGGACTTGAGCTTTGTTCAAGGAGATAAGAATGGATCAATATGCATTCTTCTACCTGATACCTGCCAATTGAGCCAGCACCATTTGTTTAAAATGCTGTCTTCTTTCCATTGGATGCTTTTAGCTCCTTTGTCAAAGATCAAGTGACCATAGGTGTGTGGGTTTATTTCTGGGTCTTCAGTTCTATCCCATTGATCTACCTGTCTGTCACTGTACCAGTACCATGCAGTTTTGTTTGTTTGTTTGTTTGTTTTGTTTTTTCACAATTGCTCTGTAGTACAGCTTGATGATGTACTACATCAGGGATGTACACAATCAGGGATGGTGATTCCACCAGAGGTTCTTTTATTGTTAAGAATAGTTTTTGCTATCTTAGGTTTTTTGTTATTCCAGATGAATTTGCAAATTGCCCTTTCTAACTCAGTGAAGAATTGAGTTGGAATTTTGATGGAGATTGCATTGATCTGAAGATTGTTTTCAGCAAGATAGCCATTTTTGCTATAGTAATCCTGCCAATCCATGAGCATAGAAGATCTTTCATTCTTCTGAAATCTTCTTCGATTTCTTTCTTCAGAGACTTGAAGTTCTTATCATACAGATCTTCACTTCCTTAGTTAGAGTCATACCAAGGTATTTTATATTATTTGTGGTTATTTTGAAGGGTGTTGTTTTTAAAATTTCTTTCCCAGCCTTTGAGTTGAATATCCTTTGAGTAGAGGTAGGCCATTGATTTATTTGAGTTAATTTTGTAACCAATTTGCTGAAGTTGCTTATCAGGCTTAGGAGTTCTCTGGTGGATTTTTTTTTTAGTCACATGATATGATACTATCATATCATCTGTAAATAGTGATATTTTGACTTCTTCTTTTCCAATTTGTATCCCTTTGAACTCCTTTTGTTGTGTTCTTGCTCTGGCCAGAACTTTGAGTACTATATTGTACAGATAGGGAGAGAGTGGATAGCCTTGTCTAGTCCCTGATTTTAATGGGATTGCTTCAAGTTTCTCTCCATTTAGTTTGATGTTGGTACTGGTTTGCTGTATATTGCTTTTACTATGTTTAGGTATGGGCCTTGAATTCCTGATCTTTCCAATACTTTTATCATGAAGGGGTGTTGGATTTTGTCAAATGCTTTCTCAGCATCTAATGAGTTGATCATGTGGTTTTTGTCTTTGAGTTTGTTTATATATTGGATTATGTGGATGGATTTCCATATGTTGAACCATCCCTGCATCCCTGGGATGAAGCCTACTGGATCATGATGAATGATCGTTTTGATGTGTTCTTGGATTCAGTTTGCAAGAATTTTATTGAGTATTTTTGCATTGATATTCATAAAAGAAATTGGTCTGAAGTTCTCTTTCTTTGTTGTGTCTTTATATGGTTTAGGTATCAGAGTAATTGTTGCTTCATAGAACGAATTGGGTAGAGTGCCTTCTATTTCTATTTTGAGGAGTGTTGGAATTAGGTCTTCTTTGAAGGTCTGCTAGAACTCTGCACTAAACCCATCTGGTCCTGGGCTTTTTTTTTTTGGTTGGGAGACTATTAATGACTGTTTCCATTTCTTTAGAGGACATGGAGTGTTTATATTGTTAATTTGATCCTGGTTTAACTTTCGTACCTGGTATCTGTTTAGAAAACTGTTCATTTCATCCAGGTTTTCTAGTTTTGTTGAGTATAGGCTTTTGCAGTAGGATCTGATGGTTTCTTTGGATTTCCTCAGATTCTGTTGTTATGTCTTCTGAGAGCCCATTTCAAAAAGTGTAGTATGAGATCCTGGTCTCCATATACACATGTGCACATATGCATGTGCATATACACACACCTGACCACATATACTCCAGGCACAATAAAATCAACAGATACCATATAAATGATTCTCAGTTTATGACGGATCATCTTCCAACTGCTGACTTCACTGTGTGTCAGGATGATGGGTATCAGTAGAAGCTGTGCTTTGCTGAATGGTCTCTTTCTGGCATAGATCACAATGACACAGGAGATGTTGCCATGACTCCTACACAGCCACACAGCCACACAGCTACATACCCACATAGGGAGCCAACCAGTACTCTATACTGTACTGGTAGCTTAGCTAAGTAGGTCTGATTTTTAAATGCACTCTCTTCTTATGTTTTGATTACATGATGTATGGACATATCAAAATAACCCCATTGCAAGGAGAAGGACTGTTGATAGGTCTCTTGAAAATCAGCTAAGCAGGATTTGGGCCCAGATCAGACTTCAGTTGCAACAAATAAGTTTCCTACTAAAGAAGAAAGATGTAAAAGTAATGCAAAGTAAAGCCCAAGCTCATCTCACACGTTTCACTCTGAAAGTGGACAACGGAAGGAATCACTTGCCTGTTAGCATGCTGTTGTTTGTCAACTGAAATGCTGAAGAAATTCTGCTTTCTTTGCAAAACTCAAGGTTTCCTGGTTGACTGAGCACATGAGGTGAGCTGATGGTCTTAGTTCAGAATGATCTGACTGTGTGAACTTACAGTCTGTGTGCTGCTGGGAAAGTGTGATAGCTCCTAGAGTTCTGTGTATGACCCGTGGGCTCTCGTTAGTTACCGGACTCTTAAAACTGGTATTGTGACATTACAACAATATTTTGTGCCAATTTTATAAACCTTTACAGTGCAATATGTGTTACTTTTCTGAGGCAAACCAAAGGTATATTTCTCAAGGTTCTGCTGCCATCAGCAGCATTTGATGGAGGATTTTTTATACAAAGAAAGATGAAACATATTTATACAACGAAGATGAAACAGATTGCAGTTTGTTTTTTTGTTATCATTTTTTTTATTGTAAACCATGTTCCATGTTTCTGGTCAAGATTGTGTAGGATAAGTTAAACATAATTGCATTCTATTAACCATTATGAATGTATTTCTTATGCATATAGTTACATTGAAATAAAGTTCTAAAAACTATCAAAGTAAAAAAAAGGAAAGCTGTATTTTAGCCCTGCCACATATACATAGCAGAAACTCCAGCATATGAGTTAGAATTTCACAAAATGGCTGAGATGTAAATCCAGTCTTTCTGTAGTGAGACACAGATGAGCCACTAGATGTGGGTGCACACCTGCAATCCCAGCTCCTGTAAGGTGGAGGTGGGAGGACCAGGAGCTCAAGTCTCTACAACATCCTGCGTTCAAGTCCATCATCAACTACACAAGTCACTGTTTTATAGAACAATAGGAAAGATGTAAAGGAATAGAGTTCACCAAGTTTAATTTATAAAACTGGAATATTTTATGTATGTGTGTGTGTTTGTGTATGCATGCATATGTATGTATGTATGTATGTATGTGTATGTATGTATGTACTTTTTACAGCCCAGCTTAATTGTTATTCAAGATAGATTCTCTGATAAATAGACATGCTGCTGTGAATACATTTTCATTTAACAAAATGAAACCTTTATCTTTTCTTCTGAGGAGTTGAGATTATTGTGTGGGAGTCATATGTTAAGCTGTGCTAACTCAAAGTACATATGGTTTCAAACTCCGGGGTCGTAGAAAAGTAGTCCAAACTCAAAAGGCTGCCTCTTGGTCATGCTAGGAGAACAGGCCTTTGGAGGGTGGGTAGACTGAGGTAGAAAGAAGATGGAAGGTATTGTCTGCAGGGAGATGAGCTGTCAACAACGTGTGTTCTAGAGTAGAAGACCTCCTAAACTTCTGTTAAGTTTCAAATTACTGTAATTCTATGATTATCCACTCTCTCTTTGACTAATAAGTAGGCACTAGAAGTGATTTTTTCTTTGTATCTATCTGTATTTAAAGTCAAGGGAATTCTCTCAAACCCTTTTCCATAGGCTGTGATATGAGCTGTGATTTATGTCATGTCATAGTTACAGACACTGCAAAGGCAGAGAAAGCATAGGTCACTGAAGTCATAGTTTTTGTCTGTTGTAATACCACAATTTGTGTGTCTGTATGTGTTTGTGTGAATGTATGAGTCTCTGTGTGTTTCTGTATGTATATCTCTGAGTGTGTCTGTATGAATGTTTCTGTGGGTGTATGTGTGTTTGTATGTATCTGCATGTGTGTTTGTGTGTGTCTCTAGGTGTATCTCTGTATATATTATGTATATGTATATTTTATGTGTTTGCCTGTGTGTATGTTTTGTGTGTGTGTGCATGTGTCTCTGTGTGTTTGTGTATAACTGCATGTATCTCTGTATGAGTGCATGTGTTTGTGTATGTCTATGTAACTCTGTATATATTATTTGTTCACTGTGTATATGTGTATATATTATGTTTGCTTGTAGATGTATGTATCTCCGTGTTTGTCTCTGTGTGTACACCTATGTACCTTTGCCTTTCCAACACTAGAATTACAAGCGAGCCACCCCATTCAGGATTTTTTTTCCTAGACAGGGTTGCATTATGTAGACAAGGCTTGCCTGAAACTTGCTATGTCTTGAATGCACTGCTGTGATCTGCCTGCTTCTGCTTCCTGAGTATTAAGATAAAAGCCATGAACCACCACACTAAAACGCTTGGCTTTATGTGTCAATGAAACTCAGGTGTTCATGCTCACAAGGCAAGCACTTTTCCACCTGAACTATGTCCTGCCCTCAGTGTGACTATTAATAGTACTTCTTTTCTAACTCACATGCCTTCTATCTTCGATATGGATGATATCTGGTCATCTTGTCTCTAGAATAATCTAGGAGGAAAGAGACCATGAATGTGCTTCGCTCTTCAACACCCCGTGTTACAACTACTGTATCAAATGCTAATTGCAATGGCTGGTGGAAGCCCTAGGGTACTTTTGTCTGAATGGTGCTTCATGTCCATAATCCCAGCACTTGGAGGCAGATCCAGGAAGATTGCTGCAACGTTGAAGCCAGCTTCAGCAAAAAGTAAAAACGAACTCTGTGAGTATCCCAGATCCACCTCAGAATTGTAAGTCATAACATAATATAATGCATGGCGATAATAATTCTTTGTCAATGGGCTCATAGTGAATCGAGTACATAAACAGCATTGGAAACACAAATAAGCATCATCTCTAAGCAACCTTTTCTGCCCTTTATCCACTTTGCAATGTTCTCTGAGCCGTAATCCTACCCTTTCCATCTCGTCTCTCCTTTCTAACTAACACTTGCCTTGTGAGACTTACGAGCCTGGGGCTCCCTCGGCTGCAGATTCACTTTCTTCATATAGGTCTAGCACTCAGTACCATTTAAAGTCACATTTCTTCACAGATGGTGAGGTAAGAAGGACCAAGATAATAAGGAGTGCTGCCAATACCCATTGAGAGTAATAGCTCCAAGCCTGCAAAGTCCCTGACAACTGTGTTAAAAATCACATCCCAGGAATTGAGGGTCTGGACATGAGATTCATCTCCTTTATCTGTGACTGTCAGAAATGAGACTTAATGGAAAGCCTCCTAGGAGAACATCTCATAGGAATTCAAATCTCACTAAGTCTTCTTTTATTTTTATCTTTAATTACACTGTTAGCATTTTCCTTATCTTCCACTTTGGAAAACTAATAAACGGAGCCTACATTTTCCCCACCTAGGGTGAAAGCAGAGATTAATGTTTGGTTCTTTTATGTATAACATTAATCCAAGATTAAAGGACATTATTATTTTTTTTAACTAGGGGATGGGGAGAAAGAATGATGACATAAAGTGTAAGTCTAAACAATTTACCAAGAGGATTGTAGAAGCCAGGAGAGTATACAACTGTGAGCCCTCCTCTCCCAGGCCAGTGACAGACAGAAGAGACTTCTGGCCAAGCAAGTGCATTTATCCTATAATGCACAGCAGTCAGCTGCCTTCCCTTGATGAGCCCTTAACACAGACACCAAGGATCCACAGCCTCTTTTCTATGGCTACAGACGGACATGAGAAGTGGAGAGGGGCATAAGCTTCTACTCTAGCTGTTTACCTGAATGCTTACACAGCCCAATACATAGGGTGAAGCCTTCTTCCCAGCGTGACTAATATGCAGAAAGTCTGCCTTTGGGAGCTAGCTTAGCCCTCATTGGTAGAATGTGAGTGCTTACTTAACAGGCCTGGAGAATTTATTTGCCACTCTGTCTGGCAGGCCACAGTAAGAAGAAATCACCATCTACAACATAAAAACAGTAGAAACAGTTTTTCACCAGACACAGAGTCTGTTGGCACCTTAATCATGAACTTTTATCCCATGGAACAGCAACTGTGGGGTCAGAGCTGTATCAAATCCTACCCACACAATTCAGGGAATGTTTTCTTTTTGACAAGCTGCTTCTATCTGATGTAAAATATAAAACTGGACAATGATGCCCCCCCCACACACACACAAGAATTGTGAGGATGAAAAGATACAGTGTATGTGAAGTGCTGTCATTTGTAGAGTGGTCCCTATCCAAACTCATTAAAGTGTAATTACCATTGCAACAGTGTTGCTGTGAGACATTTAAGAAAGGTGTATGACATGAAGCTTCCCCACTCTCAATGAGATCAGTGTTGCTATAGGGGCTTCTTGTGCCCCCGTTGCCCTTTCTTTCTCCATTATGAGATGACAAGGCAAAAAGTCCGTCACCTGGTACTAAATGTTCAATTCTGGTCTTTCTATTAACCATACACAACTATAAAACACATCTGTGTTACACACACACACACACACACACACACACAAGCCTAAGACTTTAGAGCCTAGATTCTGCTTCCAAAATGGTGACTTGTCATTGTATCTTCAGGAGGGAACAGAAGTCATGTCCTCAGATGGTACAGGGGGTAGATAGAGTGAAAAGGGATGAGCTCTTCCAGATTCCCTTTGTGCAAGTGGGGACCTCGTGGCACACTTCTCTTCTGAAACCCACACTTCCTAATGCTACGTGTTGGGATGTTTTTGTCAACATGAATTGTGGAGAGATCAGAAGCCTAACTTCAAACACCAAATTAGGACACAGTGGGAAATGTACATTGTAATCCAATTTTATACATTGATACAGAAGCACATATTATAATGAAAAATCAACCATCCAAGTTGTGCTGACCAAGGTCCTGCCAAAGGCAAGTGGTGGGTTAGACAGGACAGGTGCTTTATTCGAAGGATGAATGGAAGAGCGGAGTAGACAGGTGACTTGAGTTCCAGGCATGTATCCCAGGTAGGTCTGACAACAGAAAAAGGAAGGAAGAAAAGACAGAACAAGAGTTGTTGCAGAGAGCAGAAGAGAGAGGTTTCAGGCAAGCCAATGAGGATCCTCGGATCACTTGCACAGCAAAGCGGCCTTGCAGCCATGGTTCAGACCAGTGTCTTCACTGTATGCATGCAGTGGTTGGGGATAGCAGAAGATCCTGAACTATACACATGGTGGCAGGTGCAAATGTCAATTCATTATGTTCCTGAAGCAGTTATTAATCTATTTTCCTGCCACTAGACACATTTGATGATAGAATGCTTTAAATATTTGTATGTACTTCAAAGATGCTAAATTATTTGTATGCTATGCATGTCTTAGACATTTAAGATTAATTTAAGATTAATCAGAGGCTAACATTTAACAGGCTGAAGGGAAATGAAAACCATATGATCAGATTCACAAATGGAAACACTCTGCTTAACTGATCATTTAATCATTATATATACTGTTAGAATGAAAATATAAGAACTTTTCTTAACTTTTTGTCGGGAACCTATACACAATCAAGAGCAAGACCAGGTACAGTGGTACATGCCTGGACCCAGAACTTGGGAGCCCAAGACAGAGAGATTGTGATTGGGGGCCAGCTTGGACTAATTGTTCCTACAAGACCAAACAGAACAAGCAAGAATAGTTACTATCTTCTCTTCAAACCATACTACACTATAGTAAAAAACTTAAGCCAAAATAAGGAAGAGATTTAAAAATCTTGAATTATAAATGACATTATTGATGATTTGGTAAACCCAAAACAGCTCTGTATGAAGCAGAAGGTTAAGAGGAGATGTGTCATTCAGGACAAGATAAAGTGAGATGAGATGAGATGCTAATACTTAGGTAAGAGACCATGTCCTGCTAAGGGGCATTACACTAGAATGATTTGAGCATCAAAGCCATAGAGCACCCCCAGATCCACATATATAAAAACTATTTCTGATGGCTTGTGGTAACAGAGCCCTATTTTTTCTGACTACTTTTACCCCAAACTTGAAGCAATAGGCAGCACGACATAACAGTGATGTGGTTCTAACATCCATTTCTAACTTTCCAAGCTTTTAATAACACATAACTTTCATATCTAAGTGCTCATTTTTAACAAACTTTATTTTATATCAATAGTCTAAAGCTAATTTGGGGAATTTTGTAACAGTAGGTAATTAATCCACAACAGCATTCTGCCTTAAAATTATTTCTTTTTCCATTCACTGACTTTTCCCTTGCCACAATCCAGTCCATGTTTCAATTAAATATGGGTACAGAATCTCCAGTTATGTAATCGAATGTGTTTAGGGTCATGAGTCCAATTAGATAATTGAACATTCTCTGCACCACCTCCAGATAAATTCTCATGCCCTCTGTGATTCATCGATCATGAGTTAGTTTACTGTGAGAATAAAGGCATGGATTGGTTGGAGCTGTCCACGGGTGGTAGATAGGATGAACTGCCTGTGAAACAATGTAATCAGCTCTCGGCAGAATTCATTTCAAAATGTCTCTCCCCTTGGGCTGTGACAGAATCAGGCAGTTTTTGTTCCAACTGCCATGAGCTTCAGCAAATCATTCTTCATGTTCTCCATTGTCATGTTCTCCACTGTCACCTTTAAGCCCAAGTCACATTCACCTGCTTTTGCTTTCAGACCGGCAGAGCCCAAGGGAAGCAAGAGGTCATCCATATAGTTCTAGTGTGTTCTAGAAAGAACTGGATACAGTCAAATAATCGGGAAGAATTACAGCATATCTATGTATATGCATGCATGAATCTGTATCCACACATGTATGAAGACGATGTCATGAAAGTGATCACTCTGTATGCTCAACTAAGCTAAATAGTAAAGGAAAAAAAAAAAAAGAATTGGGTGTGGTTAAGTCTGTGCCTGGCCTTCAGGCCATGGGATCATGACATTCTTCAGTTTGACTGTAAGTGCTCTTGACAATACTATAGTGATGAGATTTTACTTTCTCTGCCAAAGTCAACAGCAGACAGGAAATGTTCGAGGTAAACAAAATTTCATAGAAAGAACGCTTTATGAGGAAGACTAAGAGGTGAGTTACATCAAAGCTACTCAAAAGACCTTGATGAATGGCCCTTCATTTAATAGGTCATGTGATACATATGATCCAAAAGTAACTAATCTGAGGGTCATAAACAGAGACTCTTCTTAATCATTCTCTCTTTGCAAAACGTTAAACACCCACTGTGGTCCTATGTAGTCCCCTGTCTGTTCCTCTGCAGCTCTTTTCTCTGTCATTGGCACTTTATCTAATAAGTGTTTCCTTTATTAATTAAGGTTGTTATGTAACAGTTCCATGCATGTATAGAATTCTATTCACTCTCTTCTATATACCTTGTGTTGATTCTCTCACATTTCAATCAATCTCTCTTTCTTCGTCTTGATCAATCTCTTTCCCAGAATCATGACTTTTTGGGTTTGTTTTGCTTTCTTTTCGAGTCTTTGCCCCATTTAGTTAATCAGGGCTACTTGTGTGCCCACTGGCTTGGAACCGTTCACTGGAGGAGTCATCATGGAAGACAATGCCTCCTCCTCTCCCCAACTCTATCAGTAGCAAATAACTTAGCAGTGAGGGGTGATGTCCCCTGAGCCTCACTCCCAGTCATACCTAGGTAATCTTTCATACAACAAATAGAATTTTTAATTTTCCTTAGAAGACCTGAGAAGCCACCACTAAAGCAGTAGTGGAGGTAGACAGCTGAGGTCTGCAGGCCAAAGCTGATGGTGGTAAGGCAGGCATAGAGTAGACGTTGTTTCCTAGCCTGAGGCTGGGGCCATCTGCTATCTCTTAACTGTTAGAATCCAGGGAGCCACCATGATCATAATAACTGCAGGGCTGGAAGGACATTTAAAGCCACTGACTCACAGGAAGCTGGGGATGTCAGTTATATACCCTGACTTCTTTAGGAAAGAAATATACTCAGCCATCAAGAGTGCTTCTTAACTCCTACAAGCAGAGGCAGGAGTGGAAGAGGCAAAAAAGGCTGGTAGCAATTTGGTCACACGAAGTTGCTTACCCTTTGATGAGTTCTCACCCTTGAGCTGATTTTCAGGTTCAGAACCCAGCAGGTAGTGTCCAGGAAAAGGCTTAAACTGTCACAACCCTAGGTCCTGGGTTCTAATACCTTCTGCCAAGGTGACTCAGTGATGGAAACCATTTCCTGAAATAACTGTGTGGAAGCCCAAATCTTCTGAAGATTCTTGGACACCAGGTCTTTCAGTTATTTTCACTTTTCAGACTGTGCCTCCAGAAAGAAAAAATCCTTTATCTTTTAGTTCTTCTGATGGCCTCTCTCTTCATTTCTCAACACCCCAAAGTTTCAAAATCGTCATTGTCTTTTAAAGTTATTTTTAACTTAAGTAAAATATAATACTATTAGTTCTCCCATCTCTCCTGTGTCCTACCTGTCTGTGTCGATCTCTGTCCCTCTCAACCTCACAGGCTTCCTCTTCTTGAACCATTATTGATAAATTATCTTTTTCTTTTAATGCTTCCTCATACAAGTAACTGTTCTTGACCTCATTACTATCTGTCCCTTTGCTCCATCTTTCTTTTTCTCAAAACGACATTTGCTGTAACACACTCATTTCAACCTGCTATTGCAACCTTATGTATTGGGTCACTTGACAGTTTTTGTGGCCTCCCTAGAATGTAATTGCCTGAGTTCAGGAGTCCCCTTTGTTTGTTCATTGGTCTGTCCCCAGAATCTGCAAATACTGCTTGATCAGTATCAAATAAGAAACTCCATTCAAAGGCAGGCCATACATTCATGCTCTAAAGGAAGTTCCTGAAATTGAAAATGGGCATAGAAAAAAAGCTACCCTATGACCCACACAATCCTCAATCAGTCAAGCATTTGTAATCCCCACTTCATAGATAGGAAAACTGAGGTTTACAGATGGCAATAATTAAGCAATATTGACAAGGCCATCCAGATAGCAAATCAGGAAATAGAGATATAAGTCCACTTCCAAAGTGTGGACTGTAGAAGCCTAATGAAAAGGAAAACAGAAATTAATAATAATAGTAGTAATAATAATAATAATAATAATAATAATAATAATAAAAACCCTCTACCTTGTAATGGGTTGAAGCTCTGAGGGAACATTAAACTATCCAATTTCTAGACATTTTGAGCATAACAACTCTTGCCATCAATCTTCATATTTTCTAAATTATAAACTAGGCCTTGGGAGTAGCCCTCAGTCTTCCAGCCTTCCGTGGGTCCTACCATCTTTTGCCTTGTGTTGCTAATCAGGCCTCAGAAGTGCAGAAACATTCCTCACAGGGTCAGAGAAGTCTGGAGAAGCATTAAGTCATTACCAGTGCCAAGTGGAGTGCTACAGTGTGTTTTTCTGGTATTTGAACCCATCTAGTGTCTAATGACTCAGAAAATGTTTCTCTTATTTAATCCCTCTCAGGACGTTTCCCTTATTTAGAAGCTTCTAATGACCTCCCTCGTCAGAGAAGTGAGTCTCTTCAGATACCTGTCAAATGATTTTATGTGCTTAATATAAAGCAAAGGTTGGGGGTGGGTGGGTGGGTGGAGGGGGTGGCTCAGGGAGAGCAAAGTCATTCTGGAAAGCAAACAAGGAAAAGCACTCAGTGGGGAAGAATTAAATTGTTACTCGTGGAAATAGTGCCAGCAGAGCCATGAAAAAGCCACACAAATCAAAGACCACTATCTAAATCAAATGCATGCCAATTTAAATCCTAGTCCTTGGTGAACCCGATTCAGCCTCCTTATACACTGAATAACGAATAATGCTCTGAATCAGGACCTAGAATACATTGCATGTAAAACACCATTTGAAAAAATAAATACAGCCTTTGGAGAAAGCATAGTGAAGCCCAGGTAACTGAATTTCCTCAAAGCTGCCAGTTCATGCTCTGTGGATTAGTGATTCACCTCAAACAGCCCTTCCTTTTAATAGGCATTTAGCACTGTGGGGTTGTTAAAACCTGTGATAGTGGAGTCTGGTTTATCCACCAAAGAGTGTTACCCATGTCTTTTGCCAACATCTTTATAAAAATATTTTCATAGGAGAAAATCATCTTTTACATAAAAAAATGAAGGGGATGGGGCAGAAACGGTGTAAAGATGAGGCAGAAAGAAAGGCAAAAGACTGGAGAAAAAACAAGGAGACAGAGAGAGGGGGAGGGAGGGAGGAGTGGAGAGGGAGGAAAGGAGGGAAGGGGAGGGAGGGAGAAAGAGAGGAAGGGAGAGAGAGAGAAAGAGGAGGGAGGGAGAGAGAGAGAGAGAGAGAGAGAGAGAGAGAGAGAGAGAGAGAGAGAGAGAGAGGAGAGAGAGATTGAGAGAGAGAGAGAGAGAAGATTGGACAAAGACTTGTTCTTTAGGGCTGGGATGTAGCTCAGTAGTAGAATGTTCTGGGTTCTATCCTTATCTCTTTACCATACACACCCCTCCATAAGAAGGATTTCTTCAGGTTCTCTAATGCCATTGAAGATGTTTGTCTGAGAAGATGGTTCTAAATAAAAAAAAAGTATCTAAGAAACCACTATGACACTTGCCCTTATGACAAAGAATGGCAAGACCATTGTAGTGTTCAAAGAAATACTGACATCTACTGGCACATACAAAACTCACATGCCCTTTCTAAGGGCCATTGTTAATTTCTGGGAATTGGGATTAAAATACAATGGGTATAACTCAACCTTCCTGGGGACTTGAGGTGAAAAATATCCATTAATATTTTCTATGGTTATCTATTGCAGATATACAGCTGTAAACTCAGTTACTAAAATAGTTAGCAAGAGCAGCAACCACCCCAGGAAGAGCAGCAGCCACCCCAGGAAGAGCAGCAGCCACCCCAGGAAGAGCAGCAGCAGCAGCAGCAGCAGCAGCAGCAGCAGAAGTTTCCATTTGCTTCCTGAACTCAGAACAGACTTTGTTGAAATTAACACTTCAAAACACACATGAGTAAGAAGCAACACTTCTCATTCAGAAGATAGACATGTCCCTGTGAACTGAAAGCTGCAGAATAAAAAGCCACATTCATGTCGAAGACCCTACAAAGTTGATGAACAGGTTAGACCTCCATGATTTTGGTGACTTGGAACGTTAAAAAATCTAGAACCATCCTGGGCTATGTGTAGTCCTCCTCATTACCATTCATTGGTCACCTCCCAGTCTCACCTAACATCTTGGTGACCATCACACAGAAACCTTCAGAATGTACTAACTTAGCAGAGCACTAGTTTTTCCACTAGACCCAAAGCTAGGAAGGTCATTATGTAAAAAATATAACAGAGTCCTCTCCACTTTACTCACCCTACCCAAGGTCACCACCGACCAAAGTCTTTACCTATGACTTTGGGGTTTTGTTCTCCTAAATATTGGTGTAATAAGTCCATTTGCAGCACGTCATTCTGGGCAACTGAGGCCCTGCTCACTCATTTTGGCTTAGAATGAAGTCTCCTGTTCCCTTTGAAGTGAGAACTGTGATTTACTGGATTTGTCAATTCTGCCAAATTACTTCATTTCTCTGATGCTGAGTCTTTTTTATCTGAAAGGTGGAATTAGAGATAGCTGCCCTGGCTGAGTCCACTGACAATTAGCAGTGGTTAACAGAATACCTTGTTCACATCAAACGCTCAACAGTGGGAGCAGTTTTTACATTTAAAGAATAGAGACACCCTGGAACCATTTCGTCTTCACTGTCCACGCTGTGACTTAGAAGGGTATTTCTCAAACTCCAACCATGCATGAGTCACCAGAGAATCTTGTTATCCAGCTCGTACTGTCAACAGCTCTTTGCTGGGGATCTTCTGAGATAATTTTAAGCCCAGCGAATCTATGGGGTTCAACCTCCTCTAGTGGAAAGGTGAATCAAGATATCTTCTAACAGATTCTTTTGTACATTTTTTCTTCTTGGTTTCTTTTACTTTAAAAAATGTATTTTTTCATACATTACATCCAGACCACAGTTTCTCTTCCCTCCACTTCTCCCAGTCCCTCTCCCACCTACTCTCTTCCCCAGACCCACTCCTCTGTTTTCCTTCCCACAAAACAAAACCAGAACAACAAACAAACAAATAAAAACAAAACAAAGCAGCCCTACCAAGGAAATCAACTAAACATGCCATAACAGGTTACAATAAGAGCAGGCACAAACAGTCCTATCAAGGCTGGACAAGGCAACCCTGTAGGAGGAAAAGGATCCCAAGTTCAGGAAAAAAGTCAGAAACAGTCCTCAGTCCTACCGTTAAAGGTCCCCAGAAGAGCACCAAGCTACAGAACCATAAAGTAAATGCAGAGGACCTCGCCCAGACCAAACAAGGTTCTGTGTTTGTCCCTTCAGTCTCTGTGAGCTCCTGTGAGCCCTGCTTAGTTGATTCTGTTGGAAATGTTTTCATTGTGTCCTCGACCCCTCTATCTCTTACAATTCTTCATCTCCATCTTCTTTGGGGTTCCTGGCTCTGCCTAGTGTCAAGTGCTTTGGGTCTCTGCATCTGTTTCCATCAGTTGCTGGATGACTCTGCCTCTCTGATGACAATTACACTAGGATCTGTGAGTATAGCATAACAGCATTAGGAATCATTTCATTGACTCTTTTTTTTCCCCTGACAGTCATGTTTGGTTGTATCCTGGCTCACTGGGTTGTCCAGTCAGGCAGTGCCAGGCTTGAGAACTCTCTTGTAGCATGAGCCTCATGTTGAACCAGTCACTGGTTGGCCACTCACAAAAGTCCTGAGCCACCATTACCTTTGCACATCTTGCCAGGGGGATAGATTATAGTTTTTTTTTTTTTGTCTGGTTTGATGTTCAGTCCCAGTGTTGGGAGCTTTGCCTGGTTATGGAAGATGGCCAGTTCTGGATCTGCATCCTCCATTACCAGAGCACTCCACAATGGTCACTTACACAAATTCCAGGGCGTTTACACTTTACTAGGTTTCTACATCACCCCCCAACTGTGGATTCCAGTCACCTCTCCTCCCCTCTCTCTGTATCAATTTATGAATTAGATTTATCATGAGAGAAGGTTGGATTCTAGTCAGAAAGGCCCTGTAAGAGGAGTGTTGCAATTAAGCGTGTCAGCTAAATGTTCTACTTCTGCTCTAGGTTTAGTGCAGAATCCAACACTTAAGAACAACTGAGATCAACGGGTTTGGGGTTATCTCTTTTCAAGTGATTGGTCAAGGTAGTGCCATGGGTGCCTACAGGTCTCTACTATTGCTTTTAGTTACTCTCCAGGACTTGAGGATAAGACCTCATTGCTGATGAAAATCATATTCTTGAGTCATAAGACATGGAGGAATCAAGATTTTATCAATCTGAAAACTTCATCCTTAACGGGATAGCCTTCATGGTGCTGGAAAGTTCTAGGTATCATGGCAGTGAAGAAAAACAATAACAGTCTTACCAAGTTGTGAATCCGGAGAGCTACAAAAATGACTGGCCTAGAAAGATAAGTCAACTAATGCAATAGTAGAAGAAAAGTATGGGAACAACCAACAAGTTTCTTAGTGGATGTAAAGCCCATGCCACAAGATGGACCTCATGTCTGCTAATGTTAACTAGTGTTGTTATTATGGTAAATAGACATTGTGATACTATTATGTCCCTGTACCCATAGATTAATGCATCTCTTAACCCTTCTTAGGGAAGCTTCTTTTTGCAGTAGATGGTAATTAATATAGTGACTTACAATTCCTCCCTGTGGATAAAATAAGAGACTATGGGATATCAATATCACAATCCTCTCCACCTCAAGGCTTAGGGATCATCATGGAAAAGGTAACCAAGGGAGTAGACATTTATAGCAAGCATGACAGGGCAGTGGTACACATGAACTCATGGCAACTGGAACTTCATGCTCAAGATCAAGTAAGACAAAAATTCAAGAATGGGTAGGGCAAAGGTCAAGGGCCTTTCTGAAGAGCTATTGGCAACTATGGCTGCTGGGAAAGGGATAGACCATTTTCTTCTGGAAGTGAGAAGCTCCTATGCCCCAAGAAATGGACATAACCACAAATATGCAGGCAGCACTAGGGACTCAGTGGGTTTGGTTTTGTTTGCTTGTTTGTTCTGGAAAACACACAAAGTTATGAGGGAAAATTCGCGCTGCTATTTCCGTTGTTGTGCAGGTTTTTAATTTCATGCAATCACACTTCATACTTTCTGTTATTTTCTGAGTTATTGAATTCATTTTGCAAAAAGTCCTTGGCCATTGTTATAACTTGAAATTATTTCCCCATTTTCTTCTAGTAGTTTCAAAGTTCTTTTTATATTAGGGTCTTTTTTATCTGTCTTAAATTTATTTTTGTATAGGGCAAGAGAGATCTCTAATTCCACTACATTGTAAACAGACATCCTCTTTTCCTGGAGTTGTTGTTGTTGTTGTTTTTTTTTTTCCAAACAAATAGCAAATGCTAGGCAAATGCTCTTTCCCAGTCATAAAGAACAAAATTATGTCGTTTTTCATAAAAAATTAATGGAGCTGAAGATTACAATGTTAAGTAAAAATCTAGCTTTCTCAAGAAAAATGCTAAACTTTTGCTCAAATATGGAATCTATACAATGATTCTAGATCTATGATGTAAATACACAAGGAATCTCTCTGGAAAGAGGCAAAGGACTCTTTGTGAGAAGAGAGGGAAGGGCAGAGTGGATAATTGTGGGGTAATATGAGTACAGCCCATGGCAATGGGTCTGTAGGACATCACTACACTGTGGGATGAAAACATGATTGAAGTCATGACATGACTAGTGATGGCCAAACCTCTGTGCTGTGTGGCATTTGTTGGGGAGACATGAACAAACACCTGTTCACTTCAATGGGACACAGCCTACAGACCTTAAAATCTGATTTAACCTTGGTTCTAGTTCAGCAGTAATTTTACTGGCAATTAGAAGAAAACAGGAATATAGGTAAAATGTTCCTCAAAGGAATTTAGGTAATACCTCTCAAAATCAGTATATGTAGACAGTTGAGACAGTTAAAGAGTCTCTTCTCCCCAGTAATTAATTGTTGGGAAGGAACCTTGAAAAATCTTACAACTTTTAAATTCTATCTGAACCTTGCACATTTACTGGGCTTTGTCTGTTTCACTTAATTCCCAAGTCTTAAGTCTTCTTTCTCCCCTACAGGAGATGATTTAATTTGGAGAAGTAGATATATACCACTCCAGCCCTCATCCTGTTCTTACATCTTTCTGCCTCCTCTTCTGTGATGTTTGATTGGAGGGTATACTATGGCTAGGTATCATGCCACTGTATCACATCTAGAGTCATTTGTTCTTAAGAGCTTGACCAGTTACAAATCTCTGTAGTACAGTTACATTGCAAAAATACATCTCCCTCAAGGATGATGAGTATTAGCAATTTGGCAGCATATCACATTTATCTAACAAAGCAATAGCAGTTACTTCCCCAACTGCATAGTATGACCTCCTTAGTCACAGACATTTATCATGGCTTCTATTCCCAGATGTGAATTCTTTTCTACCAGGCTGGCCTTAAATCGAACCAGAAAGCAGTTGGTTGCATGTATAACAACCATGCCATTTATTGTGCCAGTGGGTACATTTTCCCTAATATGTTGCTAGCACAGCTCACATGAATCTATAATCAAGCAAGATTGTTGGTGACAATTCCTAGCAATCTGTACAGTCCCTTTCAAGTACCATGAAATCCAGGCTCCAGGGGCGATGCTTTCATTTTAGTCCTCCTTGATTTCTACATGTCTTTTAGTCAAAGTTTGCAGTATCTTTAGGAATAGAAACTTACCACCTAGCTCAGGAATATGGCTAATTGCAATGACAATAGCCTTTTTGGATTTGGGAGCTTCCGAGCTATGTTGGCTAACAACTCACAGAAAGGTAGCCCACTCCAACAACCATCTGTCTTCTGGGGACATCCTTTCTACTTATACAGAGTGCCTTTATTCAAACTCTGTTGTTTTACTATTCCTCCAGATATGTTTAAAAATCACACTCAATGTATAAATAAATCTTCATTTACCTGTTCTAGAATTTATTTGTTTTACAGAGGATGAAAAGAACTTCTAAAGGCCGAACAACATGCATTCAAAAATGTGTTGGCTCTTCTAAGCAGATAAAAATACTTACAGAGAATGTTAGAAAAGTTTGTTACTGCATGAAATGATCTCATCGTTTGTATCAATTATTTTCAAGGTTGGAACCAGCAAGATGTTTCTGCAAGAAAACCTACTTGCTACCAAAGGTACTTTGTGAAGACCTGACATATATTCCCCTGCACCCATGTGGTAGGAGAGGATTGAATCCTTCAAGTTGTCTTCCACCCTCCACATACGTGCTGTTGTAATACCTGGGCCGGCGGACACTTGCGCGCAAACACACACAGAGGGCGGGGGTAGGGGGAGAGAGAGAGAGAGAGAGAGAGAGAGAGAGAGAGAGAGAGAGAGAGAGAGAGAGAGAGAGAGAGAGAATAAATGTTTAGAAAAGGAGGTACTGAAAGCATCAGCATGAGTCCAAACTCTCCTTCAATGTCCCTAACATTGAGGTAACTTATCTGCAAGTTAGCATTGAAGGCTGTGGATGTTGGGAAGCCCTTGACTAACCAAACCAAACCAAACCAAACCAAACCAAACCAAACCAAACCAATCCAAACTAAAGATTATCAGCTCCTTTGCACTTCTTCCTCCCTGCTGCTACTGTCAATATTGTGTTCATTATTGCTTGAGGTGCACAAGGCAGTGAGAGCCTGAGAGTAAGGAGTTAAAAGGCAATTATCCTCCTTAAAAAAATTTTAATTTGAATATCATTTCCTTCTCTGTTGAGTCAGGCAAATAGCTATCTCCTTTTTTAAAAAGGTGCCAGCACATTATAAAAGCAAGCTCAATAAATTTATTTCTATCAATAATACCCCACAATACTGCCTAGCTGAAAACTGCTATTTGCTTTGTAAACTTAAAACAGCATTTCCTAAATGTCAAGTGTTTATTACCTGGAAAAAAAGAAAAACAACTATACATTTTTTTAAAAAAAAGGTTCTGCAGCTTCCTTGATGAGACATTTTAAGGATCATTAGTTGTCTAAATAGAAATTGTATTTCTGAGAGGGAAGAAAATGAATGATTGTTCTCTCTAGTTTCGGAAATCTCCTTTACCTTGTACTAGAGACAAGCTATAAACTTGTCAGTCGTTTGGCACTCACTCGTTTGGTGAGTCTAAGGCCTCTTGAAATTTCCTTCTCTGTTCTAAAAGCAAGCACACTTCAAAAACATCTAGCTCTTATCTCTAGCTGCATATGTAGCAGAAGATGGCCTAATCGGCCATCACTGGGAAGAGAGGCCCCTTGGTATTGCAAACTTTATATGCCTCAGTACAGGGGAATGCTAGGGCCAAGAAGCGGGAGTGGGTGGGTAGGGGAGCAGGGCAGAGGGAGGGTATAGGGAACTTTTGGGATAGCATTTGAAATGTATATAAAGAAAATATCTAATAAAATAAATAAATAAATAAATAAATAAATAAATAAATAAATAAATAAAACATCTAGCAGGCACAAGTACTGAATAGGTCTTGATTTGATTTCCTTTTTTTTTTTTTTCCAAATGGGCAGAAAGCTTTTATTAATGTCCTCTTAATGTAATGTAAGCTATCTCTGGTTTTTACAGATTTTCTGTATCTGATACCGTCCTTTCCCAAATAGACTTTTGTCAGATGATAATGATCACTGTGAAAAGATTCTGCTCAAGGGTTCAGGAGAGGAAAATGACAATAGTCGTAACTATTATTGTTATGTATAAATGTTTTCTATCTGGCAAACTACAGGATAGCTTCTCATTGGCTTCCTTTCCATCCTTCCTGCTTTTCTTTAGCCGTCTAAATAATATAAATATCCAATTACCTCATGATCAACTTTACAGATGCCAGGCCTCACAGACTTTCTTTTTCCCCCACATTTTTTAATTAGATATTTTCTTCATTTACATTTCAAATGCTATCCCAAAAGTCCCCTAAACCCTCCCCCACCACCCTGCTCCCCTACACACTCAATCCCACTTCTTGGCCCTGGAATTCCCCTGTACTGGGGCATATAAAGTTTGCAAGACCAAGGGGCCTCTCTTCCCAATGATGGCTGACTAGGCCATCTTCTGATACATATGCAGCTAGAGACACAAGCTCTGGGGGGTACTGGTTAGTTCATATTGTTGTTCCACCTATAGGATTGCAGATCCCTTTAGCTTCTTGGGTGCTTTCTCTAGCTCCTATATTGGGGGCCCTGTGTTTCATCCTATAGATGACTACTTCACAGACTTTCTATTTGGTTTTGTATGATCATGGAGAATATGGATGTTGAATGAATTCTCCTTTCTCATCTGTGTTCTTCATTTTTCTCTGTGAAGTCTGGGGTGTAGTCAGATTCCAAGTTGCTATTATGTGATTCTGTGAGACATGGTCCCAGAAGAAGAGCAAGGAGAACTCTTTCTAGTGGACACATACACTGGACATTCATAGGTAAGAAAACATGGCATGGCTTCAGAGAAGAAACTTGCACCTCCGCCTTCTGTAGAAAGAAGAGCCACAAGTACAACAGAATGGGCCACAGGTGCAATGAATGATATATGTCAGAGCCCTGGAAATTCTTACAAACTTCTACCCATTCATCAGTGGTTCATTATTATTGATGTTTAATATATCGAGAAGAATGGGGTCTGATTTACAATTCACAGAAGAGAAATATGCAAGGAAAGTGATGAACAGGAGTGCTTTAAATAATTAAGGATTCCCCAGCACAGCAGGCTCTTAGGCCCCTTTTGAGCCTGTGAGGCTGTATTACATAAAGGATCCAGGAAAAGAGAGAAAATCCACTGTACTGAGGTAATGTAAAACGAGAAACTATTTCCTATTAAATACACAGAGAAAATCTGGCCAGCACTTCCAACCAGAGCACAATGCTGCTCTACTGCTGGATAAATGAAGGGGATTCTTTGTGACACCACCACCAACAAGGAATTGGGGCTGCAGCTCAGTTTTAGAGCACTTGCCAAGCATGCACATCGCAAAACAGAACAGAACAAATGCAGGACTCATATTAAACATGGAGAAAGTATGTATTTAATATGCAAAGTAGTATAGAATTTGAGGCAGTAATAAAGAAGGGTCAGTATGAAGAGTTTGTCTTTCTTCAAGAATAGAGTTTCACTTTAGTCCAAGGAGTAAAATCAGGGTAATATGACATAATCTATGGTTAGCAGAGGAGGAACTATAAAAAAATTATTCAATATTTTGAGAAAGCCTGAAAGCAACTGGACAATGGACCATGTTGCCAAGAGATTAAATCTAATTTATAGCACTCTTCAGGAGGAAATTGGCCCTGTCAAAAATCGCCATTTCCTGCCTCTCTCTTAAATACTCTAATTGCTTTCTTAACCTTGAGCTCCAGTCAACTGAGAGTGATTTTTATTAGAAGTTTATCTGAAAAATCTTCAAAGTTTGAGGGAGATGAACTTTAGGATATTTTCCCCCCAACTCTTCACATTTCAGAGTTTAAATTTTCAGAGAGAAAACCCCAGCCTCTCAAAGCAGAGCCGTTCCCTCTTTCTTTTGATTCTCCACAAAGGACTGAGCCAAAAAACGGTCACAGAAATCAAAGGAAAGCAACAGAATAAGCTGTGGTTTAGAAATATTAGCATTTTATGGTGTTTTATTTGAAGGAAATGAGAGCCTTGGCTAAATCATTATTTTTTAAATTCCATGATCTCTAATTTAATCTCACAAGAAAACAGTCTTAGTTTTGGTTATTTTCTAATCTAAACTTTTACCCACTTGATGACCTAAGACTAAGTAAGACAGGGCCATTCAGTGCTTATCTCTACTCATTGGTGAATTCTTGCTCCTTCCAGCTTCCTAAGCAGTAACTAGGAAATGTCAGGATAATGGGTGACTGGAGATTTGAAGATACGTTAATCCTTTATAAGGTTGCAAGACAAAAAGGTTGCCTTTTGCCTGCTGGGTCATTATATTTGTCACCTCTTTGTGACCACAACTTAGAGGATGAAGTGTTTATAACTGCACACCCTCAGTTCCACAGTGGTAGGTAAGGCATGGCAGGTAGCTCATGAGACCAGGTCTATGTGAAGAAGGATGATCACATCATTGCAGACTAGGAGCTAAAGGCCAAGTAGAACCCCAACGTCTGCTCCTAAAGACCTACTAAGGACCACCCACTAATGGCTCCATAGTCATGGCTGGCTGGGGAGCAAGGATTCAAAACATGAGTCTGTCAAGGACATCACAGGATCAAATGATGCTTTTTGATGTATAGCATTCCTTCTGCAGAGCCTAAAATACCTGTGGCTTGCAGTAGATCAGAGTTGTACAGCTCATTTTCAATCTTATACTTACTTTAAACCCTTTGAAATGACTTTAATGGTATGGAAAGGTGTACTATTTCTTTTACCAAAGAGATAGAATCATAGCAGCCCTAAAACACTACTTTAGTGTAACTATCACTTAAATACACTTACTTTTTGGTAAAGACAGAACCATGAGAAATAGTGAAGATGTTTTTGAGACATGAGAACAAAATTTAGATTTTCCCCAATGTTACATCATATCCTTGCTGTATATTAAGAAGTCCTCATTTAGTTTTTCTGTTTGTTTCTCTTAAGTGAATATCAGCTACCCAAACCCTGAAACTACAAACACTGGAAACAACATCTTTCAACTGACATTGCAAGATGACAAAAGATGTTATTAGATGAGATGTAATAAAGTCAGAGAAGGAAATGAAAGTTTATCGAGAAATCAAGTATGTGCACCTATAATTTACCACTCTGTTCTTATTTTATTAGTAGCTAAAACTGCATTTGTACACTAACATCTGGTGGAGAGTCCTCCTCAGTGACAGAAATATGTTAGAAAAGTAAAATAGTTGGCTCAACTACTTAAAGCTCTATCAAGAAGAGGACAGACTCCCAAAAGTAAAGTACCTCACTTATTCAGACGACTCTGTGTCCTAGGTGGTTTTATTGAAGGCACCAAGAATTCAACTGAACAAATCAAAGCCCCTGTTCTAGGCTGTGAATTCACTTCCATGATAGAGTACCTCTCTAGAGTGTACAAGGCCCTGGATTCCATCTTTAGCCTCACAAAACAAAATAATCAAAACAAGCATTTCTTTAAAAACAAACAAACAAACAAACAAACAAACAAACAAACCCCCCAAAACCCAGTCTTTCAGAGGTTTACACAGTAAACAGCAAATTACCAAAAGCATGCTACATATTCATGTGTGTTTGCACATGTTTGTGGGCATATAAACAAACACATACACACTCACACATACGTACACACACTCTCACACATACACACAAACACACACTCACATACATACACACAAACACATATATTCAAATACATACACACAAATACACATATGCACAAATGCTATGCACACAAATATACACATACACACACTCACACACACACACACACACACACACATATATATCCAAATACATATACACAAATACACATATACACAAATACCAACTCACACAAATATACACAAACACACAAACATACACTCACACACACATACAAATACATATACACACATATACAAATACATATAATACATATATACAAATACACACATACACAATATATACATATACAAACACACACACATACATACACACAGATACTCACACACACATTCAGACACACACACACATACATACACACATAAACACACATATCAACAAATACATACACATACAAACACACACATCCACAAACATCCACACACATATACAAATACATACACACAAATACACAATATACAAGTACTTATATGCACAAATACACACAAACACATACATATTCACACATGCATACAGAAACAGACACATACACTTAAAATTTTCTTTTTGAGTCTGTGACCATAATATGACAATTTGAAACAAGATAATGGCTGTATACACCAACGATTTCTCAGATCTTACTGAATGAAGTACTACTACCACTTTCTTCTAAGAGTGAGATTCCTGCTATATATAAACACTTGCAAGGACTGACCAAATGGCCATTTGTTACATATCAGATCACTTGCAGTGTGTCACAGACGAGATATGAAAGATGTTTTTAGGAATCCTAGACTTAAGGAATTTGGAATTTATACCTATATTTGGATTTAAAACAAGCCAAGGTTCACATCTGACAGCTCAAGTCCCTTTATCATATGTGAGAATATACTTTGAAAATAAGAACTCTGTTTTGGTGTAAAGCATAACTCGCCCTTGTCCAGTTGAAAGTAAAGAGACAACAGGCCATATAATCACTTTCTTCACACTTTCTCTCTGTGGTCTGGCACCTGTCTTTCACACCTTCTTATGTCCAGCTTGGAAGAACATACAGATGTCCTTTTTATTTACTTATATTAGGGTCTGACTGTGCAGCCCGTGCTGTACAAACTGGCTGGCCTCACACTCATCTTCTCTTGGCTTTCCAAGCACCAGGGTTATGGTATGAGCCCGTGCCCCACATGTATGCTCTTCTGGCAACCAGTATGATGTTAGTCTTTTCACTGTTCTGTCTCTGCACTAACTCATGATTTCTGAAACTGTGGGCCATGACACTGTATTGGGCTGTGTAAGAAGCGGTGGGGTAATGAAAGAATTGGCAATAGAAATAGATTTCTGAGTATACCACAGCCAAAAATTAATTCAACATCAAACATGTAACAAACCCAAGGTGTTTGTGTCAGTGCCCCATGTTGTGTCTGTGACTTCACTGCAGCTTAGGCTCTTTTAAAAAATTAATTCATTCATTTACATCCCAAACACTGTCCCAGATCCAAGTCCTCCCCTTCTAGAGTCCCTCCCCGTCCCCTTCTCCTCTGAGAGGGTGACATCCCCTTTGAGTATTCCCCCACCCTGGCACATCAAGTCTCTGCAGGGTTAGGTGCATCCTTTCCCACTAGGTTCTGATCACCCAGCACACGGTTGTTCGGTGATCTCCACAGGTTTTCATCTTAACACCAGAAAGTACTGCTGGAAACATCTTGGCTCAGCTGTTATAGTCTACAGTGCTAGAATTATTTCAAAATTACACTTGTGTGTGTGTATGTGTGTGTATTCGTGTGTGTGTATGTGTTAATGTATGTTTGTGTGTGTGGATGTGTGAATGTGGATGTATGCGTGAGTATGTGTGTATGTATGAGTGTTTATGTGTATGTGTGTGTGTTTGTGTGTATGTATGTGTGAGTGTGTGAGTATGAGTATGTGTGTCTGTATGAGTGTCTGTATGTATGTGTGAATGTGTTCATGTGTTCATATGTGTGTATGTGTTGAGTGTGTGTGTATGTGTGAGTTTGAGTGTTTGTATGTATGTGTGAGTGTGTGTATGTGTGTGTGTATGTGTATGTATGTGTGAGTATGCCTATATGAGTTTGCATATTTGTGAGTGTATATGTGTGGGTATAACTGTATATGTGTGAATGGGTGTATGTGTATGTATGTGTGAGTGTGTAAATGGGTATATGTGTATGAGCATGCATGTGTGTGTCTATGTGAGTTTGTATATTTGAGAGTGTGTATGTGTGAGTGTGTGTATGTGTATGTTTATGTGTGAGTAAGTGAGTGTGTGTGCATGTGAATGTGTGTATGTGGTTGTGAGTGCTGAAGAATATCTGAGGGTCAGAGACAACTTGCAGGAACTAGTTTCTAGGGATCAAACTGCAGTCCTTGGCTGTGGAGGCAGGCACTGTCACTTGATGAGCCATCTGACTGCCTCATACAACTGTGTCTTTTATGGTATGTACAAAGTTTTCTGCTCTGATAGAAATGGTGGTTTAATTATGGCTTAATTGTAGGTATCAAAAACTACCAGTTGTTCCCAATTACCACTTCTCAACATTCAAGTATTAGATTAGCTTGTGTTGTGTTCAAATGTTTGGATTTAAATTTTGCTATTCAAATGACTGGTTTTTGCTTTTATTTAAAAAAATCAAATGAAGTTGACTTGAGATTCATTTGTTGTTTCAAATTTTTCTGAAATGGTTCCAGGCATACGTTATCATTATTCCATTTTGTGAGGTATATACAAGAATATATGCATATATGTATGCATACACACACATACATTTGTGTGTCATGTATATATATGAAGTGGCATTCTCAGTATTAATGACTCTAAAGCCAAAAACATTGTTGATCTCTGAAAAATGTTAAAGATAATCTGTTCATTAAATATTCAGCCCAGATCTCTATAATATCTCATGATTATTCAAATGTAGCTTTGTCTTTAATAAATGGTGAACTATATATGTATCAAGGAATTATTTTTACATGAATTACCCTGAGTTACTATCAGTAAGTGTTGGTTTGTATCTTATGTTAGATACCTATATACCTGGGGTCACATACAGTTTCTCGGGTAATGCAGGGTGTCCCGTGGAAAATCTTAAGAGGGCCTGGTCTAATGAACTCTTGGCAGTCTCATCTCCACTGACTCAGCCATATCTGGGCTTCGCTCATAGGCCTTTCCCTTACACAATAGTATGTTCTTTCCTGGACATGTGATGACATTTTACTTCATTCCTTAAATGCTTTTTTCTTTCAGGCTGGCAACCTAAAGCATAACCCTAAGCCTTCTACTTATTCCTGCCTGTGGTAATACATCTTTTTTTTTTTTTTTCCATTTTTTATTAGGTATTTAACTCATTTACATTTCCAATGCTATACCAAAAGTCCCCCATATCCACCCACCCCCACTCCCCTGCCCACCCACTCCCCCTTTTTGGCCCTGGTATTCCCCTGTACTGGGGCATATAAAGTTTGCAAGTCCAATGGGCCTCTCTTTCCAGTGATGGCCGACTAGGCCATCTTTTGATATATATGCAGCTAGAGTCAAGAGCTCCGGGGTACTGGTTAGCTCATAATGTTGTTCCACCTATAGGGTTGCAGATCCCTTTAGCTCCTTGGCTACTTTCTCTAGCTCCTCCATTGGGAGCCCTATGATCCATCCATTAGCTGACTGTGAGCATCCACTTCTGTGTTTGCTGGGCCCCGGCATAGTCTCACAAGAGACAGCTACATCTGCATCCTTTCAATAAAATCTTGCTAGTGTATGCAATGGTGTCAGCATTTGGATGCTGATTATGGGGTGGATCCCTGGCTATGGCAGTCTCTACATGGTCCATCCTTTCATCTCAGCTCCAAACTCCGTCTCTGTAACTCCTTCCATGGGTGTTTTGTTCCCAAATCTAAGGAGGGGCATAGTGTCCACACTTCAGTCTTCATTCTCCTTGAGTTTCATGTGTTTAGCAAATTATATCTTATATCTTGGGTATCCTAGGTTTGGGGCTAATATCCACTTATCAGTGAATACATATTGTGTGAGTTTCTTTGTGAATGTGTTACCTCACTCAGGATGATGCCCTCCAGGTCCATCCATTTGGCTAGGAATTTCATAAATTCATTCTTTTTAATAGCTGAGTAGTACTCCATTGTGTAGATGTACCACATTTTCTGTATCCATTCCTCTGTTGAGGGGCATCTAGGTTCTTTCCAGCTTCTGGCTATTATAAATAAGGCTGCTATGAACATAGTGGAGCATGTGTCCTTCTTACCTGTTGGGGCATCTTCTGGATATATGCCCAGGAGAGGTATTGCTGGATCCTCCGGTAGTACTATGTCCAGTTTTCTGAGGAACCGCCAGACTGATTTCCAGAGTGGTTGTACAAGCCTGCACTCCCACCAACAATGGAGGAGTGTTCCTCTTTCTCCACATCCTCACCAGCATCTGCTGTCACCTGAATTTTTGATCTTAGCCATTCTGACTGGTGTGAGGTGGAATCTCAGGGTTGTTTTGATTTGCATTTCCCTGATGATTAAGGATGTTGAACATTTTTTCAAGTGCTTCTCTGCCATTCGGTATTCCTCAGGTGAGAATTCTTTGTTCAGTTCTGAGCCCCATTTTTTAATGGGGTTATTTGATTTTCTGAAGTCCACCTTCTTGAGTTCTTTATATATGTTGGATATTAGTCCCCTATCTGATTTAGGATAGGTAAAGATCCTTTCCCAATCTGTTGGTGGTCTTTTTGTCTTATTGACGGTGTCTTTTGCCTTGCAGAAACTTTGGAGTTTCATTAGGTCCCATTTGTCGATTCTCGATCTTACAGCACAAGCCATTGCTGTTCTGTTCAGGAATTTTTCCCCTGTGCCCATATCTTCAAGGCTTTTCCCCACTTTCTCCTCTATAAGTTTCAGTGTCTCTGGTTTTATGTGAAGTTCCTTGATCCACTTAGATTTGACCTTAGTACAAGGAGATAAGTATGGATCGATTCGCATTCTTCTACACGATAACAACCAGTTGTGCCATTGTTGAAAATGCTGTCTTTCTTCCACTGGATGGTTTTAGCTCCCTTGTCGAAGATCAAGTGACCATAGGTGTGTGGGTTCATTTCTGGATCTTCAATTCTATTCCATTGGTCTACTTGTCTGTCTCTATACCAGTACCATGCAGTTTTTTATCACAATTGCTCTGTAGTAAAGCTTTAGGTCTGGCATGGTGATTCCGCCAGAAGTTCTTTTATCCTTGAGAAGACTTTTTGCTATCCTAGGTTTTTTGTTATTCCAGACACATTTGCAAATTGCTCCTTCCAATTCGTTGAAGAATTGAGTTGGAATTTTGATGGGGATTGCATTGAATCTGTAGATTGCTTTTGGCAAGATAGCCATTTTTACAATGTTGATCCTGCCAATCCATGAGCATGGGAGATCTTTCCATCTTCTGAGATCTTCTTTAATTTCTTTCTTCAGAGATTTGAAGTTTTTATCATACAGATCTTTCACCTCCTTAGTTAGAGTCACGCCAAGATATTTTATATTATTTGTGACTATTGAGAAGGGTGTTGTTTCCCTAATTTCTTTCTCAGCCTGTTTATTCTTTGTATAGAGAAAGGCCATTGACTTGTTTGAGTTTATTTTATATCCAGCTACTTCACCGAAGCTGTTTATCAGGTTTAGGAGTTCTCTGGTAGAATTTTTAGGGTCACTTATATATACTATCATATCATCTGCAAAAAGTGATATTTTGACTTCCTCTTTTCCAATTTGTATCCCCTTGATCTCCTTTTGTTGTCGAATTGCTCTGGCTAATACTTCAAGTACTATGTTGAAAAGGTAGGGAGAAAGTGGGCAGCCTTGTCTAGTCCCTGATTTTAGTGGGATTGCTTCCAGCTTCTCTCCATTTACTTTGATGTTGGCTACTGGTTTGCTGTAGATTGCTTTTATCATGTTTAGGTATGGGCCTTGAATTCCTGATCTTTCCAAAACTTTTATCATGAATGGGTGTTGGATCTTGTCAAATGCTTTTTCTGCATCTAACGAGATGATCATGTGGTTTTTGTCTTTGAGTTTGTTTATATAATGGATTACATTGATGGATTTTCGTATATTAAACCATCCCTGCATCCCTGGAATAAAACCTACTTGGTCAGGATGGATGATTGCTTTAATGTGTTCTTGGATTCGGTTAGCGAGAATTTTATTGAGGATTTTTGCATGGACATTCATAAGAGAAATTGGTCTGAAGTTCTCTATCTTTGTTGGATCTTTCTGTGGTTTAGGTATCAGAGTAATAGTGGCTTCATAAAATGAGTTGGGTAGAGTACCTTCTACTTCTATTTTGTGAAATAGTTTGTGCAGAATTGGAATTAGATCTTCTTTGAAGGTCTGATAGAACTCTGCACTAAACCCATCTGGTCCTGGGCTTTTTTTGGTTGGGAGACTATTAATAACTGCTTCTATATCTTTAGGTGATATGGGACTGTTTAGATGGTCAACTTGATCCTGATTCAACTTTGGTACCTGGTATCTGTCCAGAAATTTGTCCATTTCATCCAGGTTTTCCAGTTTTGTTGAGTATAGCCTTTTGTAGAAGGATCTGATGGTGTTTTGGATTTCTTCAGGATCTGTTGTTATGTCTCCCTTTTCATTTCTGATTTTGTTAATTAGGATTTTGTCCCTGTGCCCTTTAGTGAGTCTAGCTAAGGGTTTATCTATCTTGTTGATTTTCTCAAAGAACCAACTCCTCGTTTGGTTAATTCTTTGAATAGTTCTTCTTGTTTCCACTTGGTTGATTTCACCCCTGAGTTTGATTATTTCCTGCCGTCTACTCCTCTTGGGTGAATTTGCTTCCTTTTTTTCTAGGGCTTTTAGATGTGTTGTCAAGTTGCTAGTATGTGCTGTCTCCCGTTTCTTCTTGGAGGCACTCAGCGCTATGAGTTTCCCTCTTAGAAATGCTTTCATTGTGTCCCATAGGTTTGGGTACGTTGTGGCTTCATTTTCATTAAACTCTAAAAAGTCTTTAATTTCTTTCTTTATTCCTTCCTTGACCAAGGTATCATTGAGAAGAGTGTTATTCAGTTTCCACGTGAATGTTGGCTTTCCATTATTTATGTTGTTATTGAAGATCAGTCTTAGGCCATGGTGGTCTGATAGGATACATGGGACAATTTCAATATTTTTGTATCTATTGAGGCCTGTTTTGTGACCAATTATATGGTCAATTTTGGAGAAGGTCCCGTGAGGTGCTGAGAAGAAGGTATATCCTTTTGTTTTAGGATAAAATGTTCTGTAGATATCTGTCAGGTCCATTTGTTTCATAACTTCTGTTAGTTTCACTGTGTCCCTGTTTAGTTTCTGTTTCCACAATCTGTCCTTTGAAGAAAGTGGTGTGTTGAAGTCTCCCACTATTATTGTGTGAAGTGCAATGTATGCTTTGAGCTTTACTAAAGTGTCTCTAATGAATGTGGCTGCCCTTGCATTTGGTGCGTAGATATTCAGAATTGAGAGTTCCTCTTGGAGGATTTTACCTTTGATGAGTATGAAGTGTCCCTCCTTGTCTTTTTTGATAACTTTGGGTTGGAAGTCGATTTTATCCGATATTAAAATGGCTACTCCAGCTTGTTTCTTCAGTCCATTTGCTTGGAAAATTGTTTTCCAGCCTTTCACTCTGAGGTAGTGTCTGTCTTTTTCCCTGAGATGGGTTTCCTGTAAGCAGCAGAATGTTGGGTCCTGTTTGTGTAGCCAGTCTGTTAGTCTATGTCTTTTTATTGGGGAATTGAGTCCATTGATATTAAGAGATATTAAGGAAAAGTAATTGTTGCTCCCTTTTATTTTTGTTGTTAGAGTTGGCATTCTGTTCTTGTGGCTGTCTTCTTTTTGGTTTGTTGAATGATTACTTTCTTGGTTGTTCTAGGGCGTGATTTCCGTCCTTGTATTGCTTCTTTTCTGTTATTATCCTTTGAAGGGCTGGATTCGTGGAAAGATATTGTGTGAACTTGGTTTTGTCGTGGAATACTTTGGTTTCTCCATCTATGGTAATTGAGAGTTTGGCCGGGTATAGTAGCCTGGGCTGGCATTTGTGTTCTCTTAGTGTCTGTATAACATCTGTCCAGGCTCTTCTGGCTTTCATAGTCTCTGGTGAAAAGTCTGGTGTAATTCTGATAGGCCTTCCTTTATATGTTACTTGACCTTTCTCCCTTACTGCTTTTAATATTCTATCTTTATTTAGTGCATTTGTTGTTCTGATTATTATGTGTCGGGAGGAATTTCTTTTCTGGTCCAGTCTATTTGGAGTTCTGTATGCTTCTTGTATGATCATGGGCATCTCTTTTTTTATGTTTGGGAAGTTTTCTTCTATTATTTTGTTGAAGATATTAGCTGGCCCTTTAAGTTGAAAATCTTCATTCTCATCAATTCCTATTATCCGTAGGTTTGGTCTTCTCATTTTGTCCTGGATTACCTGGATGTTTTGAGTTAGGATCCTTTTGCATTTTGTATTTTCTTTGACTGTTGTGTCGATGTTCTCTATGGAATCTTCTGCACCTGAGATTCTCTCTTCCATTTCTTGTATTCTGTTGCTGATGCTCGCATCTATGGTTCCAGATCTCTTTCCTAGGGTTTCTATCTCCAGCGTTGCCTCGCTTTGGGTTTTCTTTATTGTGTCTACTTCCCCTTTTAGTTCTAGTATGGTTTTGTTCATTTCCATCACCTGTTTGGCTGTGTTTTCCTGCTTTTCTTTAAGAGCCTGTAACTCTTTAGCAGTGCTCTCCTGTAAATCTTTAAGTGACTTATGAAAGTCCTTCTTGATGTCCTCTATCATCATCATGAGAAATGTTTTTAAATCTGGGTCTAGATTTTCGGTTGTGTTGGGGTGCCCAGGACTAGGTGGGGTGGGAGTGCTGCGTTCTGATGATGGTGAGTGGTCTTGATTTCTGTTAGTAGGATTCTTACGTTTGCCTTTCGCCATCTGGTAATCTCTGAAGCTAGCTGTTTTAGTTGTCACTGTTAAGAGCTTGTTCTTCAGGTGACTCTGTTAGCCTCTATGAGCAGACCTGGAGGGTAGCACTCTCCTTAGTTTCAGTGGGCAGAGTATTCTCTGCAGGCAAGCTCTCTTCTTGCAAGGCAGGTACCCAGATATCTGGTGTTCGAACCAGACTCCTGGCAGAAGTTGTGTTCCACTCACTAGAGGTCTTAGGATCACGTGTGGAATCCTGTGTGGGCCCTTGCGGGTGTTGGGCAAGACTCTGCTGTCAAGGTAGCCCGGGGCTCGAGTCTCGAGTCGAGCGGAAGGGACTTGTGCCCCAGATCAGGCCCGGGTAGCCTGCTTCCCTATGTACCGCAGTCTCAAGTTCCGCGTGATTGGATTGGGGCAGGCACTGTGATCCACTCACCAGAGGTCTTAGGGTCCCGTGGGGAGTCCCGTGTGGACCCTTGCGGGTGTTGGGCAAGACTCTGCTGTCAAGGTAGCCCGGGGCTCGAGTCTCGAGTCGAGCGGAAGGGACTTGTGCCCCAGATCAGGCCCGGGTAGCCTGCTTCCCTATGTACCGCAGTCTCGAGTTCCGCGCGATTGGATTGGGGCAGGCACTGTGATCCACTCACCAGAGGTCTTAGGGTCCCGTGGGGAGTCCCGTGTGGACCCTTGCGGGTGTTGGGCAAGACTCTGCTGTCAAGGTAGCCCGGGGCTCGAGTCTCGAGTCGAGCGGAAGGGACTTGTGCCCCAGATCAGGCCCGGGTAGCCTGCTTCCCTATGTACCGCAGTCTCAAGTTCCGCGCGATTGGATTGGGGCAGGCACTGTGGTCCACTCACCAGAGGTCTTAGGGTCCCGTGGGGAGTCCCGTGTGGGCCCTTGCGGGTGTTGGGCAAGACTCTGCAGGCAAGGTAGCCCGGGGCTCGAGTCTCCAATACATCTTTTAAGAAGTGTGTTTGAAGCACGTCTCCTTCATTAAGAAGTTTTGCTGTGAATGTGCATTTTCGAGTCAGCAGTAATTATTGCTAAATAAAGCAAGACTTCTAATTAACAATCAAACTCTGAATTCTACATTATACGCCAGGCTCCTTAATTTGATTTGTTGCTTTCCAGTTCCATGCTGGACGTCTTAAGCATGGCTTTATCCCATGAAGTCAGATTGTTTCTCTATCCCAATCTTGGTTGCACTCTGAGGCATGTTATTTATTCACACCCATTCTGCCCAAGACCATCTTAACACACTCAGGTCAGGGAATGTCAAACTCTCTCCAACACAAACATCCAGTGTTACCTCCCAGACAACAAAATCAATACCAGAACTGGGCTTCCTCTGTCTTTTCTTTAAAAAAAAAGATTTATTTATTTATTATATGTAACTACACTGTAACTGTCTTCAGACACACCAGAAGAGGGTGTTAAATCTCATTACAGATGGTTGATGGCCACCATGTGGTTGCTGGGATTTAAACTTAGAACCTTTGGAAGAGCAGTCAGTGCTCTTAACTGCTGTGCCATCTCTCCAGCCCTGTCTGTCTTTTCTTAATTACACTGTACTTACTTATTTGGGTGGGGGCAATTCGTGTCACTGTAGGAGTGGAGATCAGAGGACAGCCCCAGGGTTAATCCTTCCCATCCCTCCACAGATCCTCCATGTCACTGTAGGAGTGGGGATCAGAGATGGCCCCAGGGCTCATCCTCTCCATCCCTCCATGGTTCCTGAGGATGACATTCAGGTTTGGTGGCAAGTGTCTTTTTTTTTTTCAATTTTAATTACTCTTTTTTTATTAGATATTTTCTTTATTTACATTTCAAATGTTATCCCCTTTCCTATTTTCCTCCCCGAAAATCTCCTATCCTCCCTCCCCCTGCTGCCCAACCCACCCACTCCCCTTCTTGGCCCTGGCATTCCCCTATACTAGGGCATATAACCTTCACAGGACCAAAAGCCTCTCCTCCCATTGATGGCCAACTAGGCCATCCTCAGCTACATATACAGCTAGAGCCATGAGTCTCTCCATGTGTTTTCTTTGATTGGTGGTTTAGTCCCAGGGAGCCCTGGGGTTACTAGTTAGTTCATATTGTTGTTCCACCTATAGGGCTGAAAACCCCTTCAGCACCCTGGGTCCTTTCTCGAGCTCCTTCATTGAGGACCCTGTGCTCCGTCTAATGGATGGTTGTGAGCATCCACTTCTGTATGTGTCAGGTGGTGTCAGAGCCTCTCAGAAGACAGCTATATCAGGCTCCTGTCAGCAAAATCTTGTTGGCATCTGCAATAGTGTCTGGGATTAGTGGTTGTTTATGGGATGGAAGCCCGGGTGGGGCAGTCTCTGGATGGTCCTTCCTTCCATCTCTGCTCCAAACTTTGTCTCTGTAACTCCTTCCATGGGTATTTTGTTCCCCCTTCAAAGAAGGATCGAAGGATCCACACTTTGGTCTTCCTTCTTGAGTTTCATGTGTTTTGCAAATTGTACCTTGGGTAATCTGAGCTTCTTAGCTAATACCCACTGATCGGCAAGTGCATATCATGTGTGTTCTTTTGTGACTGGGTTACCTCACTCAAGGTGATATTCTCCAGATCCATCCATTTGTCTAAGAATTTCATAAATTCATTGTTTTTAATAGCTGTGTAGTACACCATTGTATAAATGTACCACATTTTCTGTATCCATTCTTCTGTTGAGGGACATCTGGGTTCTTTCCATCTTCTTGTTATTATAAATAAGACTGCTATGAACATAGTGGAGCAAGTGTCCTTATTACAAGTTGGAGCATTTTCTGGTTATATTCCCAGGAGTGATATTGCTGGATCTCCTGGTAGTACTATGTCTAATTTTCTGTGGAACTGCCAGACTGATTTCCAGAGTGGTTGTATGAGCTTGCAATCCCACCAGCAATGGAGAAGTGTTCTTCTTTCTCCACATCCTCACCAACATTTGCTGTCACCTGAGTTTTTGACCTTAGCCATTCTGACTGGTGTAAGGTGGAATCTCAGGGTTGTTTTGAATTGCATTTCCCTGATGATTAAGGATGTTGAACATTTTTCCCAGTCATTCAGTATTCCTCAGTTGAGAATTCTTTGTTTAGCTCTGTGTCCACTTTCTTAATAGGGTTAGTTGATTTTCTCGAGTCCATCTTCTTGAGTTCTTTATATATATTGGATATTAGTCACCTATCAGATTTAGGATTGGTAAAGATCTTTTCCCAATCTATTGGTTGCCTTTTTGTCTTATTGATAGTGTCCTTTGCCCTACAGAAGCTTTGCAATTTTATGAGGTCCCATTTATCAATTTTTGCTCTTACAACACAAGCCATTGCTGTTCTGTTCAGGAATTTTCCCCCAGTGCCCATATGTGCAAGGGCTTTCCCCACTTTCTCATAAAAGTTTCAGTGTCTCTGGTTTTATGTAGAGTTCCTTGATCCACCTAGACTTGAGCTTTGTACAAGGAGATAAGAATGGATCAATTCGCATTCTTCTATGTGATAACCACCAGTTGAGCCAGCACTGTTTGTTGAAAATGCTGTCTTTTTTCCCCACTGGATGGTTTTAGCTCCTTTGTCAAAGATCAAGGGACCATAGGTGTGTGGGTTCATTTCTGGGTCTTCAATTCTATCCACTGATCTAACTTTCTGTCGCTGTACCAGTATCATGCAGTTTTTATTACAGTTGGTCTATAGTACAGCTTGAGGTCAGGCATGGTGATTCCACCAGAGGTTCTTTTATCATTGAGAAGAGTTTTTGCTATCCTAGGTTTTTTGTTATTCCAGATGAATTTGCAAATTGCCCTTTCTAACTCTGTGAAGAATTGAGTTGGATTGTATTGAATCTGTAGATTGCTTTTGGCAAGATAGCCATTTTGACTATATTGATCCTGCAAATCCATGAGCATGGGAGATCTTTCCACCTTCTGAGATCTTCAATTTCTTTCTTCAAAGACTTGAATTTCTTATTATACAGATCTTTCACTTCCTTAGCTAGACTCACACCAAGGTATTTTATATAATTTGTGACTATTGTGATGGGTGTTGTTTCTCTAATTTCTTTCTCAGCTTGTTTATCCTTTGTGTATCGAAAGGCCACTGATTTGTTGGAGTTAATTTTATATCCAGCTACTGGGCTGAAGTATTTTATCAGGTTTAGGAGTTCTCTGGTGGAATTTTTGGAGTCACTTATATATCCTATCATATCATCTGCAAATAGTGATATTTTGACTTCTTGTTTTCCAATTTGTATTCCTTTGATCTCCTTTTGTTGCCTAATTGTTCTGGCTAGGGCTTCAAGTACTATATTGAATGGGGAGAGAGACAGTGGGCAGCCTTGTCTAGTCCCTGATTTTAGTGGGATTGCTTCAAGTTTCTCATCATTTAGTTTGATGTTGGCTACCAGTTTGCTGTATATTGCTTTTATTATGTTTAGGTATGGGCCTTGAATTCCTGATCTTTCCAATACTTTTATCATGAAGGGATATTGGACTTTGTCGTGTGCTTTCTCAGCATCTAATGAAATGATCATGTGGTTTTTGTCTTTGTGTTTGTTTATATTGTGGATTACATTGATGCATTTCAGTATATTGAACCATCCTTGCATCCCTGGGATGAATCCTACTTGATCATGATGGATGATCATTTTGATGTGTTCTTGGATTCGGTTTGCAAGAATTTTATTGAGTATTTTTGCATCGATATTCATAAGGGAAATTGATCTGAAGGTCTCTTTCTTTGCTGTGTCTTTGTGTGGTTTAGGTATCAGAGTAATTGTGGCTTCATAGAAGGAACTGGTTAGTGTACCTTCTGTTTCTATTTTGTGGAATAGTTTGAGAAGAATTGGATTTAGGTTTTCTTTGAAGGTCTGATAGAACTCTGCACTAAGCCCATGTGGTCCTGGGCTTTTTTTGGTTGGAAGACTATTGCTGACTGCTCCTATTTCTTTAGGGGAAATGGGACTGTTTAGATCATTTATGTGATCCTGAGTTAACTTTGGTACCTGGTATCTGTCTAGAGAATTGTCCATTTCATCCAGGTTTTGCTATTTTGCTGAGTATATGCTTTTAAAGTAATAGGATCTGATTTTTTTTTAATTTCCTCAGATTCTGTTTATTATGTCTCCCTTTTAATTTCTGAGTTTGTTAATTAGACTACTGTCCCTGTGCCATCTAGTTAGTCTGGCTAAGGGTTTATTTATCTTGTTGATTTTCTCAAAGAACCAGCTCCTCATTTGCTTGATTCTTTGTATAATTCTTTTTGTTTCCACTTGGTTGATTTCAGCCCTGAGTTTGATTATTTACTGCCTTCAACTCCTCTTGGGTGAATTTGCTTCCTTTTGTTCCAGAGCTTTTAGGTGTGTTGTCAATCTGCTAGTGTATGCTCACTCCAGATTCTTTTTGGAGGCACTCAGAGCTATGATTTTCCTCCTTTAATTTCTTTCTTTATTTCTCCCTTGATCAATTTATCATTGAGTTGAGTGTTGTTCAGCTTCCATGGGCATGTGGGCTTTCTATTATTTATGTTGTTATTGAAGATCAGCCTTACTTCATAGTGATCTGATAGGTTGCATGGGATTATTTCAATATTTTTGTATCTGCTGAGGCCTGTTTGTTGGTCAGTTTTGGAGAAGGTACCACGAGGTGCTGAGAAGGTGTAACCTTTTGTTTTAGGATGAAATATTCTATAGATATCTGTTAAAACCATTTCTTTCATAACTTCTGTTAGTTTTACTGTGTCTCTGTTTAGTTTCTGTTTCCAGGATCTGTCCATTGATGAGAGTGGGGTGTTGAATTCTCCCATTATTATTGTATGAGGTATGTACCGGCTAGTTTTGTGTCAACTTGACACAGGCTGGAGTTATCACAGAGAAAGGAGCTTCAGTTGGGGAACTGCCTCCACAAGATCCAGTTGTAAGGCATCTTCTCAATTAGTGATCAAGGCGGGAGGTCCCCTTGTGGGTGGTGCCATCTCTGGGCTGGTAGTCTTGGTTCTATAAGAGAGCAGGCTGAGCAAGCTAGGGGAAAGCAAGCCAGTAAAGAACATCCCTCCATGGCCTCTGCATCAGCTCCTGCTTTCTGACATGCTTGAGTTTCAGTCCTGACATCCTTAATGATGAAGAGCAGTATGGAAGTGTAAGCTGAATAAACTCTGTCCTCCCCAACTTGCTTCTTGGTCATGATGTTTTGTCCAGGAATAGAAACCCTGACTAAGACAAGGAGTAATACATGCTTTGAGTTTTTAGCAAAGTTTCCTTAATGAATGTTGATGCCCTTGTATTTGGAGCATAGATGTTCAGAATTGAGAGTTTATCTTGGTAAATTTTATCTTTGATGAGTAAGAAGTGTCCCTCCTTGTCTTTTTTGATAAGTTTAGGTTTAAAGTCAATTTTATTTGATATTAGAATGGGTACTCCAGCTTGTTTCTTGGGACCATTTGCTTGCAAAATTGTTTTCCAGCCTTTTACTCTAAGGTATTGTGTGTCTTGTCTCTGAGATGGGTTTCCTGTATGCAGCAAAAAGTTGGGTCCTGTGTATGTAACTAGTCTGTTACTCTATGTCTGTTTTGGGGGGAATTGAGTCCATTGATATTAAGAGATAGTAAGGAAAAGTCATTGTTGCTTCCTGTTATTTTTTTTTGAGAAGGCTTTTTTTTTTTTCATTTTATTTAAAATACATTTTTTCTCACTTTATACATTCTAATTATGGTTTCTCCTCCTTATACTCTTTCCAGTTCCTTCCCACATTTCTTTTTTTTCCCATTTTTTATTAGGTATTTAGCTCATTTACATTTCCAATGCTATACCAAAAGTCCCCCATACCCACCCCCACCGCTTGTTAGAATTTTAATTCTGTTTATGTGGCTATCTTCTTTAGGTTTGTTGAAAGATTACTTTCTTGCTTTTTTCTTGAGCTTAGTTTCCCTCTTTGTGTTGGAGTTTTCTCTTTATTATCCTTTGAAGGGCTGGATTTGTTGAAAGATATTGTGTGAATTTGGTTTTGTCATGAAATACCTTGGTTTCTCCATCTATGGTAATTGAGAGTTTTGTTGGGTATAGTAGCCTGGGCTGGCATGTGTGGTCTCTTAGGGTCTGTATGACACCTGCCCAGGATCTTCTGGCTTTCATAGCTTCTGGGGAGAAGTCAGGTGTAATTCTGATAGGTTTGCCTGTATATGGTACTTGACATTTTCCCTTAATGTTTTTAATATTCTTTCATAATTTTGTGCATTTTGTGTTTTGATTATTATGTGATGGGAGGAATTCCTTTTCTGGTCCAAACTATTTGGAGTAGTGTTGGCTTCTTGTATGTTCATGAGCATCTCTTTCTTTAGGTTAGGGAAGTTTTCTTCTATAATTTTGTTAAAGATATTTACTGGCCCTTTAAGTTGGAAATCTTTCTTCTAGTCTATACCTATTCTCCTTAGGTTTGGTCTTCTCATTGTGTCCTCAATTTCCTGGATGTTTGGGGTTAGGATCTTTTTGTATTTCGCATTTTCTTTTATTATTGTGTCAATGTTTTCTATGGTATCTTCTGTACCTGATATTCTCTCTTCTATCTCTTGTATTCTGTTTGTTATCCTTGCATCAGTGGCTCTTGACTTCTTTCCTAGGTTTTCTATTTCCAGAGTGATCTCCCTTTGTAATTTCCTTATTGTTTCCTAATTCCAATTTTTAGATCCTGGATGTTTTTGTTCAATTCTTTCACCTGTTTGGATGTGTTCTCCTGCATTTCTTTAAGGATTTTTTTCTTTCTTATAGTCCTCCATCATCATCATGAGAAGTGACTTTAGATACATATCTTGCTTTTCTGGTGTGATGGTGTATCCAGGACTTGCTATGGTGGAAGAGTTTGATTCTGATGATGCCATACATGGTTTCTTTGCTTCTGTTCTTATGCTTGCATCCTGCTATCTGATTATCTCAAGTGCTCACTGCTTTCAATATATCTGATTGGAGCCTGTCCTTCCTGTAATCCTGGTTGAGTCAGAACTCCTCAGAGTCCAGCTTTCTCTGTAATTCTGTGATTCAGGGATCCTGTGAACCTGAGATTCTGGGTGTGTCAGAGTTCTTGGCAGTCAAGCTTCCTCTGAGACCCTGAAGTCCTGGTGTGACCAAGTTCATGGGATCCTGGGACCCTGCAATTCTAAGATCCTGGGCGTGTTAGAGCGCCTGGAAATGGTACCTCCTCTGGGGACTGTGGAGCTGTGCACTGTGTTTGAAACCAAGGTTGACCAGCACTGACCAGAAGGAACCTGAGCTGTTGGTCAGGCAGGGCTCCTGTGTCTCTGCTCCTGCTGGCCCCAGGCACTCCCAGTTTTGTTGGAACAGATGTGTTCCACTTACCAGTGATCCTAAGATCCTGGGCATGCTAGGGTGTCTGGGGTGTGGAGAGTATTCTGGGAACCGTGGGAACCCTCGTCCACTGAGTTCGTGCCCTAGGTGGCCTGGAGCTGGCGCTGTCCTCCATGATGACCTCTTCTTTTAACTTTTGTCATCTAGAAAATGTGTACATTTTCACATGTGTGTGCATACATGTGTGTACATGTATATGTGTGCATGTTTCTGCATGTGTTTGCATATTTATGTGTATATGTATGCAGGTATGTGTAAGTATATGTATGTGTATATGTGTATGTATATATGGTTTGTATGTGTATGCATACTGTATGTGTATATGTGTGTATGTTGTATGTGTGAGTGTGTATGTGTATATGGGTACGTAATGTTTGTATGTGCAAGTTTAAGGTATGTGTATGTGCATATGTATACATGTATAGTTCATGTATGTGTTTATATGTGTGCATGTATATGTGCATGTGATTGTGTGTGTATGTGAATGTATGTGTGTGTGTAGGTTATGGATCAATTTCACATTCTATTCTTTAGGAACTGTTTACCTTTATTTTTGAGATAGAGTCTATCACTGGGCCTCAGAGCTCACTAATTAGGCTGGCTGACCAGTGAGCCTCAGGGATCTTTGTCTCTACACTCCCAGCTCTGGCATTAGAAGCATGCACTATCATGACCAGATATTTCTTATGTGAGTCTGGGGACTGAACACAGGTCCTCATGCTTGCACATTAAGCACTTTAGAGACAGAGACACATCTCCAGCCATTGTATTCTTCTTCTGACTTCAGTTTACATCACTTTATTCCCAGCTTGGAGACTATAGTCATGCAGATGTGAGAAATATGTATAAACTCTCAGACCAAGTCAAGGCTAAGATACATGCAAGATCCTTTTTATTCTTTTATCAACTATAATAATTTCCTATTACTGTCACTGCAAATATTCATCAATTTAGTGACACAAATAACCTGTCTTTTTTCAGTCCTGGTGTTCAGATGCCCAAACTGGGTCTCAGTGGCTAAAAATTAGTGTCACATGGATGAGTTGCTTCTGGAGTGAAAAACCCAGTTCCTTAATTATTCCAGATTGCAGAGGCTGTCTTCATTCGTTGGGCTTGGATCCTGCTCTCCATCTTTAAAGCTGGCTTAATAATATTTTTAAATATTTTTGGAAGGACTGGAGATATGCTGTGAAGACAGTGTGCTGTTCTTGCAAAGGAGTGAAGTTGCATTCCCAGTACCACATAGGTAGAGTTCACAACTGCCTGTAACTCCAGGTTTAAGGGATCCAGTGATCTCTTCTGGCTTGTGCTGGCACTTACACACATGTGTGTATGTGTGCACATACACAGATACTCAGATATACATATAAATAAAAATAAAGTACACACACACACACACACATACATACATGTCTCTGAATTTCTGGGCTTCTTAATTCCATTTGGAGAATCCATATAGTTATCAGATCCACCCACATAGTCCAGGATAATCTTCCCATCTCAGAATCATGTGATTACAGCTTTAATTCCACTCACCACTTTACTGACTCTTGTGTTTTATCATATAACATATTTACCTTTCTAAAAATGAGAACATTTATAGGAGTTCATTGTTTTGCTTGCTATAGCAACTGAATCTATGATTCAACAGCCAAATCTCTTAACACACACATGCACACATCCTTGTGTATATATAACAAAAATCAGTGTGCACATAAGGTCAGAAGATAACTTTTGGAAGTTGGTTTCTCAAATTGTCAGACATACAGGGGGAGGACTTTTATTCACTAAAATATTCTCAACAGAAAATTTAACTTACAGACAAATCACACTGGTATTAAGTAGTATAATGTATGATGGAAGACTATGGTCGTCCAAATGTATCCATGTACCAACCAACAAAAATAAAGATACTTCTAGATATGTGTGGTCCAAACAACAAATATATTAAGTGAGCTTCAGAAACTAAGGAACAGCAAAGAGAAAACAGATTTGTGGCTGTTATGATTTGAAAGGGAAAGTTCCACAGGAGGTGTGCTGGATACTTTTCTTTCAATTTGACACAAGCTAAAGTTGTTTGAGTGAAGAAAATCTCAATTAAGAAAATGGCTCTGCCATCACTGGAAAGAGAGACCCATTGGACACGCAAACTGTATATGCCCCAGTACAGGGGAAAGCCAGAGCCAAAAAAAAAAAAAAATGGGAATGGGTGGGTAGGGAAGTGGGGAGGAGGGTATGGGGGACTTTTGGGATAGCATTGGAAATGTAATTGAGGAAAATATGTAATAAAAAATATTAAAAAAAAGATATAGCTCTCACCTACAACTCTGTGCCATGCTCTCTGCCATGATGATAATTGACTGCACCTCTGAAAGTGTAAGCGGTTAAGAACTCTGGTGTGAGCAGGAGGGATGGCTTAGTGAATGAAAGCACCTCTTGCCAAGTCTGACAAAGAAAAAAAAAAAAAAAGAAAAGAAAAGAAAATGGCTCTGTAAGACACAAGCCTGTAGGGCAGTGTTTCTTAACCCGTGGGTCACGGGGGTCATCTGAGACCATTGGAAAACACAGATATTTGCATTACAATTTATAAAAGTAGCAAAATTACAGTTATGAAGTAGCAACAAAAATAATTTTATAGTTGGAGTCACACGACATGAGGAACTGTAAAGGGTCATAGCTTTAGAAAATACATAAAGTAATGCTATAGGGCTTTCTCTTAATTAGTGACTGAAAGGGGAGGGTCCATCCCATTGTGTGTGGTACTATCCCTGAGATGGTGGTCCTGGGTTCTATAAGGAAGCAGGCTGAGCAAGCCATGAAGAGCAAACCAGTAAGCAGCAGCCCTCGGTGGCTTCTGCATCAGCTCCTGCCTCCAGATTCTTGCCCTCATGTTTTTGAATGATGAGCTGTTATATGGAACTGTGAATGATATAAACCCCTTTCCTTCCCCAAATTGCCTTTGGTAGTGGTGTTTCATCAGCAACAGTAACCCTAGCTAAGACACAAGGACTCTCATGTTTTGGATGCTTGTTCCTCATTTGATGGTGCTACTGTAGAAAAGTGAGGGCCCAGCTGGGGAAAGAGATGCACAAGTATTCCCTGCTTTCGATGGTGGTGACCAATCCCTGTCCCTAAGAACAGTCTCTGCCAGATGGCCTAGTCAGCCATCATTGGGAGGAGAGCCCCTTGGTCTTGCAAAGATTATATGCCCCAGTACAAGGGAATGCCAGGGCCAGGAAGTGGGAATGTGTGGGTTGGGGATCAGGTGAGGGGAGGGTATAGGGGACTTTCGGAATAGCATTTGAAATGTAAATGAAGAAAATATAATAATAATAATAATAATAATAATAATAATAATAATAATAATAATTACTGTCTCTGCCAGGCTTTTGCTGAATACGCTAAGCCACTCAGCCATGCCTCCTGCCATGACAGGCTGAAACCCTCAGCCAAAACTGATCTTAACTTTAAATAATTTTTATCAGGGGTTTTAGCTACAAGTAGCTCTAAACTAGTAATGGATCTTGAAATTTAAATGGTATTGAATTTAATTAAAGAATGGTAGACTCTGGATATTAGAAGTCTGAGATTTATTCCATTTATTTTACAGATATCTAACATCACTTGATATTAAACCCCAGGAGAAAATGAATCTTAGAACCCTGAACCCCTATGCACAGATGCTGTCTCTCCTACAAAGATAAGTAAGAGGAAGGTGAAGAATGTCTTTACCCTGTTGACCCTAGAGCTTGTTAAATAGCAAACAAGCAAACAACATTTGAATACTTGCTAGAAGCATCCAGTCTTCAAGGTTAAACTGCAAGCTAAATTAGCTGTTCCTAAATGAGGTAATTATAAGGAAAACAAGGAACAAAACAAGACTTGCTGAGAAATATGTATTTGACAACCAGGCTTATAATACAGTGGCTTAACTATAACACTTTACAACATTTGTTACAGGAAGCTGACTTTCTTCATGTCAGCTGTAAATGAACTCATTCTCCATGAGACAAATGACCTGCTCAGGCTGGGATTGTCTGACCTTGTGACAGCGTCTACCACACCTCCTTTGCTCTTCAGTTTTACAGTTGTTTAAGTCACCCCCCCCCCCAAACCTCTCACCACCCACTGCTTTTCCCTAACTTTATAAATCACTCAACCTGCCTCTCAAAAACCTGAGCTATGTGTGTACTGTACATAATTGCCTTCTTCTACACACCCTGAGGGAAAGGCCAGCAGAAAAGCCAAATCTGGGTGGGGCTGGCCCAATGCCTCAGTGGCCAGAGCACTTGTTCTTGCAGAGGATCTGAGCTTCATTTACAGCCTCTATAAGCAGTTCACAGCTGTCTGTAAGTGCAGTTCCATAGGACCTGATCCTTCGTGGGCATTAGGAATACATGTGGTATACATGAATATATGTGGGCAAAACATGAGTGTGCACACATGGGTATGTGCATGTGTACACACACACACACACACACACACACACACAAGATATGAATAAATATAAAATCAAATCAAGTCAAATCTGGGACTGGTGAAGATTAGAAGAAATCAAAGAAAAATAAAACAATTTTGAATTTGTTTTATTTCTGCTACCTTGTGGGAAGCAGCAGAGAATTAATGTCTTAAGTATGTAGGCATTGCTATGGTGGTTTCATATAATGATAAAGGGAATATAGTATTAGATTATGAAAGTATTTGTCCACAGACAAAGAAAACCAGCACATTTTCAAAAAATGAAAAATGTTAAGAAATCATTCTCTGATTGCTGTCTGATAAAATTGAATAAGCACAGAATGCTCCCCCTTCATCTGGAGGAAGGAGACCTACTCCAGACACTTCTCAGGAGAAAGCACGTCAAAAGAAAAGCAAGATCTGTAGGGAACGCAAAAGGAGGAAGGGCCTGCACTGTAGAATCGGTGACCATGGTGAAAACTGCACTGGGTGAAAGATGGGAACCTTGGAGCCTGAGTACAGGAAGCTCAAGGCCACACTCAGAAAAGTTATTGTCCTCAGAGCTGTCATTTATTGCAAGGACAGGGTTTGTATTAAATCAGAAAGGCAGGAGGCCCGTGGGGCAGAGTCCATGAGAAACCAGGTGCAAACTGCAGATGTTTGCGCCCAGTGGAGTCACATGGGAGCGCTTAATTCTCTCAGAAATGATGGGAAACACTGCTCTGAGGTGTTAGTAGTAGAGGAGTGCACCTGAGCCTTTGAGCACCAGGTCTTTAATGAGAGTCTGTCTGTAAGGAAAATTTAGTGTTTAAGAGAATGCCTTCAACCATGCAGAATAAAAGCAGGTTTCCCCAGAAATCCTGCTGCTAGCATAATTATCTCTTTAAACTACTACCATATGACTCAAGAACCCAGTATGTAAAAAAAAAAAAAAAAACCTAACACCAGTCAGAATATTCCAACAGTTCAGAGTTCATTTCCCAGCAGCCAACGAAGGGCCAAACCTGAAGACAACATTCGGGATCAGCAGGTAGATCTGTATGCCGAGCTTAGACTTTCCTGGCCAAGTGACATAATGGAGTCTGAAGCACAGGCCAGAGGGACACACAACTGTTTGTTACATAGGGACACAAGTGTCAAGGGAAAAATATGGTAGCATTGCCAATATTTGAGAAGGAAGAAAAGAGGAAAGGGAAGAAAGGGGGGGGGCAAAGGAGGAGGAATGAAGCAAAGAAAACAAGGACACTAAGGACAGCCCAAGACTGACTGAATAATGTTCTAATATTTACATGTCATTTTATATGTTTGCATGTATATGTTTATATGTTTGCATGTCTTTACATGTCTAAAAGGCAAGTCCCCAAACTTAAATGGTTTAGAGTTATACGATACTAGGATATAGATATTATCATTAATTTATTTGCATAGTACCTTACCCCATCACCCCATCTCCTCTATGGGGGTGTCCCCCTGGGTATCCCCCTACCCTGGCACATTAAGTCGCTGAAGGTTTAGGCAAATCCTCTCCCACCGAAGCCAAACAAGGCAGCCCAGCTAGGCGAACAAATTCCATAGACAGGCAACAGCTTTAGGAGCAGCCTCCATTTCAGTTGTTAGGGGAGCCACATGAAGACTGAGCTACCCATGTGCTGGGGTTCTCAGTCCAGCCTGTGTATGCTCTTTGGTTGTTTGTTCAGTTTCTGAGAGCCCACAAGGGACCATGTTATTTAACTTTGTTGGTCTTCCTGTGGGGTTCCTATTCCCTTTGGGGCCCTCAATCCTTCCCCCAATTCTTCCAGAATATGGATTTTTAAAAAACTTTCCATACTTTGTTAATACAAGGAAAATAGTAATATTTGCCTTCCGTGGATCAGATTTTCTCAAATAAAGCTGGTTCTATGAGATATTTGTTCAGTGAACTGGATTATAAGTTTGAAATAAATGAATGTGAGTACTTTTACTTTGGCTCTTCATATGCTAATAGCCACAGTAAGTTCTACCAGTGTAGGATTTAGTACAAATGTTTCTAGATCTTATTTCTTCAGAGTCTTCCTCACTCCCTTCTTTTGGTGGTGGTGATGGGGACACTTTTGAACTCTTGTGTTCCCCATGTCTTCCTAGGGAGTAAAAGCTACTGATGAATTTTAAAAGAGTAAATGTTTGTGGTAAATTAATACAGAAAAGAGATGCTAGACACTAATGGCTGTCTTCCTGAAGTCATAAATCCTCCCTGGCAGTGGAATATCTCAAGGCTGAGATCATTAGGAGAACATCTTTTCCTCATTCTGTCATTGGGCTGCCCTCAGTGATTTATGCAACTTTACAGCTTTTCAGTTTTTGCCTCTGCGGAACATGGGGAGGGGGAGAGAAAAAAGGACTGAAATGATCTGCTTGTTTACAGTGGAAAAGAGGACCCCAGAATCACAATTATGAACTTTACTCTAATTGGTATTGGAGTGAATGGCGCATCTCTGAGCAGCCTTGAAAAATGGCACTGACACTCATCGTCATAAGTCAGTTCAGACTTGGTTATAAGTGTGCTGATGACTTCATTTTAATTTTACTTGTTTTTAGGATGTACACAGCTCAGATGTTCCTTTCAGTGTGACATATAAATAAATAGCCTGATCACGCCTCTGAATCTCCAAGCTGCTGTATCTTTAAATATTGGCTCCAGTGCTCTAGGAGAGATATCACGATTAGATTAAGTATGCAAGAGATTTAGAAGGTTTAGCAATGAGAAGCAAAGGGGAATTTGAAACCTGAGTGAGGATTCTTCAGACCACGCTCAGAGAATGGCATCTGCAACAGGAGAAAGGAGAGCAGAGGGAAGCAGAGTAAGGTGCCTTCAAACTTCAAGGAAGTCTCATCAGGACCATAAGAATGCCCAGAGTACCTTAGAGTCTTCTGCTAGTAGAAAGGATTGCTTTCGGCTACCCTAGCCTCATTAGCCGGCAGCAGACTAAGACGGGCAGGGCCTGGGTGAAATCTCAACAGGGCATCCTGAACTCCTTACTAAAGGCACTCTGTGTGTGCTCAGTGAGGGACAGAGACATAAGGAGAGCTGTGGCACATCCAATGGCAGTCACACTTTTCACATGCCAGGTTTCACTTTCACGTTTATCAGCATTCTTTATTCTACATCTCTCCTGACTGCCTGGTTTGTCATATTCTCGAGCACAGGAACCATGGTTTATCTTTGGATACATGCCAAGTGGCCATATACTTGGAGACACCACAACTCTTGTAGCAGTAAACAAATAATCAGAAGTTGATATTTTTCAGTAATAAGTGTCCCCATAATTCATGATGCCTTGTGATGTGAAGCTGATTCTCTGCTACTGCCATTGCTCTCAACCCCTTTTGAGTGTGACACCATGCCCATGCCGTCCCCACATCCCTCTACTGACTTATCCCTCCATACTTTGATTTCCTGACAGTACTATGGAGTTGATCTAAGCCACTCAGCTGTAGAGCTTTCTCTATGCCACATTCCCCAGCTCTAGCATCCATATGATGCATATTGAATATGATTTTCTATGTCTTACAAAGTTTACCATGTGCGATGTAAGGGTTCAGCTTACAAGTTTAGCTGATATTGGCTATGGGAGGTGCCTGATAAATAGTAGCAGCTTGAACAAATGACATAGACAATAAATAATTAATTTGGACAACACCAGATAAATCTCTAATAATCCCTTTGTGTAATATTGAATGAGTTTTGTTAGGGTGTGTACTTAGCTTTCTGTTTTTCAATGAAAATATAAAAGTTGCTTGTTGGAATTACTGCTGAAGACCTCATTAAAAAAAACCTTATATGCTCAGGGGTCATAAATATAAATATGAGTTTTACAGTAAAAGGTCAAATGCTCATTTTGGCTGGTGGTACCTGTATAGCAATCCAGAATTCATTACAATCAGAATGTAAGTTCATAGGTATTCAAACATGCATGTGTATCTACAAATAGAGACATTCCCTTTGAACTACCGTATCTCAGGATGCTGGAAGCATCGGAGGATTACTGTGTACCTGAGAAAGGAGAGCAAGTTTGGGGAAATGGCTTAGTGGATAAGTGCTTGATTCACAACCCTGACAATCTGAATTTGGATTCTTGGAACTCACATCAAAAGGTAGATGTGGTAGCACACATCTGTAATTCTAGCATTCCCAAAGGAGTGATCTGGGAGACAGCGGAAACAATGGGATTCGGCCTTAGGACAAGCTGCGAGGTGAGAAACAACTTCTGAAATGGCCTCTGCATGTGCACCATAGCATGGGCATGTCCAAGAAAGGGAGAGAGAAGGGAGGGGGCAGGGAAGAAGGGTGGGAGGCAATGAGGGACAGAGAGATAGAGACAGAGACAGAAAGAGACAGACATTCTTTTCATCACTGAGTGTTATTTTAGTTTAAAAAGAAACAGTTCTCTGTGGGCAAACCTCCCTGAATGTGACCAAGCTTATCTAAAAAGAAACACCATTCTTTATTTTTCCGAGTCACTCAGACCACATAGATGAAATTATGAATCAATCAGTTCCCCCAGATTATTTATAATTTAGAAGACTCACTATAAACAAGATACAGATAAGAGAGCTTAGAATTATCTTCCCTAGTGCTTATGTGGGCTGAGATTCACGAGTGCTGGAAGCTTAGGCTAGTGCTGAGCCAATGAATTGGAGAAACTTCTCTATTGCACATTTTTAGGGTGAAATATTGTTCCTACTTAAAAGCTCTTAAAGATTAGGTGTGGGTGAATATTACTACCAGCTCTGGCCACCAATCAGCTTCATTCATAAATGACCTGGGCTTGTGATCTATAATCTCTTAATTTTGCAGCATTTATAATTTGTTTATAGCATTCCACATATAAGAAAGAAGAGCTGTCTATTAGAGTGAATGCTGTTCCATGTGGCTGTATTAAGCATTCCACTGGGCATCTCTGGGGTCATTCAGTTCCAACCATTCTCAGCTCTATCAAACTGCAGAAAATAGAAGCTTACATCAAACTGCCATTTCAGTGCCTGCAATTCCACTAATCCTTCATTTCAGCAGAGGACCAAAGCTGATTTCACTGCAGTTTGAGCTGTCATGAGATGATAGTGATTGCAAGACTTCTGTCCCATGATAGCTGCTCTTGACTAAAAGAGTAATAATCCTTTAAGAAAATATGATGGTTCCTCCTTCCTTTATCCCACAGATATTAGCCTGGCACCCAGAGGATGAAGTCAAAGAACACATTGAGGAAGAGCTGTTGATGGCAAGAATGAGCCAGAGCCTGCATGGTCTGAACATTTGGGTTTCACCTCAGGTTCTAGGACCTGATTGAAATGTGTTTCTATGATTGCAGTTCAGTCCCTAGAGGGCCCTACAGGATAGTAAATCCACATCAAAAAAGCCATTGTATGTTGTATTTGTGCTGATTTTATGGGACAGCCTGTTTCCACTTAGATAGGTTCAAGCTCCACAGAGTGGGATCACTTCACTCCTTGAGAGGTTACAAGCTTATGCTTTCCCGAGTGGAATCCCTCATCTAGGATTGCCCTCATTACCTAGAGCTTTCCCAGTATCATAAAGCCTCTGTTCCTTTTGACAGCAAACATTTCACTGTCTGTAGCTTTCCCTTTGACTCGCAAACCAGAAGTGCCAGAGCCAGAAAACAGGCTGGGTCCCAGTGGCTTCCCTGTTTCTGTCTTAGCAGAGAAGTGGGAACTTCTCTGGTTTCCACTGTCAAGGAACCCTCATCCCAAGGAGCAATACTTCACAGCATCTTCCTGAGGGACTGCACATTTCGACTTCTCCATGGCGTTAAAGGTTTTACATATGTATAACACACACACACACACACACACACACACACAGAGAGAGAGAGAGAGAGAGAGAGAGAGAGAGAGAGAGAGAGAGAGAGAGAGAGAGAGATCCTGTCAATCTTGATTGTGGTAAATAGGTCATAATGCTTATGAATACAAAAACAGCACATTGTACACCTCAAATTTACATGCTTACTTGTCAATCAATAAAATTTTATTTGGCTCAATATGCAGAAAAAACCCATAGCTTCCAACATTTTACTGAAGAAGGCATGAGAAGAGGAGGCATGAGATCATTCTCTCTCTCTCTATCTCTCTCTCTCTCCCCATATATATATATATATATAATTTCTGTGCTATCCATTGGATTCAGTGGGACAATAAATTCATGTAAGGCTTTAAAATCTTGTTTCTTGAATGTGTGTTTAGTGTTGAGGAAATCCTATGAAAGTCAGAGCTAACTGAAAATTTATTAAAACCTCTGAATTAACTGAGGATTATGACAGTAATGAGTTTTCTATTTATTTGAGATTCATAACCATCTGACACCAGACAGCAAAGGCACAAGATGCTGATTCCAAGAACTATCAATTAATACCAAACATGATGTTGACCAGCCAAGTCAAACAACTTAGCCTTTGGATTCATATGAATCCGAACATTCTGCTGGGGTCTGGTGTCTAGATTTAGCAGCATCACCTGAATTGTTCTCTCTCTCTCTCTCTCTCTCTCTCTCTCTCTCTCTCTCTCTCTCTCTCTCTCTCTGTCTCAGTCTCTATCTCTTTGTCTCCCTCTCCCTTCCCCTTCCCCTCTCCTCCCTCCCTCTATTTTTCGCTCCATCTGTCTCTCTGTCTCTCTGTCCCCTCCCTCTGTCCCTCCCATCTCTTTCCCTAAGTCCATTTTGTGATGCTGGGCATGCATGTTACTTTTCTCAGTGCTGTGACAAAGCCAACCTAAAGAAATATGGGTTCATTTTGGCTCAGGTATTGAGGACACAGTGCATCAAGGCAGGGAACCATGATGGCAGGACCTTGAGATGGCTGGTCACATTGTATCCACAGTTAGGAAGCAGATAGTGATGAATGCTGTTGCTTAGACCCCTTTCTTTCTATTCTGTCCAGGATCATGTAGAACTGTGTCAGCTACTTTTAAGGTGGGTCTACCCACCTAAATGAATCCAACCTACAAGCTCCCTTTCCAACATGTCTAGCAATCTGTCTCCTCCATAATTGCAGATCCTGTCAGGTTGACAGTATTAACCTCACACTTGGGAGGGATCTCAAGCAATCACTCAACCACTGAGCTACACCCCCAGCCTCCAGATGCTTAAAGTGGAAGCTGCAATATCTCTCTTTATGCTTCACTCAGTGTTTTTCCTCTCAGTAGTCTCCTTGTCTCATGCTGTCATCAATATAGTGTTGAAAGCTATGTTTTTATTTCTGCATATTGAGGCAAATAAAATTTAATCAATTAACAAATATGCAGATTTAAAGTATACAGCATGATGGTTTTGTATTTATATCCATTGTGAGATATTTACTATAATCAAGCTAGTCAATACATACCCACACATGTATAAAATCTCATCTATATGGTAACCATTTTATGTATATGAACATTGCTGAGAATACTTGAATAAATTATCTTGGCAATCACCAAATAAGCAATGACATTGTTAACTAGAATCTACTATATCACACATTAGGTATTTTGATATTTTAAATAAATGCTGATAATTAATTTATTTATTTATTAAAAAATCTCCTATATCTGGGGCTGGCCTTGAATTCACCCCACAGCTGAAGATGACCTTCAGTTGGGGTCCTGTGCAGCTGAAGTGCTGTGATTTCAGGCATGAGCCACTATGCATGGTTTATGTGGTGATCAAACCTAGGGTCTTGTGTACACTGGGCAAACACTCTACTAACTGAGCCACACACTCAGCCCATATCTTAATTTCTCCAAATTAGTTTGCATTCTTTGATCAGTGTGTGTTTCACCTCTGCCCCTGCAACTACCATCCCAGCATCCACAAGTGTGAGTTAGACTGTTTTCTCCTTTGTGTGTGTGTGTGTGTGTGTGTGTGTGTGTGTGTGTGTGTGTGTGTGTGTGAGAGAGAGAGAGAGAGAGAGAGAGAGAGAGAGAGAGAGAGAGAGAGATAACTCATCGTTTCTCTAGGACTGTGTACTTCCTGGTTGTTTTTATTTATTGAGATTAAATTATTTTCATATAGTGTTGTTTGGTTTTCTTCATCTTCCTCCTCCAACTCCTTATTGATTCTTCCCATCTCCCTGTCTACTCAAGTTCATGTTTTTTTCTCTCTCTTTCTCAAAACAAAACTCCAGGAAAATCAAAACAAACAAACAAACAAACAAAACCTGCAAAGTAAAAATACCCAACGAAACAAAAGGAGGTAGCCCAGAAAGGCCTGGATCTTGCTAGATAATAGCCCAGTCCTGATCCTCCTGCCTCAGACTCCTGAAATACTGGAATGACAGGTACACCTAGCACACTGTTTTTTGTTCCTCTCTGTCTGTCTCTCTTTTTACATGGTGCTTTCCAGGTTTATCTATGTTGTCATAGATGGCAAGATTTCTATTTTTGAAGGCTGAATCATATTTTCAATTGTGTGTATATACATATGTACTGTGTATATATCTATCTCTATCTCTATATCTATCTATCTATCTATCTATCTATCTATCTATCTATCTAATCCTTTTATCTGTCTGTGGACTCTCAGGTTGTTTTTATATTCTGACTTTGGTGAGTATTTTGGCAGCCATGTTTCATACTGTGTGACTACCACCTACAGTGGATACTTGACCTAAAGTGGGCCTCAAATTTCTTCTCTAAGAGATTAGAATTGAGAAATATTAGGGGAAAGAGAGACGGTTCAATAGGTAGGAACTCTTGCTATACAAGTCTAAAGACTTGAATTTAAATCCACATAAAAAGCCAGGCATGTATTAAAAAGAATGAATTTATGAAATTCCTAGCCAAATGGATGGACCTGGAGGGCATCATCCTGAGTGAGGTAACACATTCACAAAGAAACTCACACAATATGTATTCACTGATAAGTGGATATTAGCCCCAAACCTAGGATACCCAAGATATAAGATATAATTTGCTAAACACATGAAACTCAAGAAGAATGAAGACTGAAGTGTGGACACTATGCCCCTCCTTAGAAGTGGGAACAAAACACCCATGGGAGGAGTTACAGAGACAAAGTTTGGAGCTGAGATGAAAGGATGGACCATGTAGAGACTGCCATATCCAGGGATCCACCCCATAATCAGCATCCAAACGCTGACACCATTGCATACACTAGCAAGATTTTATTGAAAGGACCCAGATGTAGCTGTCTCTTGTGAGACTATGCCGGGGCCTAGCAAACACAGAAGTGGATGCTCACAGTCAGCTAATGGATGGATCATAGGGCTCCCAATGGAGGAGCTAGAGAAAGTAGCCAAGGAGCTAAAGGGATCTGCAACCCTATAGGTGGAACAACATTATGAACTAACCAGTACTCCGGAGCTCTTGACTCTAGCTGCATATATATCAAAAGATGGCCTAGTCGGCCATCACTGGAAAGAGAGGCCCATTGGACTTGCAAACTTTATATGCCCCAGTACAGGGGAACACCAGGGCCAAAAAGGGGGAGTGGGTGGGCAGGGGAGTGGGGGTGGGTGGATATGGGGGACTTTTGGTATAGCATTGGAAATGTAAATGAGTTAAATACCTAATAAAAAATGGAAAAAAAAAAGCCAGGCATGGCTGCATGGGCCTGGAAACCTAACACTTTGAAAGAGAAGGGAAGATCCCTGAGATGTTCTGGCAACATGCTCAGCTGCAGGCTCAGGCAGAGGACCTCTCTCATAGGAGTAAGGTGGAGAGTACTAGATCAGGGCACCCCAAATACCCTTTCCTTTGCATGTGCAAAGGTGTGTACACATGCACTGAATGTGAGCGCCCACAAATACACACAAACAGGCAGGTAGCTACATCAATTTGTGGAGGAAGAAGTGCTATTCGTTATACATGTTTCGCCATTAAAAGTCACATGAGGGAACAAAGAAAAAGAGACTATCAGCCAATATCTTTGTTTATGGCTGGAATCAGGATATGATGGGGTAGAGCATGTTTAAAGGAAAGCAGAGAAGTGAGGCAGTACACAGAAATGACATAAGAAACTAGGTGCACAGTAATGTCACTGTAGTCCCAGAAAGAGGGAGCATGGCTAAGGTGGTGAATCACCACATACATGAAGCCCAACAGCTCTGGAATAGGACTTTAAGCTCTAGCAAATTCCCTTTTTTGGTGTGAGGTATTTTGAAGTGAATTTACTGTTAACAGAAAATAAAATGCTTACACACACTCAAAAGATAATAGGATGTAGATACAGAGGGAATTGTAAAAGTTAGGTAAGATATAAATCCTTAGTAAGTATCTTCAATAAATGGTAATTATTAACATTATGCTTTTTCTGTGAGTAACTTGGGATTATACTCAATAAAATCCAATGTTGGAGAGAGATTTTGAATTACGTTAAAATGTTAAAGGCAGTGAATTGGTAGAAAAATATGATTATTTATCCATGCTAGCATACTTTTCTAGAAATTCAGGTCTGAAATTTCTATAACGTCTCTTTAGGGGCACAGCTGATGGATCACAGGGCTCTGCATAAAAGTGTTTGCGTGTGCATACACACATCATAATATGCAGATGTAAATTAGGTGCATGACTTACAAACGAAAAGATATTTTCATTTCTTATTGAATTCTGTTTGCAATTATGAGGACATTATCATCTAATGAAAACTATAATAGATTTAATTCGATGCTTATTCCATTTATGCAATTATTAACCAAATAAGCTGGAAACTACCAGTTACATTCATGAATCCTCACAGGCTACACTACGGCTAAGCAGTGATCAGACTCACAAGCCTTAGAGTCATGGAGTGACAATCTCAAGACAAAGGGAGACTTGGTCTCCTTTATTTGAAAAGAGGGACAGGACTGGATGGGAGAGGGGAAGGAAAGAGAAAGAAACTGAATTTCTGAATGTGACAGCAGCAAACAAAATGTAAATATCTGATCTTTAGAGACCGCTGGATGATCAGTGGAACCTGGCCGTTCTTTTCCTACCTACTTGCTAGTTTTGTGATTAGTCAAGGGCAGGCAGCTCTGTCAACATGTAGAGGTAGAAGTATTATTCTTTATACATTTTTATTTTAAAAAACAAAATAATAACATGAAACCTCTCAAACTCCTATTTGTCCATGTCTGTTCTCTTTCCATGGGGTGAGTATGGATGGGGCAATTTAGAAAGCCTGTCCTGACGGCAGACATGTCCTCAGATGGGAAGAGACAAAGGCCCAGGGCTGACGCTTAGGGGATGATCTGCCAGCCAATCACAGATGCCTAGCCTTAACATTCCTGAGATGGAAATAATCACGATTGGAATCGTTGCAGATATTGAGAGCTATTGGTGACACTTCCTGGCTTTATTCTAAGGTGTACATTTAATGTTTATCAATGCTTTCGACTTTTTGCTATCATTTTCTAGGTGTTTGCCTTTTTATCTTCGGAGAAAATGGCTGTGCTCCGTTTCAAGAATCTCCTCAAATCAAAACGACAAAGAGTGTGTGGCCACCGAGTCCCAGTCCATGAAGTGAAATATCTGGGGAAAGTCAGTGGACAAACAGCCTACTTTAACGTTTGCATGTGTTTGCATAGTAATGCACCCAGCCCATGTTAAATATTATACAACATAAACAAGGGAAGACCAGTAACAACCATAGAGCTCTGAGGAAATGACTAGAAGCCACATACATCTTTAAGCCCAAGGCATAGTTACCAAAAGGCACATTAATAATATTTAACTTTTACTTTAAAGGCAACACCAATGCATTAATTTTACCTCTCTCAAATGTTAACATTTTCAAATTTACTATTTCTTTGTAACCAGTTGCCACTAATTTATTTTGAGGGTAAAATATTTCTTGGAATATAAACTCCTGAAAGCTATCGAAGGCAACATTGCACTAGAACAGTATCATGGCAGTTAAAAGCAGGACAGCTACTGAAATCTCATCTGCCTCAGAGGCAAAGGGCTTGGGACAATTTGTAATAGGCTCAGCTTAATTTCTTTTCTTTTAGACTATGGTTTGGTTCCTCAGATTTTCAAAGTTGGTATAATTCATATTAATAATGGAATTTATCTCCCTAGAAACTGCATTTGCTCATCATCAGCATTTAGGATTTTCTTCCAGGGGCATTCGCTACTATACACACACACACACACACACACACACACACACACACACACACACACATCTTGAGGTCTTAGGGGCAGACTTAACATCCCCAAACAGCTCTATAGATAAACATGGTCCATAATAGCTGCCCAGTTTTTGGAGGTACCATTCATGCACAATGGTTGACCTCAGTGGAACTTCCTAGACCTGTACAGTATACAGTCTCCACAGCTGTCTGTGGTGGCACAAGTTACTGCCCTTCTCACAACAGAGGGTCAGAGCATAAGAAGGACAAAAATAAAGATTTAAGTAAAGTTTGTGCCAAAGACTCTGCAGTGAGGAGGCAGGATAAACACCAACAAATTAAGAAAAACGTTGTTAATAAGAATGAAAGTAAAAAAATTAAGTTTGGTGAGTCCAACATATAATCTCTGACTACTCCTGGGTATCTGCCTTTAAACAGATGTTGAAAATCCCTCATTTACCGGCCAATAATCAGACATGGTGAGGGGCATCCCTTTTAAATTCCCATGATCCTCAAGGCCTAGCTCTCTTTTGAGATTACTGAATTGTACTGTATTTTGTAATTTATATTTATTTTAGGAAACTGTCCATGGTGTTTCTCCCATTTATTAATACTATGTTGTAAATTCTCTTACAGTTAAAACATATTAGCCTTGATTCTAGAATCTAAGGTTATTTTATATCTTGGTGCAGCTACTGAACCCAGGGCCTTGAACTTGCTGTGAACACTGTATTATTGAACTTTAACTTCAGCAGAGTTTCTTGAGCATGCATTGGATTGCATTGGTATATCTAGTCACTAGCACAGAGTAGACATTTTATTAACATTTGAAGAATTAACAAAGAGAGCATTTGTTTTCATGCCATAGAACATGATAGATTTTTAAAGTGGATATTCAAAAACCACAACTTACTTAAGAAGTTAAGCCAAGAGGTTGGGAATGTTGGTCAATTGACAGAGTGCTTGCCCAGCATACATCAAGCCTTGAGTTCAAACCCCAACGCTGCACAAACTGGGCATGGTGGGAAACATGCATAATATTATCCCTCAGGACATAGAGGCAGGATGACCAAGAGTTCACGATCATCCTTGACTACACAATGCATTCCAGACCAGCCTGAGACATATGTGACCTTCTCTTAAAAAGGGGGTGGGGATGGAGGATAGGAGTCTGGAGAGATGTCTCAAAAGAACCGTTGCTGCATTTCCCATCACATACAAGACTGCTCAAAACCATCTATCACTCCAGCTCCACAGGACTGGACATCCTCTTCTGGCCTCTGCAGGAACTATACACATGTGGCGTGCAGTTATAACTTACGGGCAAAACACCCATACACACAAAATAACAAAAATTTATAGGAAAGCTGAAAAGAAATGGAGTAAACCATGAATTAACTCCAAATAGTCACTTTCTATCTTAACCTCATCATGAAATCCTAGGCGTTGAAGTTACATCGAATATTTTGGCAACAAACAATACCACATAGCCAACATTAAGAAGAATTTAACAGTAAAAAAACCTGTGCTCTCTTATGGCAATCCTTGCTGTTCATTTCCTCCAGCCTGGACTAATTGGACTTCTCAGATTATTTAATGTTAAAGACAAACATATTTATTTAAAGTTGTAGTCAATTACTGTAGAATATTTTCATGGCAAAATAAATTATTTTTCTGACAGAAGTAATTAGCTGTATCTGAAATTCTTCCAAGAGCTACCTGCTTCTAAAGTGGACTGTTTTCCTTGTCTCTATCACAAGCAAAGTATTGCCCATGGGCTTCTTGGTTTGGGGAGTAGAGGAGAGAAATTTAGAGGCTAGATAGGCAAACTTGCACAAGTAGGTGTTGCTAAGAACTGGCTGCTTGTCAAGTACCATCTCCTTCTCCAGCAAGGAAAATAATCTAGCTTCATTAATCAAGTGGGTCTGATGTTTAGTTGAAACACTAGAAACTTCAAGAATATGATAGTTTGGGGGCTAGAGATATAGCTAAATGGTATGTACAGGGCTCTGGGTTTAATCCCAGCAACACAAATTAGTAAACAATAAAACATCTTTCAGTTTGGAAACTACAGGAATGCCAAATGACAATGACATCATGTCTTAGGATGATTCCCCATCCCCACCCCCCCAGTAAGTACATAGTGCAGATAGCGTAAATTTCTTCAGGCTAGGGAAATTAGCTGCCAGAACACACCTGGCAGCTCCTAACAGTTAAGAGGCCTAAAGATGCAAACAGGCCCAGCAATCTAAACCTTCTCACAGCTGCGAAGTTCTGTGAACTGGTGAAGAGCAGGCCACAGTGGGTACAGGAGCTGACTAGTGCCAGGCACACACCTCCAGCTCAACAGGAAGGAACTAAGACTTTTGAGATTTTTTATAAAGAGACCCAGGGAGTGTATACTGTTTAAATATTTACTCTATTAATATAACTAATGAAGGCATTTAATTTTTCAAAAGATAACTACAGTATGATTTTAGGAAATAAACCAAGGCTATGTGCAGAGCCAGTTATAACCTGAATATCAAATTGACAGAACTTTATTTGTATTTTTTTAATCCATCAATGTGCGTTAAAATAATGTGTTTTCATTAAATATTTTTATTGCATTTAAAAAAGAAGTTGGATTTTTTTAGTAGCTTCTCAAAAATCAAGAGTGACAGATCAAAAGAAAGACAGAAAGACAGAAAGAAAGGAAGGAAGGAAGGAAGGAAGGAAGGAAGGAAGGAAGGAAGGGAGAAAGAAAGAAAGAAAGAAAGAAAGAAAGAAAGAAAGAGAAACCCCACATAGCAGAGAAAGCCATTTCTTTGTTTTCCTAGATGCAGCCCAAATGCTAGTAATTATTTTCAACATGTGCAGTGAAACTTTTACTTTCCATCAGCATTATGTAAGAAACATTTTATCAATATAAAAAATAGGCATTGGGCTAGGGGAAGGACTGAAGGAGCTGAAGGGGACTGCAACCCCATAGGAAAAATAATATCAACCAACCGGATCCCTCCTCCCAGAGCTCCCAGGGACTAAACCAACAACCAAAGAGTACACATGGAAGGACCCATGGCTCAAGCCGTATATATAGCAGAGGATGGCCTAGTCGGGCATCAATGGGAGGAGAGGCCCTTGGTCCTGTGAAGGCTCTATATCCCAGTGTTGGGGAATTCCAGGGCAAGGAGGTGGGAGTGGGTGGGTGGGTAGAGGAGCACCCTCAGAGAGGCAAAGGGGAGAGGGAGAGTGGCATGGGATGTAGGGTTTGTGGAGGGGTAACAAGGAAGGGGGAATATCATTTGAGATGTAAAGGAATAAATGCTTAATAATAATAAAAAACAAGCTTGGAGAAGCTTGACTTGAGGACGCTGTAATTCAGTACTGTTTCTCACACTGATATTTTTCTTTTTTTTCTTTCTCTTTTCCTGTTCTGGTGCTTATGAAAGTTGTATAATTTCTCTAGCAGCGTTAACATCTAACCTCAATTTCACCTTGAATCATTTTGAGAATGGCAAAGGTTAAACAAATACTTTGTTGGATGGCAGGTGCTCTTGCCTTTAAAACACTGAAAACATTTAACGTATGATGGTAATCCATGGAGCATACTTTTTGGCACAAAGGAAAAGAAAAATAAGTGATATTAAAAAAAAATTCACCTTCCCCAAAGGAATCATGATTTAGAGAAGTGTGTAAAGCACTGAGCCAACTCTGGCACAGTCAAAGCCCCAAATCCACTCCCCCCCACCTCGTGTAGACAAACTACACTGAAAAACCTCCCCAATTGCCACAACAAGCCAATACTCCTGTTCTTATTCCATTTCTGTTGCTGTATTTACCTACACTACCAAGAAGCAACTCAGGCGAGATGGGTCCCTTTCAACTTGTGTTTCCAGGTTTCATTTCATCATTGTGTGGAAGCCAGAGAAGGATCTAGAATCAGTTCGTCATATCCCATCAATGGCCAAGAGCAGAGAGAAATAAATGTATAGATGGATACTGCTCATCCTGCTCTACTCTTACACAACCCAGGGCCCAAGCCCTTGGAATGGTACTGCCAACTTTCAGGCTGTGATGTGGAGACACATCAACTAAAGACATCAAGACCATCTTCCACAGACAAGCCAATGGTGCTGGGGTCCAGGTTCCAGTTTAAACTTTTAGTGGTAGATATTGACACAGTCAAAGCCCACCTAGCATCTGTTCTATTGCTTCTCCTTTTCCAGCATAAACCTGTTATCCGTGCACACCTGCCCTCCTTGGACACCTATGCACAGGAATACGACTGTCAAAGTCGTATATAAATTCCTTTTGTCAATGACACACACAAATGTCGGTGTTAAAGTTTATTGAGATCACCAAAAGACAGAGGATACGGTAATAGTTCAGTGATGCTTTACTAGATCTCTCTCTCTCTCTCCCTCTCCCTCTCCCTCTCCCTCCCCCTCCCCCTCTCCCTCCCTCCCTTCCTCTCCCTCTCTCCCTCCCTCCCTCTCCTCCTATCGCTTTCTCTCCCCCCCATCTCCAACACACACACAAATACACATATACACATGTAACTATGGGCTCATGAACAGTTTGAATCAATTAGAAATAAGGAAGGGTTTGCTGGAGTTTTTGAAGAATGTTGATTTTCTTTCCTTCTCTGAACTGGTCCAAAGGTGACCCTGTCCAGTTTTCACGTTCATGGACATTGGCATCAATGTATAATTTAACTCCTGAAGGGATGGCACTTCTCTGACAGCTCTAGACTTAGATTAAGATCAATACACAGAGCTAAGCTGGGCTGAGACACTCATGGGAAAATGAGGCCAGGACCAGAGGATTAGCTGTTCTGTTTTTGGACTTCTAGGTCAGTGGACAAAGAATGCCAAAGAGCTCAGCCCACATTAGTGGGGCTTTTGATATTTTCAGTGGAAAGGAGTTGAGTCTTTTATGGTTTCTCATCTGTGAAATCAGATAGCTACTTTGAAACCTTGAGAAAATTCACAGTAATACATGAAAAGCATTATATAGAAGAGCTTGGCACAGCACACATCTTTAGTGCATGATAACAAAGTTTGAAACTGGTTGTCTGTATCCTGCAAACTTGTGATTAGTTTCGTTTACAGCCAGCTTTGATTTTTGATTGTTTATATTTACATATCAGATGAAACCAGCAGTATTAACCACCAAAGAACACAGTAGTAGCTGAGCTAAAGATGTTATAGTGTTTTGACATATAAGACAAATAATATAATAAACAACAGATACATATTGTTCAGTGATACTTTACTAAGTATCACACACATATGATACATATATATCAATTCAGGAATATATATATATATATATATATATATATATATATATATATATGTATATATATATACACACACATATATATAAATAGTTATATTATACAAATGTGTTTATATTAAATATGTATTCTTTAATGTTTACATATATTATATATACACACACACACACACGCACACACACACACATATCACACACACACAGTGTGTTATCCTTAAATGATTTCTCAGGCTAGAAAATTAGAATTTGGAAACTTTGATAAAGAATTTGATGGTAAAAGTACAACTTCAATACAATGATGGTAAAAGTCTAAATTTTTTTTCAGTTCTGCATTATATTTTTTCTTTTTCTTTTTTCAAATTTTTCTGTTAGATATTTTCTTCATTTACATTTCAAATGCTATCCCCAAACCCCCCTATACCCTCCCCCTGCCCTGCTCCTTAACCCACCCACTCCTGCTTCCTGGCCCTGACATTCCTCTGTACTGGGGCATATAATCTTCGAAAGACCAAGGGTCTCTCCTCCCATTGATGGTGGACTAGGCCATCCTCTGGTACATAGGCAACTAGAGATACAAGCTCTTAGGGATACTGGTTAGTTCATATTGTTGTTCCTCCTATAGGGTTGCAGACCCCTTCAGCTCCTTGGGTACTTTCTCTAGCTCCTCCATTGGGGGCCCTGTGTTCCATCCAATAGATGATTGTGAGCAACCACTTCTGTATTTGCCAGGCACTGACATAGCCTCACAAAAGAGAGCTATATCAGAGTCCTGTCAGCAATACCCATGGAAGGAGTTACAGAGACAAAGTTTGGAGCTGAGACAGAAGGAAGAACCATCCAGAGACTGTCCCACCCAGGGATCCATCCCATAAACAATCCCCAAAACCAAACACTATTGCAGATGCCAAAAGTCTAAAATTTTAAACACTGTAGAAATATTTTTTCAAACAAGCGTTACCAATGGCAGCAGAACTACACAGGATCAAATGCTGCCTGAGCTCACAGCCTTTGGGCATACATTCTGTACTTGAATCTTGGCTCTGACATTTGAATATTATATGTTCTTAGGTAAATTTCTTAGCCTCAATTTTCTCATTTGTACAATGGAAATAATAAGGCCAGGTGTGGTGGCACATGCCACTGGGGAAGGTGAGGGAAGAGATCAGGAATTCAGGGCCAGAATGAGCTATGTAAAACCCTGCCTTAAAACCAAGAGAGTATAAGTATAGATGTACCTTTAAAAGCATCCTAAAGAGCATGTCAGAATGGCATAAGAAAAAGCCCAAAGACTTTAGTTTTAAATGAGGCAGTAAAGGCTGAGATTGGTGTCTTTGCCAAGCAGACCACGACAGGAGCCAGCTGTCCCACCTTTGAATATGAATCGCAAGGTCAGCAGCAAACTCCAGGGCTGCACACTCTTCCATGCTAACTGCTACTCTGGTCACAACAAGCAGAATACAGAGCAAGCTTAGCGTCCATCAGCAATGAATGGATAAAGAGAAAGTAATACATACACATAAAGGAATCTTAGGAAGCCATAAGCCAACACAAAGGAATGGAGTTTTGCAGAAAAAAAAAGTGTGAAGCTCGAAATCACGATTTTAAACAGATAAGCCTGGCTCAGAAAGGCAAATACCATGTTTTCTCTCATATGCAGAATTTATACTTAAATTTATAGAGAGGTGTATATATAAATGTGTTTACATATGTGTGTAAGTGTAGGTTGTGGACAGAGAAAGGGAATCAATGGTGATGAGGAGACTGTAAAGTTGAGGGTTGTAGAATGTATGTGACATGAAAACTTAGTGGTGGATCGAGGATGGCAGAGAACCAGCCAGCCGAGGGCATGGAGTAGGATAGTGAAGTGGGGAGTGAATGAGAGGGGAGAATAATGATACATATGTATGAAAATGCCATGATACATGTCTTGTATACTAACCTAAAATTAATAATAAATAAATACATAAGTAAACAAATATATTTTATATATACATATGTCCTAAATATGTATATACACATGTTTGCATACATATATATATGACAGATTAAGGAGAAAAAAAACAAGTAACAATGTATTGTGTTATCTAATACATGTGGAAACAAGATGTGTGCAATTAGATACACCTGAAGTGAATATACAAATGAAAAGGAAACTTTGAGAATATAATACAAAACCTAGGTACATATTTTCTCTAATAAAATACCTTTAAAATATAAAGAGACACAAGTAAAACTCAGAAGTTGGAACAGACACAGAAAATACCAGATAAACAGAATTTAGAGTAAAGGAATATTACTAGGGCAGAGACAATGACTTTGGGGTGATAACTGGGCTGTGGATGAAGAGGATCTGCATGTGTGCGGCTAACAGTGCTTCACATGCATGAATCGGGAACTAATAGCGCTAGGAGAATGAAGAGAGCCATGACACTAGCTGAAGAATTTACAGTCCTGTCCATATAATTCACTTGTTCAAGAAGACTGCGATAAAAAAGTCTTGAAATAGAAGTAAAAGAGAAATAGAAATGAAAATTTGAAATGGATTCGAATCATGCAATGTATAATCACTAGTCACTGATATTATTTTAAAAGATGTATAGTAACAGATCTGGGGGAAAGTTCAGAAATATTTGAAAACTAGAGATTTCTCCATCATCTGTGGTAGAGGGAAGACACTGAAAGTCAGAAGGTGTCCTGAAGCACATGAAAAGGACACCAGAACACACTAAACTTGTATGGACTGGGGTTGCAGCTCAGTGGAAGAGCATTTGTCTAACCCCAAGGTTAAGCTCCAGCACCAAAAAAAAAAAAATGGAGAACAGTATCTAGAGAAAAACATACATGTGATTCCCACGTTAAAAAGTCTATAAAAATAAATGAAAATGAAACAGAAAGAAAAAATAAATATCAAAGATCAATTCAGAGATCCAAAAGCTGGTTCTCTGAGACGGTGGATCAGGGAAAAGACTAGACAAAAATTGTAAATAGTAATGATGATGATAATAATAATAATAATAATAATAATAATAATAATAATAATAATAAAGAATGGGGGAATCACAGCAGACAATACAACATTACTGGAAAAGAAAGGTTATAAACAATTTGTGACATTCAGTTTCATCATTTACAATAAGAGGGCACATTCTTTGAAGAACACAAATTACAATCATGCTCTAGAAGGAAAAAAAAAACCCAAAAGCTGAAATATCCCGTTTATTCAAGATTCAAACTGCTTGATATTAAATATTTCCTCATGAAAAATTACACTTCAGCTGGTTTTGCTGGTAAATTTTATCAAACATACAAGGGTAAAATAGCAAACTTAGACCATCTTTTGTAATAGCAACACACACACACACACACACACACACACACACACACACACAGAGACAGAGAGAGAGAGAGAGAGAGAGAGAGAGAGAGAGAGAGAGAGAGAGCCCAGAGTATTTGTACTTTCTTATTCAAGATTTATGACATTCTACAATGGTAAAAATGAATATTGGCATAAAAACAGATATATCCATGGAGGTAGATAAAATTCACAAGTAAATAAGTCTGAATATCTTTTCAGCAAGTTTCTTACAAAATTTTAGATAGATATATGTAAAGTACTTTTGATAGGTTCAATATACTAACTTTGAACTTTACCTCACACTTTAAATATATACAAAACATAATTATTTAAAAATGGCTCACAGACCTAGATAGAAGCACTGAGTTGTAAATCTCCTACACAAAAACAGGAAATCTTAGTGATCCTGGATTTGGTAAAGTGTTTGTAATTTTCCACAGAAAGTATAAAAATTCAATAAACTAGAATTCAGTAAATTGTAAAACTTTCATTATTCACTAGTTGTGAAAGATGTTAGATACGCATTGACCACATGATCTAGCCATTTCCATAGATCTTGTTCCCAAGAAATAACAATGCACACTCACAACGATGTGTCCATGACTGTTGGTGATAACTTTATTAGTAGCATCCACAACTATAGATGACAAAGTTGTGTATAAACAGGTGAGTGTGTAAACAGACTTTGGTACACTTACATTATAGCCAGATAAAATTTAAAAATGATTATTGAGACAGAAACACAAATTGATCTTAATGTTTCATTTCGAGAAAAAGAGCAAGACAGCACATGGATATACATAAACATGATTTCATTTATATAAAATCCTAAAAAAATGTAAACAGTCTATATTGTAAAAATGTAAGCTAGTCTATAGAAAAAGCAGATCGGGAATTCTGAGGAAGTAGGGTAAAAACATCAAGCAGTTAGAAGGATTAAATGATTACAAATTAGTACGGGGAATATTTTGGGAGAAATTTGACACGTGTTGGCAGTGGCGATGGCTTCCTGATCATGCTCAGGTCAGAACTTTGCCAGTGTACACTTGGAACGCCCTTGGCGTACGTCAGTCATCGAGACTGAGTTTCGTTCTCTTCCCTCTTTGTGTTTACACACTGGGGAAATGGCTTGATAGTCAGACATGAGAGTTTGAATGCTACCTCTGCTCCTATAATGCAACCTTACGTAAATTACAGTTTTGTGTCTCAGATTCTAGTTCAATGTTAGTAAAATACTTTGTGGGAGATAAGAATGGATGCGTCCCTGGCTGCAGTAAAGCTACTGATGTATGTTTTATCACTAAGCCCATCCCATTTCCCTCTTCTAAGTGGATACTCTTCGTGAATTTGATGCGTGATTGTGATATGTGTGGAGGAATGTATATACTTTAAGGTGACAGAATGGCACTGTTTTAGCTTATTTCTCCTTTATGCTAAAATGTTAAGACTATTATTATTCTATCTCTCTATAGCAAGTTGCTCCTAATTGCTGTGTTAGTTTCTACATTATGTATCTGGCAAACTTAACTCATTAACTTCCCAAGGTGAAAAGATCCTTGTCTAATCGTCTGCCTTAATATTTGTCTCCTGGAAGTTCTCTCACTCAGAAATCCTGAAGTAAGACGACTGGGCCAAAGGAGAACTGTGAGACAAATTTCACTCAGCACTTCCAAAGTGTTGAATTCCTAATGCTGGGAATTAATCATATTACTATTACCAAGACAATGGATGTAGCATTTACTCCAATTTTCACTTCTCAGTTTACTAATAAATTTGAGCAATTCTTGTTATTAGCTACCCAGGCTTTTCCTTTGTAAACAACATCTGTATTGATATTTTCTCATTTAAAAAATTTTACATTTTGATGGGCAGTCCCTTGAAATGTCTGTCCTGAGCCTATGAGTATTGAGATGACATTTCCTGAGAAGAAATACTTCATTTTAATATGTCACACCTGCCATTTCTCAGCTTAGTTACTTAAAATAATTATCTTTGTTATGTGCAGAAGTACAACCTGTAACAATGTGTTTACCCCCCTTGGAATTTATGCTGTGACTTTGTAGTCCTTGAGTCTCTCTGGAGTCTGCTTCTCATCTGACATGGTGCTGTGCAGGCACGTATTTCTTCCCATGTAATGATCTTAGTTCCAACACTCTCTGTTAAAAAGTTTGACTATTTCCACCACACAAGCAGTGACATCTTTATCATATGCCACTGGAGTATTTTTATAAAGCCAAACATTACCCTAGAAGAGTAATGACACAGAGTAATAAAAGGTCAAGAGGTATTTTATCCGCCCTTCAGAACCACACATAAACAGGAAATACTGAACACACCTGGATTTGGGGGTTAAGTATAGAGAAGGACTCTTATTAGGTCTATGAGATATAACAGATTTTCACAATGTCTTCAATGTTTAATAGCAAAATAATGCTTTTATATAATACTACATAAATAAAATATTGAATATGTCACATCAAAACTATACTTCTGCAATAGTCATAAGATCATAGCATGTTATATGCATTTTTCTCAATTTTCCCAAAGTTTTCTGAATTTCCTGGAATGATTAAGAATATAAGACAAGATACAGCATTTATTAGCAAGATTTTTTTTTTGGAAGCAAGTAAAAATGTTCAAGCAGAAATGAGTCTGATTTATGGCCCAATTCAGTATTCCATGCAAAGAAAGTTCTCAGGGAACAACGGTCTTGGGTATCTGTTGAAAGTCCACACATTTACTAGGTTTAAATGTACATGTACAGTAAAATCTGTCTTGAAACTCATGCTCTGCCTTCTCTTTTGGCTGGGAGTTTAAAAAACAAGCAGCTCTACTTTTGTCTACAGAGTCCTCCTCTTTTGCATGGAGCACTGTGGATGATGAACTTGGATATGTATTTTCCTTCAGATTTGGAAAGAAACTATTTCTGAGTTTTATTGTTCTGTTACATTGTCCAGTGATGTCAAACAAACAAACAAAAAATACAGAAAATAAAATCAGGCAAGCTGGTATCTCTCTTAGAGCCTAGAAGCATGTGGCATCCTAAAACTCCTAACTGAAAGTCTACCACTACCTAGCACCAGTATTCAGACTACCTCTCTTTAATGGCTATCAATGAACTGGAATTTAATAGCATAATATAAGATTCATCCCTTCTACCAGCAGTTACACAATGCTCGCCACACAGAGAGTCTTCGACACTGCTTTCAGATTCCATGTGGTTAATCTACAAGTCTACAAGGAGTTGATGGTTACTTTTGTGCTTGGATCTTGATGGAAGGTTGAGATATTATTATCCACCATTACGAAACAAAAAGAACTGAGCTTCGCTTTACAATTTATGTAGCTAAATATACTGACATACTGAATTATCCTAATTCATATGCTAGCACATTTTAGAACATGTTTAGTCATGTTGGGTTTTGGTTTTGGTGGCGGGGGTAGGTAAGGGCATTATGGCAAATCTCTGGGGGACAAAGAGAAAGCCATGCTTGCTCAGGTAGGAAGCATCTTGATGTGAATAAGCCACCCACTTCTGTTAGATGTGGATTCCTCTAAAGAGAGCTTGAGTAACAGCCAGAAGTCTCAAATTATGTTAAATCACAACTACAGACCCATCTGGGAAGGAAAATCAAAGGAGGAACATGTTGGAGACATGCAGATGGTATACAACGCATCCAGTTCACAGCACCAAGCAACAGTTTTTACAAACAGCATGTCAGCTTTGGGAACTGTGAACCATCAGTCACAGTACTTTTTGTGCCATGGCAGTGATTTGCTGGAAGTGTCACACTATAATCAAAGGACCAAATCATCAGCATCATCATCAGCATCAGCATCACCACCACCACCATCATCACCATCATCTCCAAATTCCACTTTTAGCTCTATAGACTAGGCAACATGAGATCTGACCACAGCACACAGGAAATCTCAGGGCGTCTTCTGACTACTGTCTATGTTAATCCAGGTAGAGTTGTAAAATTTCAGATGTGCTCAGGTTTGGCAGCACAAGCATGAAACAAGAAATAAATTGATGATATGCATATGTGGGGAAGTCTGTGCTTTTCTAGAAATTTCAAGAATTCCTTTTTCTACTGATTTATGTTGAAACAGGGATGTCATCGTGACATTAACCTCACATTATTTTGAGAATTTCTGAAACCCATGTATGTGACACTGGAGTTGTCTGTCTGTCTGTCTTGATATTCTAGAGAAAAAAGTCTCTGGAGTTAAAATAGCATCTTATATAGGAAAACACTAAGTAAGCTCGAAACTTCCTGACAAGATATAATATTTCCTAGAATAATTTGTAACATCTCCACATAGACTATTTAATAATTTATGTCACTGTAGTCTCCTACCTTCATTTTTCAGTCATATTTTGCCAACACCATCAAAAAGACTTTGTTTCTACTTAGCACAAAATACTTTGAGAAACATTTTTGTTAACTACAAAAATAATAGTATTCTGGTGTACTTTTAAAAAGTTTTTTTTCTTTTTTTTTTCTTTTTTGCTAATAGCATGATTGAAACGTGACCAATGTTGCTAGGAGATAATTTAAAGCTAATTAGGTTCATTAGCAGCAGCATAAAAGAGCCTCTATTCATCAGAAGAAAATAATAAATTTTATTTTATTTAACAAAAAAGCCTTTTACCCTTTGCAAAATATTTATATATGAACTTCTGATAAATTTCTGAAGCTAATACGTTTGATTTGCTATAAAAGAATGAAAGAGATGTAAACTTGAAACAACATTACAAATGTTAAATACAAGGTGACACTGTATCAGAATGAAGAATTCACAGGGTGCTGTCTCTTCAAAAAAGCACTTGATAAACAACAAGCTGGCTCAAGTAAGAATTAAAGAGTAAAATTTATAGTTTTCTTGGCATGTAGGCCTCATCTCCTATGCTCTTACTTTTTGGGAAAATCGATGGATGAACAGAATATACAGACATAAGCATTTAATGTCAAGTAACTTAATAAATAAATGTGCTTACATTAAAAGGTGTCGGTGGGACATTAGTAAGAGGTATAAAATGTTCATATTTAACATCTACTCAAATTTTACTCAAAACTGATGCTTAGCTTATGAGTGTAATTTCTCATGAAAGCATTCATCTCCCCCTGAAGTGATGAGTTAGGTGTGTCCATCCTTGTGATGTGATTGGCTCTGAATTACTCACCCTTCACGAGTGTGGACAAAAGCCGCCACACTCATGCACTGTACTCTCTCCCTACGCAGAGGTTTTAGCGTAGCCTCACAACCTCCTTCCAGCATGCTCATTTGGGTAATCAGAACCAAGCGAACAGCTTTCTCCTGCTGTTCCCTTTCTTTTACTCAGAATCCACTTAATGTGCCTAAGAATTGGTTCATTTACTAGTTTTAATTGTGAAATTAACTCTTCCCTGAAATAGGTACACTGAAGTTTATTCTACTGGGATCAGATTTAACCACCCCTGTCTATGATCCTTTCAGCACTGTGTTCATAACTGGCATGATGATGCTTGTGGTATCTTATCAATTAATGGCACACACCTGCTTTTCTGCCAGTGACAATATCTTCATATTCTCCAATGGAGGATGGTCCTCGGGTCTGATATCAAGTAGATGTTCACTATTTTAAATAAAATCAGATGAGTAACTTTATGGATAAAACATGTGAGAAGCAATGGATGTTTGAACTACTTTATGTCATTGAGTTGATCCTGTCAGTGGGAGAGAGAATTGCAGAATCCCAAAGCAGGAAGCTCGAATACAAACTGATAAAGGTAAGGAAAATATAGACAAAAGAAGTGAAGAAACGCCCCAAATCCAACCAAAACCCCAACCCAGCTTAATGTCACAAGCGAACTGAATCAGAAGCAGGCACATTGCTAAGTAAAAAAGACTTTTCTTCCTGAATCATCAAGGGTATTTTGTTTCTGTACTCTACTAGGAGGGAGAATGGGAAGGATTTATTTATAAAGGAAGAGCTGTGTGTAAAAACTCGGCGCATGATTCAGACATTCTCTTCAGAAAGGGTCTTTGGCACAATTGCACAGTTTCATTACCACTCTGATAAAGGTGGGAATGGCTATCATGGATAGGAACAAGGAAGCATTCTGAGAGACCCTGGCTCAAATCAAATTCTATGATGATTTGAAAAATTATCTCATTTTACTTATCCAAGTCTGATGTTTTGGTCTCTATTCTCAGAGAAAGAACGTTGAAGGTGAGAATGAGTGACTCGTGGAGGCTGCAAAGTGAGTGGGGGCGGGTGGCTTTGGTCTAGACAAGTGGGAGAGCGCCTTTGTAATTCATGCTTTCTCTGTGCCTTCTTCTATTGGCTTTTTGGAGATGCTGTGACACATCCACTCCACCTCCTGAAATTATTCTCCTTCTAAGAAACGTTAAGCCGTTTCACATTTGCTGAATTGCAGTTTGAGGATTCCTCTCATATGGAGCTGGAGCATTTGGCTGTATTCTTTAGGCATCTGGTGGAAACCATGCTTAGGTAACATGTTATCATAGTAGTGGTGACTGAGTGGGGTGTCTTCGATAGTCTTAGAGAAAGGCCAGAATCCGTAGAGCTTCACGTTTTCACACAGTTCCACAGCGACACTTGCAATCATCAAGCCTGTGGACAAGCGGTATGCAGTCACCCCTTTAGTTCTCCAGAAAAGAGCGAGGTGTCTCAGGTACCTGGGATGGAAGAAGAGAACCTTTTGCCTCATTTTTGACTCTTTGAGTGTTTGGTAGACTTTAAAAGAGATGCCTGTGTTGGCCCGATAGGAAAATGCTGGCAGGAGGAGGAATGCATCTCCATAGGTGGAGATGTCCTCCAAAAACTGTGCTTTCTTCTCCTTCAAATTCTGGTACCTGCCGAATTAAAAGGAAAGGCCGGTCACAGTACAGAAGTAATAATAATAATAATAATAATAATAATAATAATAATAAATAATACTATAATAAAGGCCACTCACAGTACAGAAATAACAAAAATAATAGTAATAATAGTAATGATAATGATGATAATAATAATAGTAATAATTTTGGTTATATGGTATTGAATATACATCTAGTCAAATTGCAACTGCTTATATCCATTATATTAAAAAGTCAAACCACTGAGTTAAAAACATTGATCAAGTATCAAGTAAGTATCAAAGGCCTGCCTTCATTCTTCTTTCTTGAGCCACAAAGACTTATTGCTAGACAGACATTTCTTCTATTATTTCATATTACCACACAGCAATGTTACCTAATACCGTTAAACTTACACCTAACCAAATACCATAGCCTATATGTATCTATTATTTAAAAGTTATAGTTTATACATTTTATACATATTTACTCAACAAATAGAAGTTTTGTTTAAAAAGCCTATGCATGCCTGAAATAATGTGTGTGTGTGTGTGTGTGTGTGTGTGTGTGTGTGTGTGTGTATGTGTGTACTGGCTTTAGGCTATCATTTTCTTATCCTTCACACACCTTAGGAAGAACTCTTTTATGTAACATTTCACAGTTAGCTTGTGGAGACAGCTACGCTGTTTTTTTCACTCTGAGATTCTAGAACAATTTAAGGAGTCTATTAAATTACAAATGGATCTTGGTCCGGGACCCGCCGAACTTAGGAAATTAGTCTGAACAGGTGAGAGGGTGCGCCAGAGAACCTGACAGCTTCTGGAACAGGCAGAAGCACAGAGGCGCTGAGGCAGCACCCTGTGTGGGCCGGGGACAGCCGGCCACCTTCCGGACCGGAGGACAGGTGCCCGCCCGGCTGGGGAGGCGACCTAAGCCACAGCAGCAGCGGTCGCCATCTTGGTCCGGGACCTGCCGAACTTAGGAAATTAGTCTGAACAGGTGAGAGGGTGCGCCAGAGAACCTGACAGCCTCTGGAACAGGCAGAAGCACAGAGGGGCTGAGGCAGCACCCTGTGTGGGCCGGGGACAGCCGGCCACCTTCCGGACCGGAGGACAGGTGCCCGCCCGGCTGGGGAGGCGACCTAAGCCACAGCAGCAGCGGTCGCCATCTTGGTCCGGGACCCGCCGAACTTAGGAAATTAGTCTGAACAGGTGAGAGGGTGCGCCAGAGAACCTGACAGCTTCTGGAACAGGCGGAAGCACAGAGGCGCTGAGGCAGCACCCTTTGTGGGCCGGGGACAGCCAGCCACCGTCCGGACCGGAGGACAGGTGCCCGCCCGGCTGGGGAGGCGGCCTAAGCCACAGCAGCAGCGGTCGCCATCTTGGTCCGAGACCCGCCGAACTTAGGAAATTAGTCTGAACAGGTGAGAGGGTGCGCCAGAGAACCTGACAGCTTCTGGAACAGGCGGAAGCACAGAGGCGCTGAGGCAGCACCCTGCGTGGGCCGGGGACAGCCGGCCACCTTCCGGACCAGAGGACAGGTGCCCGCCCGGCTGGGGAGGCGACCTAAGCCACAGCAGCAGCGGTCGCCATCTTGGTCCCGGGACTCCAAGGAACTTAGGAATTTAGTCTGCTTAGGTGAGAGTCTGTACCACCTGGGAACTGCCAAAGCAACACAGTGTCTGAGAAAGGTCCTGTTTTGGGCCTTCTTCTTCGGCCAGGAGGAGGTCCAAATACAAGATATCTGCGCACCTTCCCTGTAAGAGAGCTTGCCAGCAGAGAGTGCTCTGAGCACTGAAACTCAGAGGAGAGAATCTGTCTCCCAGGTCTGCTGATAGACGGTAACAGAATCACCAGAAGAACAATCTCTAAACAGAGTCAACTATAACTACTAACTCCAGAGATTACCAGATGGCGAAAGGTAAACGGAGGAATCTTACTAACAGGAACCAAGACCACTCACCATCACCAGAACCCAGCACACCCACTTCGCCCAGTCCAGGGAACCCCAACACACCTGAGAACCTAGACCTAGATTTAAAAGCATATCTCATGATGATGGTAGAGGACATCAAGAAGGACTTTAATAAATCACTTAAAGAAATACAGGAGAACACTGCTAAAGAGTTACAAGTCCTTAAAGAAAAACAGGAAAACACAATCAAACAGGTAGAAGTCCTTACAGAAAAAGAGGAAAAAACATACAAACAGGTGATGGAAATGAACAAAACCATACTAGACCTAAAAAGGGAAGTAGACACAATAAAGAAAACTCAAAGCGAGGCAACACTAGAGATAGAAACCCTAGGAAAGAAATCTGGAACCATAGATTTGAGCATCAGCAACAGAATACAAGAGATGGAAGAGAGAATCTCAGGTGCAGAAGATTCCATAGAGAACATCGGCACAACAATCAAAGAAAATGGAAAATGCAAAAAGATCCTAACTCAAAATATCCAGGAAATCCAGGACACAATAAGAAGACCAAACGTACGGATAATAGGAGTGGATGAGAATGAAGATTTTCAACTCAAAGGTCCAGCAAACATCTTCAACAAAATTATTGAAGAAAACTTCCCAAATCTAAAGAATGAGATGCATATGAACATACAAGAAGCCTACAGAACTCCAAATAGACTGGACCAGAAAAGAAATTCCTCCCGACACATAATAATCAGAACATCAAATGCACTAAATAAAGATAGAATACTAAAAGCAGTAAGGGAAAAAGGTCAAGTAACATATAAAGGCAAGCCTATCAGAATTACACCAGATTTTTCACCAGAGACTATGAAAGCCAGAAGAGCCTGGACAGATGTTATACAGACACTAAGAGAACACAAACTGCAGCCCAGGCTACTATACCCAGCCAAACTCTCAATTATCATAGAGGGAGAAACCAAAGTATTCCACGACAAAACCAAATTCACGCATTATCTCTCCACGAATCCAGCCCTTCAAAGGATAATAACAGAAAAAAACCAACACAAGAATGGGAACAACGCCCTAGAAAAAACAAGAAGGTAATCCCTCAACAAACCTAAAAGAAGACAGCCACAAGAACAGAATGCCACCTTTAACAACTAAAATAACAGGAAGCAACAATTACTTTTCCTTAATATCTCTTAACATCAATGGTCTCAACTCGCCAATAAAAAGACATAGACTAACAAACTGGCTACACAAACAAGACCCAACATTTTGCTGCTTACAGGAAACTCATCTCAGAGAAAAAGATAGACACTACCTCAGAATGAAAGGCTGGAAAACAATTTTCCAAGCAAATGGTATGAAGAAACAAGCAGGAGTAGCCATCCTAATATCTGATAAGATTGACTTCCAACCCAAAGTCATCAAAAAAGACAAGGAGGGACACTTCATTCTCATCAAAGGTAAAATCCTCCAAGAGGAACTCTCAATTCTGAATATCTATGCTCCAAATACAAGAGCAGCCACATTCACTAAAGAAACTTTAGTAAAGCTCAAAGCACACATTGCGCCTCACACAATAATAGTGGGAGACTTCAACACACCACTTTCACCAATGGACAGATCATGGAAACAGAAACTAAACAGGGACACACTGAAACTAACAGAAGTGATGAAACAAATGGATCTGACAGATATCTACAGAACATTTTACCCTAAAACAAAAGGATATACCTTCTTCTCAGCACCTCATGGTACCTTCTCCAAAATTGACCACATAATAGGTCACAAATCAGGCCTCAACAGATTCAAAAATATTGAAATTGTCCCATGTATCCTATCAGATCACCATGCACTAAGGCTGATCTTCAATAACAAAATAAATAACAGAAAGCCAACATTCACATGGAAACTGAACAACACTCTTCTCAATGATACCTTGGTCAAGGAAGGAATAAAGAAAGAAATTAAAGACTTTTTAGAGTTTAATGAAAATGAAGCCACAACGTACCCAAACCTTTGGGACACAATGAAAGCATTTCTAAGAGGGAAACTCATAGCTATGAGTGCCTTCAAGAAAAAACGGGAGAGAGCACATACTAGCAGCTTGACAACACATCTAAAAGCTCTAGAAAAAAAGGAAGCAAATTCACCCAAGAGGAGTAGACGGCAGGAAATAATCAAACTCAGGGGTGAAATCAACCAAGTGGAAACAAGAAGAACTATTCAAAGAATTAACCAAACGAGGAGTTGGTTCTTTGAGAAAATCAACAAGATAGATAAACCCTTAGCTAGACTCACTAAAGGGCACAGGGACAAAATCCTAATTAACAAAATCAGAAATGAAAAGGGAGACATAACAACAGATCCTGAAGAAATCCAAAACACCATCAGATCCTTCTACAAAAGGCTATACTCAACAAAACTGGAAAACCTGGACAAAATGGACAAATTTCTGGACAGATACCAGGTACCAAAGTTGAATCAGGATCAAGTTGACCTTCTAAACAGTCCCATATCCCCTAAAGAAATAGAAGCAGTTATTAATAGTCTCCCAGCCAAAAAAAGCCCAGGACCAGACGGGTTTAGTGCAGAGTTCTATCAGACCTTCAAAGAAGATCTAACTCCAGTTCTGCACAAACTTTTTCACAAGATAGAAGTAGAAGGTATTCTACCCAACTCATTTTATGAAGCCACTATTACTCTGATACCTAAACCACAGAAAGATCCAACAAAGATAGAGAACTTCAGACCAATTTCTCTTATGAACATCGATGCAAAAATCCTTAATAAAATTCTCGCTAACCGAATCCAAGAACACATTAAAGCGATCATCCATCCTGACCAAGTAGGTTTTATTCCAGGGATGCAGGGATGGTTTAATATACGAAAATCCATCAATGTAATCCATTATATAAACAAACTCAAAGACAAAAACCACATGATCATCTCGTTAGATGCAGAAAAAGCATTTGACAAGATCCAACACCCATTCATGATAAAAGTTCTGGAAAGATCAGGAATTCAAGGCCAATACCTAAACATGATAAAAGCAATCTACAGCAAACCAGTAGCCAACATCAAAGTAAATGGAGAGAAGCTGGAAGCAATCCCACTAAAATCAGGGACTAGACAAGGCTGCCCACTTTCTCCCTACCTTTTCAACATAGTACTTGAAGTATTAGCCAGAGCAATTCGACAACAAAAGGAGATCAAGGGGATACAAATTGGAAAAGAGGAAGTCAAAATATCACTTTTTGCAGATGATATGATAGTATATATAAGTGACCCTAAAAATTCCAACAGAGAACTCCTAAACCTGATAAACAGCTTCGGTGAAGTAGCTGGATATAAAATTAACTCAAACAAGTCAATGGCCTTTCTCTACACAAAGAATAAACAGGCTGAGAAAGAAATTAGGGAAACAACACCCTTCTCAATAGCCACAAATAATATAAAATATCTCGGCGTGACTCTAACGAAGGAAGTGAAAGATCTGTATGATAAAAACTTCAAGTCCCTGAAGAAAGAAATTAAAGAAGATCTCAGAAGATGGAAAGATCTCCCATGCTCATGGATTGGCAGGACCAACATTGTAAAAATGGCTATCTTGCCAAAAGCAATCTACAGATTCAATGCAATCCCCATTAAAATTCCAACTCAATTCTTCAACGAATTAGAAGGAGCAATTTGCAAATTCATCTGGAATAACAAAAAACCGAGGATAGCAAAAACTCTTCTCAAGGATAAAAGAACCTCTGGTGGAATCACCATGCCTGACCTAAAGCTTTACTACAGAGCAATTGTGATAAAAACTGCATGGTACTGGTATAGAGACAGACAAGTGGACCAATGGAATAGAATTGAAGATCCAGAAATGAACCCACACACCTATGGTCACTTGATCTTCGACAAGGGAGCCAAAACCATCCAGTGGAAGAAAGACAGCATTTTCAACAATTGGTGCTGGCACAACTGGTTGTTATCATGTAGAAGAATGCGAATTGATCCATACTTATCTCCTTGTACTAAGGTCAAATCTAAGTGGATCAAGGAACTTCACATAAAACCAGAGACACTGAAACTTATAGAGGAGAAAGTGGGGAAAAGCCTTGAAGATATGGGCACAGGGGAAAAATTCCTGAACAGAACAGCAATGGCTTGTGCTGTAAGATCGAGAATTGACAAATGGGACCTAATGAAACTCCAAAGTTTCTGCAAGGCAAAAGACACTGTCTATAAGACAAAAAGACCACCAACAGACTGGGAAAGGATCTTTACCTATCCTAAATCAGATAGGGGACTAATATCCAACATATATAAAGAACTCAAGAAGGTGGACCTCAGAAAATCAAATAACCCCCTTAAAAAATGGGGCTCAGAACTGAACAAAGAATTCTCACCTGAGGAATACCGAATGGCAGAGAAGCACCTGAAAAAATGTTCAACATCCTTAATCATCAGGGAAATGCAAATCAAAACAACCCTGAGATTCCACCTCACACCAGTGAGAATGGCTAAGATCAAAAATTCAGGTGACAGCAGATGCTGGCGAGGATGTGGAGAAAGAGGAACACTCCTCCATTGTTGGTGGGATTGCAGGCTTGTACAACCACTCTGGAAATCAGTCTGGCGGTTCCTCAGAAAATTGGACATAGTACTACCGGAGGATCCAGCAATACCTCTCCTGGGCATATATCCAGAAGAAGCCCCAACTGGTAAGAAGGACACATGCTCCACTATGTTCATAGCAGCCTTATTTATAATAGCCAGAAACTGGAAAGAACCCAGATGCCCCTCAACAGAGGAATGGATACAGAAAATGTGGTACATCTACACAATGGAGTACTACTCAGCTATTAAAAAGAATGAATTTATGAAATTCCTAGCCAAATGGATGGACCTGGAGAGCATCATCCTGAGTGAGGTAACACAATCACAAAGGAACTCACACAATATGTACTCACTGATAAGTGGATACTAGCCCAAAACCTAGGATACCCACGATATAAGATACAATTTCCTAAACACATGAAACTCAAGAAAAATGAAGACTGAAGTGTGGACACTATGCCCCTCCTTAGAAGTGGGAACAAAACACCCATGGAAGGAGTTACAGAAACAAAGTTTGGAGCTGAGATGAAAGGATGGACCATGTAGAGACTGCCATATCCAGGGATCCACCCCATAATCAGCATCCAAACGCTGACACCATTGCATATACTAGCAAGATTTTATCGAAAGGACCCAGATGTAGCTGTCTCTTGTGAGACTATGCCGGGGCCTAGCAAACACAGAAGTGGATGCTCACAGTCAGCTAATGGATGGATCACAGGGCTCCCAATGGAGGAGCTAGAGAAAGTACCCAAGGAGCTAAAGGGATCTTCAACCCTATAGGTGGAACAACATTATGAACTAACCAGTACCCCTGAGCTCTTGACTCTAGCTGCATATGTATCAAAAGATGGCCTAGTCGGCCATCACTGGAAAGAGAGGCCCATTGGACACGCAGACTTTGTGTGCCCCGGTACAGGGGAACGCCAGGGCCAAAGGGGGGGAGTGGGTGGGTAGGGGAGTGGGGGTGGGTGGGTAAGGGGGACTTTTGGTATAGCATTGGAAATGTAAAGGAGCTAAATACCTAATAAAAAATGGAAAAAAAAATTAAAAAAAAAATAAATTACAAATGATTAGTAGTCTCTTTTTGACAGAAAGTGTATGTGTAACTTGTATGAATGAATGAATGGATATCCTATAATAGCTACATTGCAGAAGAGGGCCATGAAAAATTATTCTAAATAACAAACTATCCAAAATGAAAGCAAGCAGTGCCTTGTCAGGCTATGTGGGGGCTTCCCCCAAAACTTCTTAAAAGACAGTTTTGTCATGAAAGCACTGACCACCAAGGAAAGGGCGTAAATAATCGGAAGGCTGAAAGCAAATGGAAGAAACCGACTTCTCTACTTTTAAGTTGAAGAGATAAATTCTCCTTTGATTAGAAACACGTAGCTCATGACACTAAAGGCACAACTGAGTCACTCTTCTGATAGAACGCATGCTGCATGAGGTGTCAAACTGTGGATGTATTCTTTTGTGTTTTCCCCAGAATCCAGCTCAGCCGTGTGTCACACCATGTGGTGTGTCAGCCTCAGCAGTGGGAGGGTTGTGTGAAGTGATCAGAAAGTGTTCTGAGGAGTGGTGGAACTTGCAGTCACTCACTTCAGGGTTATAATGCTGGGATTGACAGTCACAAGATTTGTTTTGCTTCCAACATCTTTACTAGCGCTCCCTGTGATTGGGGGGAGGTTACACCTGGAATAAAGAAGAAAAATATGTTCAAAATACAATCTGCAAAATGCAGATGCTTACACACACATATACATACATATACACACACATATACACACACATACACACATATACTCACACATACATGTACACTCATACACAAATATACACACACATACATGCACACACATACACAAATATACACACATACAGATACACACATGTACACACATACTCACATACACACACATACACACATACAGACACACACATTCACACATGTACAGACATACAAACATATACTCACACATATACAGACACATATACACACAAATATATACATATACACACACATATACACATAAACAAACATACCCACTCATATATACATACACACATATATACACCATACACACATACACAGACATACACACATACACAGACATACACACTCATACACACACATACAGACATACATACCCACACATACACACACGTACACACATGCACACACATACATAATACACAAACATACCCACTCATATATACATACACACATATACACACATACATACACACATATAATAACACATCCACACTCTTACACATATACTCATACACACATATAACACACAAACACTCATACACACACATAAACACACATACACACCCATTCACACATACACACATGTGCGCACACACACACACACACACACACACACACGCACACACACACACTTGATAACTGTTATAATCTCAGAGGAAACCAGTGCTGTGACAAGAACCTCAGAGCCCACCTGCTTGCCACTTGAAAATAACCAAGTACAAGATGTACTTGTTTCAACATTGCACAACATACATCAATTTGATAAGTGATTTTAATATTTTCATTGGCATTTGTAAGTACTAAGAGCAGAGATTTTGAATCTTTCCCACCATGCTTCTGAAGGATTTTCAAGTTTTTTTTTTAATTGAAGTTGTGACTTAGACCAACTGTATAGATGAATGCTGATTCCATTCATGCAATGGAATGATCCGTACAGAGTTAAAGAAGCCAAGGTACTGAAAATGTAATAATAAAGTCTCCCAGAATAAAACCTACATAGGAACACTAGTATCTCCTGATCTCCATATGGATAACCAAATTAGGTTATTTATGAAGGAAACTCTAGTGTTTTGTAGCAATTTTCTTCCTGCTATCCTAAATATTTTTCATTGGGAAGACATGAACAATGCTAATTTGAGTATACTCCAATCACATTAAAATGAGGGTATTCTTTAAATTCCCATTAGAGCATTTTTAAAAGGAGGAGCATGGAAAGTAAATACTGAGTGTCCCCAGGAAAGCTGTGTACAGCTCACGCCATCTGCAATGTGGATGCAGCTGCAGGGCTCTGCTCCACACCTGATGAAACACGGAATAAATGAAATATATCCCTCTCACTTTGACATAAAATATACATCAGAAAAAAATGTATTCATTATAGACAGGGGTCACAGAAAGGACCTTATCAGTGGCCTCGTGTAACAAATCACAGACACATATTCTTTTGAAGTATCCAAAGTGGTTCATTGTGGTTTGAGACAGGCTCTTCCTTTGTAGCCCAGGCCGACTGGAGCTTACTCTGAACGCTAGGTTGGCCTTAGACTCTCAAAGATCCTTCTGCCTCTGTCTCTCAACTGTTGAGATTACATGCATGAGCCACCATGCCAAGCTTAAAAGTGGTTTCTAATATAACTAGAGACATCGTGGAAAACGTGTGTGTGCATCCTTTTATATGCATGTGTGTATAATAGATGTAAGATATTTGTGTAAAACACACACACAGATGTAACATTATAGCTATAGCATACTATATAATGTAGTTACAGCCATATGTGTTCCTTAAACACTTAATATGTAGCTCCCAATGTTTGGAATAAAAACAAATGGGCAACTTCTCTGTGTGATGAGCAAGCACAGGCAAAATACGTACAGGCCTAAACACTAACTGCATTTTAATGACATCCACCATATGTAGCCCTAATTTTGCTTCTAGGTTGAATGGTCAACTTCAGAAGAAAGAGCATGTTCAGAAAAATCCTATTGTCAACTAAAGCAGAACCTGGAAAGCCAGGGCTTGTCTTCAAGTTATAAATCAACTCTCTGCTGAGACGTTTTCCTAGACTGTAAGCCTAAATTGTTCTTTCTATGGCTGCTATAAAGTAAAATTAATGCTTTTGCATAATACTCTCCACAGATGTTTGGGGGATTTTAAGTCTATAAAGGGCCTATCACATGAACCATTATTTATCTTCATTGTGACCACCACCACCACCACCACCACCACACACAAACACTGAGGATTTGAAGAATAAATAATGCATTCTGATAGTGATCTTGTCAGTGAGAAACCTGAAGAGTACAAACATTGTTCTGTAAAGAATTCAATGAGTGTTCAATGATTTCTAGACCATCAGATCAACTATTGTGTAGTTATTGCCAATATAAATTACAAACACAAGGTAAGTGAGGGAGGAACTATTTTTTTGAACGCTGTTTTGTGGCTGATGTTAATCTGTAGAACAGTAGCATTAAATCCACAGGGACCAAAGTATCTCAACAAAATTGATGTTCTCAGAACAGGAAGATGTAGACTTCTTCTGCTCCCTCTTCTAAGTCATATTACAGGGAAGTCACCTCTGTCATATGCTAAAGTAGGATGTTTTATACCAAATATTAGCATGGAGCACACACAAGCCAACTTTATGTCTGTTTTCATAAATTACCTTCACATCAGGCAAAAATACTTTACAGGGCCAGAATTGAGCATATATGTGTTATATACATTATTTTTTTTTCAAGCTGGAAAATGGTGGTGGTGGTGGTGGTGGTGGTGGTGGTGGTGTGTGTGTGTGTGCACAAAACGAATAGGTCAGCATCTTTCCCAGTGTTACTGAAGAGCAAAATCCCTTGCAATGGTCTGTGAGAACAAAGATCTTCAAGGCCAGAGAAATGTTCCTCCTTTTCCAAGGGAACCCTGACACCCTCTATAGGCTGAAGGCTCTGATACATACGCTCCAGAGCCCCAAACCCTACTGTGATTTCAGTCTCTCCTTGCGTGTCCTTACTGATGTGAACCTGCTCAGGAACTCATGAGTCCCATGACCTTCAAGAAGGCAACCTGGGCAACCTGTAGATGCTAGCAATGCAATCACAAAGACAAAGGCAAAATTGACACAGGATGTGCTCCTGGTACCCTTTAAAGCAGTCAATAGCTCCTGGGTTCCCAAGAAACCATCTTAGCAATACTCACCTGAAGACGAAGTCAGATTTATCAATTTCTGCTCCGCAGAGAGACTTGTTGAGAATTCCCCCATTACCAACCACTGCACACTGGTTATAGGGATAGTCCACAAAAGGCTGCGACTGGTGGGAGAGAGGGGAAACCAATCAACACAGGTTTGCTTAACAACTAGAAGCAAGGCTACAATGTGGCTCAGTAGAAGATCTCCAATTCCCAGGACCCTTACAGAAAAGAAGCCACAAATGCCATTAGCTGGGTTCCAGAAGCTTGGCTTTTCCTGTGTGTTTAGGAGAAGGAAAAAGAGTAAGAAAAAGAAACAGAAGCAGACTTTAGAGGGGGTAAAAAACAGAAAAGCACCAAAGGGGCTACAGAGATGACTCCTTTAGTAAGAGCATTTGCTGTGAAAAGATAACTGAGTTCAAATTACCAGCTCCCATGAAAAACCATAGACAGGTCTGCAATCTAGCCCAGGGCATGAAGAGGCAGGGGAATCCTGGGAGCTCCAGTTTCTGGTCATCCGGTCTAACCTAAGCAATAAGCTCCAGGTTCCACGGGAGGGTCGTGGGAGTCTGAAGACATAAGGTAGAGAGCAGTCCAGGGAGACACCGGGATGGCTTCTACATATATGTGTGCCTTCACAGTATGCATTTCTCTTACTGTTCTATAGTCACTGAAGTAAAAATGTGTCCTTGAGCCCTGGACTCCGCACCCTTCAGTTATGGAGTCCATTGGTTTGTTATGTTATAGTGTGCATCCTCACAGGCAGAGAACGTGTTTCTTTATTTGTCATTTTCCCGAATCTCTCATCCCATGGCTAGAACAATTCAGTGCTCATAGTGAGCTTTTCATAAGCACTTGCTGGCTCGGTGTTTCCCCCACCGTGCATTCCCAGCTGTGTGTTAGAACTGGCTCATTTGACATTGCAAGAGCCGACTGGGCAGCACTCAGCAATTCTGTGAGCTGGCAGTTAAATCACCAGTAACATAAAATTGGCCATGATGTTAGTATCTAAACCACAGAGCATGGGGGGGGGGGTTACAACACCAAGGCTCCCTGTCCTCAAAGCTAAGTCTCTGGCCCCACTGGTCTTAGGATGGCTGTGGTTCTAAGATGCTCAAGGTATCCACACATCCCTGAGCCACAGCCACAACCACCAGCTCCTGAGACTGACTGCATCAGCGAGATGTTTCACAAGCACACAGAGGTTTCTGTAGGCTTGCCTTTAAATTTTAATTGTCATATTATGTTTATTGTATGAGAGGCACTGTTCCATAGGTATAACTTTCTAACATATTTAACTCACACACCACTGTGTGAGCATTTCACAGATGGGAAAGTAGAGGGGCATACTGAAGCAGAGGCTCTAGACAGACAGGTCTGGGCTAGGACCCATCCAGGCTGCTCCAAGCCATTCCCCAGCCCTGTTTGTTACTAGTCAGTACATTAACTTGTCCATGATACACTTCATTTCTCTCTATCCAGAAGGCCGGCGTGAATGCTTTCCAGATAGCAAAAGCTATTTCTTGACTCTGAAATTCAAACTCAGGATGGCTACAGAGTCTTTACTCAGTGGTGTCTCAATAAATTCTGAATTTTATAGACTGGGTGGGATGCAATAATGCAAATATGCTCTTTATGGCACAATAGCAAAGATTACTAAGGGAAACATAGCTCAAATAAAGCCCTCAAAATAATGACTGTTTTCTCTGGTTTCTTGATCAGTTGGGAAGAAACAGCCATATGTTTGGGGAACCAGAATTCACTAGGAGCAGAAATAAATTACAAACCTCAATATTCCCTAAAAATAAAGCAGTTTTTTGGAGGCAGGTACTTCATAGTTTTGATGGAAAGGTTTCATGGCAAGCTGCTCTGGAGGTCCTAGGGAGCTATGGGCTCAGAGGAGCAGAGGGGCGTGTGGGCCTTGGGTAGGGGCTGCTTGCATCCTGAATCCCAGCCTTGGAAGGTAAATGGAAGCAGCACAAGGTGACATCATTTTACCCAGGTCACTGCAGCATTTCTTGTTTTCCAACTAAAATCAAACAATTCAGGATAACAGGAAACGCATGCAGTCATTATCATACAAAATTACCAACTCTTGACAGTTCTTTTCAAGATGCTGCACGAAAGGCAGATGCACTGCGGCCTCTCTGAGCTGAGCAGCAGAAGGCATGCATGTGAACATCTGCAGCCTAGATGAAGAGGCACTGCTTACAAGACTATCCTAGGCCTCCCATGTACAAAGAAATACTTGGTTATTAGCATGGTTTCACTACTGGTAGTTTCGGGACACAATAGGATGTTTTATGAGGGTCTTGGCTTTGCTTTGTATGCCTTTTGTATGTTTTTGTAGTAAGGGGATGGAGCCCAAGATCTTGTGCCTATTATGCAAGAATTCTGTCACTAAGCCATACAAAGTTCCAGCTCTTGGTATGTGGGACAGTCTCATTATGTAGTCCAGGTTGGCAACAAACAAACAAACAAACAAAAACAAAAACAAAAACAAAGCTACCACCCCACTAAACAACAACAAAACCAGACAAAAAACAAAAACCAGGACCATCTTGACTCTACCTTCCCAGTGGAAGGATTACATACATAAGCTATAGGTTCCACTAAGATTTTTTTCCCCTTAAACCTTCTTGAAGTACGCTTATTTACAATAAGCTGTGCTCTTTTTTTATCACTTAAAAACACCAAATTTGTTTACTTTAAAAAAGATTTTATCTGTTTAATGAGTACCTTTTCTGTCCTTTTCTTCTAGAATATTTCCAGTACTTTATCATTTTCTAGGTATTTCTCAGTTATTCTCAACAAATTATTCTTCCTCTGAAGTGCAATACAAAAAAGGTTGAAATAACTTATGTTTCGAGAAGTCAAATAATGAACAAAGAGGGAGTTAAGCACAAAACTATAACTATTGGTAGTATGCTGCATAAATATATTGATCCCATGCTTGTCATATCAATTTGGCCTCATTGCTTTTTTTTTGATAAAACACACCTATGAATGCATGAATATAAGTGAGAGATTTTTTTATGATAAAAATTTCTTCAATTTTGTATTTGTAATCCATAAAAAGTTTTTTTCTCACTGCCCCTAGCATCAGAGTATGTATCGTTTACTCATGTTTATTTACAGACGTGTAGTGAGTGTACATATGCACTAGGGAATGTTCTAGGCACTTGGAATATAGCAGTGAACACAGTAGACAATAAGCCTCGTCTTGAGGACGTTATGTGACTTGACCGAGACACTCACATAGTCATGTAACAATGCTAAGCCACAAGAATGGGTGTAAGTCATCTAAAATGGCAATTGGAACAGTGTGATTCTAGGCAAAGCACGGTGGTCACCTCCCTACGCTCGGTCACTACAGCTCTGAAACTCCAAGTGTTTCAGGACATTCACTGAAAAGTCAGGTGGAGGGCTGAAAGCACTTATCATTTACTGTATAAACCCTCTTCAGAGGGGGCCACACTGCAGCCAAAATTGTTTTCATTAGGGCCCAGCTGGGGATGGAGTGGTAGAGTCCTGCCTGATCAAGTTTGGGCAAGGTCCTGGGTTCAGCCCCAAGCAGGAAAAAGATAAAATTCCTTCGTTCTCTGACAGGCCACCACTCTACATGTCCCATATATAACATTCACATGATAGCTTTAAAATTATACTCTCATTACTGGGTGTTATGACGTCACACAATCCTCACTCACCACTGGAAACATGTGGAAAATGTTCTCTCGAATGGGGATGTGTTTCTTGCTTTCCACCTCGTAGCTCATGTTAGTCCCCACTGGAGTGTTGTTCTGGGAAACCACGAAGTCTTGAATGGCATCGCAACAGGAAGCCAGTTTTGCTCTATAACGGATGAGAATGAAAGTAAGCAGAAGACGACAACGAAGAGACAAACTCGGACTTAACAGATACAGCGAGAGGAGCTGCGCTGCCGAGTTTCAAAAAGAAGTCAAGTCAGGCAGGCAAGAGTTCCTCTGCAGCCCTGGGTGGGGGGTGGTGAGAAAACATACACACCCTTAGGCAGTAGCCCACTTCACAGCAGGTAACAGTCCTGAACACAGCCGTGGCAAAGGTTAAAAACCTCCACGCAATCAGACGGCCAGGACAGACAGAGAAACGAGAGAATCCATCACAGTAAGCCATCATAAGCTTGGGACGTTTCAATCACCCAGAGGAAATTCTGATCCAAGAAAATTTCAGTACAAACCCACTTCACATAACTTTAATATAGCACATTGTTATGGTTGTATTTTTAATTATTATTATTTTTTAATGTGTTGTGGGGGTTTGATTTCCTCCTATGCTTCGGCACCATCTGTGTGCAGTACTTGCAGAGACCACCAGAGGGCATCAGCTCCCCCGGAACTGAGGTTGAGATAGTTGTGAATCGCCATGTGGGTGTTAGCATCCAACCTGAGTCCTCAGGTAGAGCACCCCAGTGCTCTTAACCACTGGGCCATCTCTTTAGCCCCAGTTTTAACTATATTTTATCATGAGTAAGTATTGTTAATCTCTTACTGTGTAGGATTTATCAGCTAAACATGTACATGTATAATATTCTATGTATGTATATATGTGGTATACATTAACAATGTATCTATATTCACCTATATACTATGTATACTATGTCTATTTAATAAGTACTATGGATATATACCATATACATATTATATATCTACTATACATATATTATATGTGCACATACATAAAATACATATACATCATTCACACACACACACACACACACACACACACACACACACACACACGAGGCCCAACACTGTCTGGGGTTTCAGACAGCCATGGGTAGGGGGGAGGTTATGTAATGGATTTTTCAAGCAAGGATGATGAAGGAAAATATTATACAGTTGTTTTGTAATAGGCTCCTCCTCATCTCTGTCCCCTTGAGACTTGGCCTTGTGGTGAGGACTTGGGGTTCGGGGTTCGGGGTTCTCCTAGCTCTTTCTCACAGACCTTGTCAACATTCCTTCTAGCTCTCCTCAATTCCTTTGTCACTCCCTGCCAACCTGCAGAATCGCTCTCTATGAAGGTCCCACAGCATCCTACTCTTGGCTGGGACTGAGAACAGAACACCCATCCACCAAGGTGAAACCAGAGAGCTACATATAGATACACCAGATACTTTGATCCCAGGGCAAAACTACAAAGATGAACAGCCAAGACAACATGTCTCCCCACAAACATATCAGCTAAATGTAGCAACTGTGGATAGAAAGCCATTCTGCTGATTAACAGGGAGTCACAAAGAGATGGACATGGGTGAGAGTGGATGGCTCACAGGGGCTGCATGAAGAACCTGGGGGACCAAGAGGTGTATTGTAACAGGCTAAAGAAAAGCAAGTTAGCTGAAGCAATTATGAGTATGTTCAAGGACATTAAAAAGGATATGATAATGCCTTAAGGAAGCTTGAGAAAACACAATTGAATGGAATAATGAAGACAATTCAAGATATGAAAGTAGAATTTAACAATTGTTTTGTAATAATTATAACAATACAAAAAACTAAGTTGAGTAGCAGTATAGCCACCTAAGCAATAATGTATAGCCACTTATTTGAGAATAGTCAATCGATATGATGATTTTTAAAGTGGAAAATTACTATAAAACAGGCCAATGTCAAAATTTCATGACTTATCCATTTTGTTTGTGTAACTCCTCATGGATGGTGATGCCAAAGCACCTTTTAATAATTAAATTACTCCAGGGTTTAATCACCTTATAAGTCAAGAGAGACTTCTATTTACACAACTAAGCTATCTCCTTGCTGAGATCTGTTTTCTCTATTCATTTTCTTAGCAACTCTGAAAGCAACTGAACTCAGTAACCAACCATCAGATTCACCTTTCCACCTGGCAGGACCTTGCAGAATCCCCTTCCTCGGTGTTTTCTGAGTAGAGCCCAGTTACCACGATTTCCATCATCCTGGTACTCTGTGAGCTTGTCCCTTTTATATTACTTATGAAATACGTATGCACTTGGAACCACCCACTACAGAAAAGGCACTGTCTCTGTGTGGGACCTGGCTGTGGGAAGAGTACTCACACTGCTCTTTTCCAGCCCCATGCTTTTATGTTGGGTCTTAGTTTTGAAGGCGTCCTTTCAGACACATTCCTACTGAGTTCTGTGCTTTTGAAGTAACACAGTGCACTAATTTGTTTTGATCATTTAAAATTCTATCCTTCAAAATTCCAGTAATTCTCAGGTTACAGAAAATGAAAGTCAATCATACAAGGTCAAACTTTCTACTCATCAGGAAACTTGTTCATTAAAAAACAACAACAACAACAAAAAAAAACTACTACACTCTTCTTAGTTGATTTCTGTTAGCTGCTTATTCCTTTCCATCTTTCTGTCCCTTAGTATCTACCATTTCTAAAAGGCAGTTCATAGAGATAAACAAACCTAATAATAATAAGTAATAATGTAAATAAAATACCCAGTAGTTTGTAATTATAAACTTAACTAACAATCCTTTTATCACTCTGCAAGCTCATAACCATGTGTGCTTCTCAGTTTAAATGTATCATTAATACTGTATTCTAAGAAAGGGCAATATAATAATATAATAAATTCTTACCTACTTTCAATAAGTAACTTAATAAAGATATTCAGTACTTACGAGAATACTACAAAACCATAAAGAACAAACATCAACCAGGATCCTCTATTAGTGCTTTCTTGTATTAATAGGCATTTCTGGAATTATACTATTTAAGTGTGTTATAATAACACTTTTAAGCTTACAGGAAGGTTAAAAGTGGGACAATGGGCCCTTCAGTAACCACCAGCTAGATTCTGCAACTGTTTACTAAGTACATCTGTCATCCATTTACATGGCTGTAGGCGTTTGCATCAATCTGAACTGTAGGGAACTCTACTTTCAACAACACCCTCCATCCGGTGACAAACACTCCTGCTTTCAAGTCCTGATTGCTACATTTATTGGCATTCACTTCAGACCCTGGCTTTGCCACTAGAATACAAACTTTGTGTGCTTTTCCCATTCCGCAGTGTGTGTGTTTCTTTCCTTCATTGAGAGGTATTCTCTATATACCAAGTCTGTTTAGCCACTGGCCTTATGTTCTTCAGGAAATCACAATAAAAAAAGATTATCATTAGATGCATGGTACATGGTAGCCCAGTTGTATATTCCTATAACCCAAGCACTTAAGAGACAGAAGCATGAGAATGGAGAATAGCCAGCCTGGGTTCCACAGTGAAGCCTTGTCTCCAAACAAAAATAAAACCCACTTAAAAAAAAGCCCAATATAAACATCTAATGGTGCAAAATGATCTCCAAAGAACAGAACAGAACAACATTTCCAGTGCCTGCTTTAAATGCAAGCTGACAGACCTTGCAAGGGTGATATCTGAGCATGCTCCGTTTCAGCCCAGCTTGTCTATGCATAGAGAAGCATCCAGAAGTAACACAAAACTAAGCTGCTTGTAACCACCAAGGAAACCAGGAAGCAAACAAAGAAAAACATAATGAAGCAAAACACCTTACAGGTCACATCATATGCTCCTTCATTCCAAATGCCTGCATAGCCAGGCATACCTTAAAGGCTACCACTGCAGAGCCTATGCTCATTGTGCATGCATGCATGCCTGTTCAGGCACACCTTACTGGCCGTTGTACAGCTTACGCATATTATAAGGCTCAAACTCTGTATGTAACTGCAGCTGTCAAGTTCTTTCACATTGAGAAGATACAAAGGCTTGTACCGAATCAGCATTGTCAAGTGACCCTGTCAGTGTGCCCTACACTCTTGATGGGTCCCACCTACAGCTACTTCCTCCATACAAAATTAAAAGAAAAGAGAGTGTGCTGTCCCACACCTGTGCGTGTCTACAAGTCAGGAGCTTCTTCTCAGCAGAGTTTAATTTCCAAGGCTCAGGCTGGTCCTGGAAGAATCAAGCCTAACATGTTTAGTCTTGATTTCTAAAAATTAGTCTGAAAATGTGCAAACTCATCTTTGCTTTTCAGATAGCCTCATAAATACACTTTTGAGAAAAGAGTGTGTCTTCAAGGTGGTTTAAATCTTTTTTTCTTTTCCACAATAGGAACAATTTCCTTCTTTTTAAGTTTATTTTATTAGGGTCCTTCCTTCCTTCCTTCCTTCCTTCCTTCCTTCCTTCCTTCCTTCCTTCCTTCCTTCCTTCCTTCCTTCCTGCCTGCCTGCCTGCCTGCCTGCCTGCCTGCCTGCCTGCCTGCCTGCCTGCCTTCCTGCCTTCCTGCCTTCCTGCCTTCCTGCCTTCCTGCCTTCCTGCCTTCCTGCCTTCCTGCCTTCCTGCCTTCCTGCCTTCCTGCCTTCCTGCCTTCCTGCCTTCCTGCCTTCCTGCCTTCCTGCCTTCCTGCCTTCCTGCCTTCCTGCCTTCCTTCCTTCTAGGTCTGAAAAAGGAGCTACATTTCCAGGATTCCTTTGTTCTCTATAATTCTAATGAGACTCTTTAGGAAAGGTATTTTAAAATAGAAGGATCCTCACAAGTGCAGGGGACTTATTATTTATCATTCCAACGATTGCTAACTAATTATCCAACTCTGTTTTGCCTTCACCCAGGGCAAGCAGTCCTCTACTTGCCACTTTCTTGTTTATTCTCACTAAAAAATATTTATCTTTTAGTTTTTCAATCTATGGATGTCTCTTTGTGTATATGCTGTATGTCCCTACAGAGGCTAGAAAAGGGCATTGATTTCCTGGAACTGGAGTTACAGAAGGTTGCCAGCTGCCATGTGGGAGTGGGAAACCACACTTACTTAGATCCTCTGCAAGAGCAGCAAGACTTCTCAGCCACTGAGCAGTCTCTCCAGTCCATCTTTTCATTTATTTAAATTTATAATGAGAAGACATCAATTTGACACCTATTTCTTGTTGCCTCCCCCATCCTGCCACAGACTACAATGTACAATTCCATGGCAAGGCAATAATACTCACCAATAGAAATGCCAATGTTTACTTCAGTCTTACCATGTGCCTAATGGTTTATGTGCTATTTAAGTCCAACAGAGATCCTACAAACTGCATACAGTTAATATTGTTTCTACAGATGAAGACAATTCAAATTCCCAAAGTTAAAGATGTCACAAATCATGCTCATTCAATCTTACATATTGAGTGATCATTCTTTCAGTCATTCACATGTATTTAGAACATATTAATTCTTTAGTACCGTGAAAGGTAGTCTATATACTTGTGAATAAAACATCACTGTCTCAATATTTCTAGTGTTCAGGGGCTATTAAGGAGAAATACAAGGACAAGTTAATTGTAAGGTAGTAAATGACAAGGCCAAAATTAAAATTCCAAACTCAAAGCTATATTCTTCAGCCCACTGCCTATCTGAAACCACAGTGTGCGATCCTTCCCCGCAAAGTATTTGTGCAAATTCACATGAGTGCACTTTTTTTTTTTTCTGGTCTAAATCGTTGTCTCAATAGATTAGTCTAGAATCCTCAAGTTCATGTTTGGAAGCATTTCCTAACAATAAAGAAAACCACATGAGTTCAAAGGACTTTGAATATAAGTTCAAGCCATATGCATCACACATTAAAGATCCACTCAGCCTCTACACACAAGCCTCATGACTCAGGATTGGGGGACCATGTGTCTGTATGAGGGCCTGTATGTGCAGTGGTGAGAGCTGAGATACAGGGGAGGTAGGAGGAAGGAATTATTTAGCCCTGGAAGCTGACACTAAGTGATCTCCAAGGCCAGTTTTGGAATGCTAAAGCCTGACAAATTTTAGTTATCTCGCTGTAAATCAGCATTGTAGACCACTGTCACATTTGAATGTGGTCTTAAATTACATAATTAAAGGAAGATTGGCTAAGAGGAGAGGGAAATATGTGTTGTATTGTGATGAACCATTGTTGCTGTGTAGTGTCTATGTGGAAGCTTTTCTTTCAAAGGCATATTACCTAAGGCCTGTCTGGAGAGAACAGGGTAAAACCCAAGACAACTGAATCAGACACAATAACTATAAGGGGGAAGAATTAGTGAACCCACGAAGCTTCAAGGTACAGAGGGATGTGAGTGTCTGAATCCCCCAAAATGTGTAGCCCCCAATAAGATGGTGTTAGGAGAAGGAGTCGTTGGAAGATGACTATGGATAGATAAGGTCGTGAGGATAGAGCCATCAGCATATGAAGTTGGTTCCCAGAGAAAGGATCTAATCTGACCCTTACAGAGCTATCCTGGAACCCCAATCTTGGACAACCAGCTTCTAGAACTATGCTGTTTAAACAACCCAGATTGTGACATTTTGTTACAGCTAAAACAAGAGCCATTACAAGGCAGCAATTCAACACACATTTTAACGGGCAGCCAGCAGGTAATGTGCAGAGCCCAAAATCACTGAAATTAGAACTTACAAATTATTAAATACAAACATGGACAAAACACAGCCTGCCTTCTGGGAACTTGTTTACCTAAGGGAGTTGTAATTCATTTGTTGGTATACTCTAACATAGTATAGATTGGTGTGAGAAGGCCTTACCCTAGGTACATGGGGAAAACTCCAGGTTAGTGGGGCTTACAAAAGAACCTATAAAGGCATAGCATGGGGACCACCCAATAGATCAGAGGCCCTGCAAATGTTTGTTGAACTAACAACTTGTGCTTGGGAATGACAGTTTGTTTTGTCAGAGGACAGAAAGCAGCAGGTGACGAGAGAAAGGAAGTAGCTGGCTGACTACAAGGAGAAAACTTTCTAATCAAACATTTAGGTGATTTCACGTTTATTTTTGTTTGTTTTCCTCTTGGAACTTGCATGCTGGATGAGTTTACATTTCCATTAGCAGTGATGTAATCAAACTAAGCAACTCCTGGAAATATACCCAAAGGAGTCTAGGTCAGCCTGCCATGGAGATACTAGCATATCTATGCTTATTGCTGCACCACTAACAATAAACAAGATGGAACCAACCTAGATGTCCACCAACTGGTGAATGGGTGCAGAAAATGTGGTATACAAACACAGTGGCATTTTATTCATGAAGAAGAAAGAAATTGTACCATTCATAGAAACATGGATAGCACTGAATATTGTTTTAGTAAGCAAGATAGCCAGACCCAGAAGAAACAAATCATGTTTCTTTTCATATGTGGAACCTGAACTGTGTGTGTGTACATATGTGCATATGATATATATGGTAGACATGCATCCATATATATGACATGGAAATAGATGAGAGAAAAGTAAGAGGACTAGCTATAGTGACAACAGGAAAATGAACAGGGTTGAAAACAGAGGTCATATAGAGGCAAATAAAAATACCCTTATGAAGCACATCACTTCACACAATGACATATTCTAATAAAACATTTCCAGATGTGGGGTTGGAAAAATGGCTCAGTAGTCAAGAGCACTGACTCTTCTTCCAGAGAACCAGAGTTTGATTCCCAGTACCTACAGCCATTCATAAGTCCAGTTCCATGGGCTCAGACACCCTTTCTGACCTCTGTGGGCACCATGCTTTTGTTCCGTGGGAACCAAACATGCGCATGGTACACAGACATGCCCATGAGCAAAACACTCATACACATAAAACACATCTTTTACAGAGTAAGCTGACACCAAGAAAGTGGTATAGGGTACAAAGGGGAGAAGGGACAGATTCAAGATACATTTACTGAGTTCAGAAAACAAAGATAAAGGCTGTTAGTGGACAAGTCAAATGCTAAGTGAAAAGTGTTCTTTTAGACTCTCTCCAAAGACAGGTGGAATCCACTCATATTTCACAGATATTTATCAAGAGCATCTCCCGTGCATGGGCTGCTCTGGCCAGTGAACATGTCAAGCTCATCTCTGTCTCAATCTGGCAACCGTCACAGCACAATTTGGATGAAAAGAAAAACTGGGAAAGCCCCAGAGCAGAGAAATGGAGGTAATGAATAGTTTGTTACTCATGTTAGCTGGAAAGTATACCCAAATGAGCAATCATTTATTTCCTCCATAGGGTCACAGAACCACAGCGAACAAAATCAATAGATGTCAGTGTAAGCAAAGAGCAAATTGATTCTGCCCCCAGATTCATAGAGAATAGTGTATTCATAAACACAATACATTTTTGAAAAGGTAATAAAAAGGACTTTAATGAATTCAGGAGGATTTTATTTGGGTAGTTAAAGGTTCAGTTCTGCTAAGGGCAGAAGACGGGTAAAGCAAACGAAACCTGTAGAGAAGCCAAGATGGGACAAAGACGATGGATTGGCACAGGATGTGACAGAGAAGGAAAAAAGGAGAGACATGGCAAGAGTTAGAGGAAAAGTACAAAGAAAACCAGTAATAGAAAAGCAGCAGATAAAAGAAGACACATAAAACAGAGAGAAATGAAAACATGCACAGCACTACTGTTCTATAGAGGCAAAGCCACCCACAAACAAACAGACAGACACACAGATACACAGGAACAGCGAAAGCAGGGACATAAGTCTCTGGCTCCCATATGTAAATAAATATTAATAGCTAATTCAACATATAATCCCTCCAAGCATTTACCATGTTAACTTGTTTAATTCTCAAAACAGCCCCAGAAGGAAACAAAACAAAACAAAACAAAACAAAACAAAACAAAACAAAAACTGTTCTTCCCAGTTTCCAGGTACAGCGGTTGAGTTGGAGGAGACATGATTTGCCTCAGGTCATGTGACTTGCCTGAGGTTTTAATCCAAGGCAGATCCAACTCAGGGGAGATTACCTGCTAGTTTTTAGCTTCTCCTTGATGGCTCCTGACATAAAGGCAAACCTATTAGAATCATACCTGAGTCAGAAGGGCCTGGACAGAAGATCTATAGATTGTAAGCAATTACAGATGTCAGCCCAGAGTATTATACCTAGCAAAACTTTCAATCATGATAGATGGAAAAAGACTTTCCAAGATAAAACTAAATTTAAGCAATATCTATTAAAAATCTAGCACTATAGAAAGTGTCGAAGGAAAACTCCAACTTAAAGAGGTTAACTACATTCAAGAAAACACAGGTAATAAATAATCCCAGACCAACAAAGTTAAAAAAAAAAAAAGAACAAAAGCACATATACAAACACACCACCATCATGATCAACAACAAAATAACCGGAATCAACAATTATTGGTCATTAATCCCTCAACGCCAACTGTCTCAATCCCTCAATAAAAAGACAAAGACTAACAGAATGAGTGTGAAAATAGGGCCCATCCTTCTGTTGCATCCAAGAAGCACACCTTAACATCAAGGAGAGACATAGCTGCAGGATAAGAGGATGGAAAAAGATATTCCAGCCAAATGGACCTAAGAAGCAAGCTGTTACAGCCAATTTAATATCTGACAAAAGAGTCTTCAAACCAATACTAGTCAGAAGTGTCAGGAGCCATAATGGGGCAAGCTAATAACTAGCAGGTGATCATCCTGAAGTGGCCTGCCTCGGATTATTATATAATCTGTGACAGGTGAGCCCTCACTAAGCATGGCTGTGAGGGACTAATTTTAGGAAAGATTCCTGCTATTAATATGCTTTTTCTGTTATTATTAAACATATATAACAATCACTAGGTAGGAGCACACCTGTCTGGAGCAGATCTCTGCAGATCCACAAAGATGTACTATCTTGGAGTGATGCTATATTGACAAATAGATGACTTAATTCTTAATGATGATCCTATAAGAATTCCTAAAATTATATATGTGATTATTAAGCTCTTTTATTAATGGGACTGCTATTAGCTTCTTTTCTGATAGTCAAAGCTGCAATGAGAACTCTGCCAGTCTCTCAAGTGTCACCAGTTAATTGCTCTTAGATGGTAACCAGACTTTCTCCTACTCAGAGCACATTCCAAGAGGTTGTAAAACAATTAAGCAAAGGTCATAAAAAGGAAAGTAGGTTTCTAGGGATTTGAACTTAGAACTCAACAAGTTTGCTCAACAGGTTTGCTCAGCAAGTGTATTTTGTCCACTGAGCCAATTCCCTGGTCCTAGGAAGCATTCTTAGGATAAATAGTTTGGTTTATCTTGTGCTGATGCTATTTCCTTTTTCAAAAGCTCTCATTATTTTATGAACTTGCACAGACTAGACCAAGTCTGGATTGCATGTACCTGTAAAAAGCATCCAAAAGATACTGGAAGACCACATCTTTCACAGGTGGAGGATGAGGTAGCCAGACTATACTCACAGTCCTTTATGAAAGCTGGCTCACATCCACAACTCTCCTCTAACTGCTCCTAGAAAGCCAGTACTCAACTCCGACGGCAATTTTCCAAGATTCCCCGAGGAATTGATCGTCTGTTCTTCTGGCTTTAGTCCCAAACACAGCTTCTGTTTCTGCCTGGCCTGGGATATATACACATGTTCCTCCTTTGAGCTTGCAGCTTCTGTATAGATCCTGACTTTTCAAATCTGCCCTCAGGCTCTGCCCAACAGCATTTCAAACATGAATGGCCAATCCCCATTTTGTGTTTTTCTGTCTTGTTTCTATTCCCACTTGTGGGGTAATTAGTTTGTGCTCACAAAATTCTAGGATCTTCCCATAATTATGCTGATTAAATTTCAGGCACTTCATCGACACTGCTGTTTAGGCCTTAGAGCATGGGATTTAATGATCCATATCGAAGAGGAGGGACAAACAGCTAGTGGTTCCTACAGAGGTATGTCCTTTGCTGCAGAAAAGGAAAATAATATTCAATATGATTGTTGCTTAGAGAGCTGGGGCTTTGTACTTGGTGTTCAGTGTGACCTATTTTCCATCATGAAAGGTTCAAAGAAAGTTTTAATGGAACAAACTGAATAAGAAGTGCTGGTCCTTACAGCAGGTATGGAAAAATCTATGTGAAATGATCACAGAAGAAAAACTGCAGCCTATGTGTGTTTATACTTCTTCATAGGAAGAGGATTGGATCTGAAGTTATTTAATTATTGCTTTTTCTTCTACATCATAGACATGTTTTATCAGTTACAGATATCGAGAGTGTTACATATTCTTAGTGAAATGTTAATGGTAAGCTAAAAAATATTTTAAACTGGAAATAACAGCAGCTGTCATGTAGGCTAAGCAATCACCAACCTCCTATTAAGCATTTTATTATAAGGAAAATATTTTTAATAAAGGTAAGTATCATCTCCATTTTACAAAACAAAGAGACTAGGGTGAGAAGTAGGCTTGCCTAGTGATGACAGTGATGATGATGGTGATGGTGATGATGACGACGACACGAACAGCCAAGAGTCAAATAGAAAAATGTGCCTTTGCAATATTTTAGTGGAAGATGGGCACAGTAGTCTACATAGAAAATCCCATGCCAGCCAGAGCTATATGGCAAGACCATGTTTTAACAAAACAAAGAAGCAAAAAACAAAGCAAAGGAAAAAAAAACCCACAACAACAAAAGGAACAAGTTCAAAGCCTGTACTTCTACTGGCTATGAGGTACCGAGCGATCTCACTGGCCCACAAAATGATTTTCCAAAAGGCTTTCAAGACAATGCAGTGATAATAGTTGTCAACAACAAATGGTAATCAGGTTAATGGATATGAAACTGGAGACCTATTTTATGCCACAAATAATTAATTCAAAATAGATCATATGGAATCAAATGTAAAGGCTTAAACTGAAACTCTTTGAAGAAACCATAGACTGTTTTACTTTCTTTCCCTTCACTGTGACCAAATTACCTGGCACAGACAAGTTACTGAGAGAAAGACTGATTTCATTCACAGTAAAGTTTCTTTATCGAAGCTAGTGATAACGGTGAGCACAGAGGCATGCTAGAATCGTTCAGTTTATATCATAGGAGCTCAGGAGGCCGAGAGACAGGGAGTGGCCAGGAAGGGCCCAAGAGCAGCTGCCAGTCACTGGAAAGTTTTCACATTCCCTAAAGCAGAATTACCACCCTGGGCCCAGCCATCAAATCATGATTCTCTGATGAAATTTACATATTCAAACCATAACATTCAACCCCTGTCATCCAAATATTCAAGGCCACCTCATAATGTAAATACCTTTAATTTTTCCAGTGTCTTACTTTTCTTGCTATCCTGATAAACATCATGACTAAAAGCAACTTAGTGGAAGGAAGAAAGTGTTTCGCCTTGAGCTTCCAGGTCACAGCCCATTTCTGAGGGAAACTGGAGTAGAAACCCAAGGAAGAGTGTGGCTTACAGATTGTCTCTTATGGCTTGGTCAGCTTGCTTTCTTAAACAAGCCAGGACCATCTTGTCAAGGGCAACACCCCCAGAGTGAGCTGAGCACCCCTAAATCAATCAATAAAGAAAATGCTCCACAGACTTGCGTGTAGGCAACGTGATGGAGACATCTTCTTAACTGGGGTTCTTTCTTACCTGTTTGACAGGTTTGGTTTAAGGTAACAAAATTAACCAGCACCCACGTCTAAGAAGGGGCACAGTGTCCACACTTTGGTCTTCATTCTTCTTGAGTTTCATGCGTTTAGCAAATTGTATCTTATATCTTGGGTATCCTAAGTTTGGGGCTAATATCCACTTATCAGTGAGTACATATTGTGTGAGTTCCTTTGTTATTGTATTACCTCACTCAGGATGATGCCCTCCAGGTCCATCCATTTGGCTAGGAATTTCATAAATTCATTCTTTTTAATAGCTGAGTAGTACTCCATTGTGTAAATGTACCACCTTTTCTGTATCCATTCCTCTGTTGAGGGACATCTGGGTTCTTTCCAGCTTCTGGCTATTACAAAACACCCATGGAAGGAGTTACAGAGACAAAGTTAGGAGCTGTGACGAAAGGATGGACCATCTAGAGACTGCCATATCCAGGGATCCACCCCATAATCATCTTCCAAATGCTGACACCATTGCATACACTAGCAAGATTTTGCTAAAAGGACCCAGATATAGCTGTCTCTTGTGAGACCGGGGCCTAGCAAACACAGAAGTGGATGCTCACAGTCAGCTAGTGGATGGATCACAGGACTCCCAATGGAGGAGCTAGAGAAAGTACCCAAGGAGCTAAAGGGATCTGCATCCCTATAGGTGGAACAACATTATGAACTAACCAGTACCCCGGAGCTCTTGACTCTAGCTGCATATGTATCAAAAGATGGCCTAGTCGGCCATCACTGGAAAGAGAGGCCCATTGGACACGCAAACTGTATATGCCCCAGTACAGGGGAATGCCAAGGCCAAAAAATGGGAATGGGTGGGAAGGGAAGTGGGGGGGGAGGGTATGGGGGACTTTTGGGATAGCATTGGAAATGTAATTGAGGAAAATATGTAATAAAAAATATTAAAAATTACAAAAAAATTAACCAGTACCATCTATTCATTTCCAAATTGTTCCAAGTTTCAAGGTCTTCTGAAACCCAAGGCAAACTCTTAGCTGTGAGCCTCTCTGAAGTGAAAAAGTTACATACTTCCAACATTTCCAATCCCGAAGGGGAAAAGTAACATAGAAAGGAATAGGCTCACATTAAGATGAAAACTTAATAAAGTAAGACTATTCAGCACTGAAGTTCCATGAGCAACATCAGAGGTACATGGTATTGTGATGCTACTTAGCAGGAACTTGGGTAGCACCATTCCTATGGCCATAGTATTCCTATCAGGTCTTTAGCTTAAGCTGTTTCCACTTTTCCCCTGCTACCCTCCTCAGTTGTTCTTTATTGCTAGAAGTCCAACATCCTGGGGTCTCCACTGACATGTTTCATGCATCTTTCTCAGGGTCTCCATGCAGGGAGTCTGACCTTGTCAATTGCTGCCAGACATCTCAGACATCTCGGGCTCTTTGCTGGAACCTTGGTGGAAGCCTCCAAGACACTAACCCCTGCATTCTCCCAGGCTGCAAAACTAGCATTACACGGATAATTCGAAGATCTGTTTGCCATCTTGAGAAGTAGGTGGATACCCTTAGACAACAGCTACCGAGCACAGTGATTACATGGGTGGCTCAGTGTCTCAGAAAACCATTTCCTTAGGCTGCTCTGTATGAAGAGAGGGCTCTATCAGCTTTCTTCTCAAGGGAAAGCCTTTAAAATGAGCCTTCTGTGAGGGCTGGCAAATTCCTGTTGTTGCAATGCAAAATGCACAGCTTCTCTTCACTGGCCCTAATCTCTTTAACAACAAGGACTCCCTTGCCCAGTACTTACAACTTTTTTTTTTTTTTTTGACTAGACTTTAGGTTTTCAAATCTATTCACTCTGCTTTTTGACTCGAAGTTTAACTTTAAACCTACCTAAAATCAGCCAGCAATAATCATGCCACAGCCTGAATGCTGTGTCGTTTTGGAATGTCTTCCGTGAACCTAATTGTTTTGTCATCTTTGAAGTCAGCTTTCCCCCGGATTTTAGGATATGAACAAAATTATCTGCCAGCATATAATACTAATAGCCCTAGTCCAGTACTCAGTAGAGTCCCTTTTCCCGTCAGAAATATCACAAAAAATCTTCACACTTTCTACATTTTTGTCAGAATCGTGGTCTTGAGTCTTGCCAGCATTATTGATTCAGCTCTAGTTCCAGTCTAGAGTGTTTCTAGCCTATATCTATCTCCAAACATCACCAAATTCCTCCCTAAAAATCAGTGGAAAGATACAGGAGCTACATGATACTGGTTAGCCATAGGCATGAGCACATTTCTCTGGTATCAATTTCCTGTATTAGACACATTTCCATCACTGTATCATAACACTGACAGCTAAAGGGAGGAAGAGCTTTAGAGGGCTTCAGTCCATCATGGCAGGGAAGATGCGGTAGAGCAATTCAGAGCACAACATGGTATTCCAGGACACAGAGAGTGAAACTGGAAGTTGTTAGGGACAATCAATATTCTCTCGAGGAGCTGCACCTAAGGAGTTCACCTCCTCCAGCTAGTACAGACCTTCTAATGCTTCTATAATTCCTCAAATAACATCATGTTGGGACTGATCTTTCAAATCATGAGCCCATGAGGAAGCTATTTCATATTCAAGCCAGAGCATAGTCATAAAGATTCCGTCAGGGAATATTTTCTCTGAAACCAAAAATATCAGTGACCAAAGAAGGATAAATCAGATTGCATCAGAATTTAAATGTCTTCATAGGACAGTCAAGAAAGAGGAAAATGCAGCCTACAGAATGAGTGAAAATCCTCCCAGATCATTTATAAGATCAGAAATTTGCCACCAAAAATCTATAAATTATAGCAGCAACTCAAAAGTAAGATGAAAGCTCAAGTTTAAAGTGAGTTAAAGACTGAATTAGACATTGTTCTACTGTAGACATAAAAAGGCTACTGAGCACATCAAAGATATCTGATCTCATGAATGACTAGGGAAATGCAAATCAAAACCACAACACAGAGATATTATTGGGGAGAAAGAGAAATTTCGACCTTAACATGGTGTTAGGGCTGTACAATGCAGTAGACACTTTGGAAAAGAGATTTAGACCCTCAAAATACTAAACACAGAGTTACCATGTTATCAATATTTTTATTCCTAACTGTATACTAAAAGAAATGAAAACATATTTACAAACAAAAACAAATGCTTCTCATGTAATGAACAGATGGCAGTCTCAATCAGTAACTGAATAAGACCTAGAATCACCCAGGAAAAAAGGTCTTAGGCAAATCCAAGGGGCACTGACACCCCTTGGGGCAAGTCTGTTGGAGGTGATGATCTTGACTGGATTAATGGAGTTGGAAGGACACACCCACTGTGGGTGGTCCCATTCCCTTGGCTGGGATTCTCAACTGTTTAAACATGAGAAAGTGAGTGGAGCACAAGCATGCACAGGTCTCTACTTCATGACTGTGAGTGATATATCACTAACTGCCTCAAGCTACTGCTGATGTAACTACTCCACCACAGCCAATTGTAACCAATGAGTCAATACAAACCCTTTGCCCTTAAGAAGTCTTAGATGAACTATTTTATCACAGCAATAACTAAAGTAACTGAAACACATTAGCAAACACAATAGCATATCTACATAATAGGACATTGCATGGCAACTTAACAGAGGTAAATACTTAAACATGTTACAATGGGTAGATCTTAAAAGTTCTTAAAAGCCAGTAGGTAAAGGAAAGCATGCTGACCATGTTGTATAATTCCATATATATTAAATTCCCAGAGGAGGCAAACATATATAGCCAGAAAGTAGATCCTCAGCTGCCGAAGTCATAGAGAAGGGAAAAATAGGAAGTTATTGTTGATGGGGATAGGTATTTAGAAATAATGAAAATATTCTGGAATTTGTTGTTGTATAGATATGCAAATATGCTAAAGACACTGAGTTATATTCAATTATTTTTAAACTTTTTAAAACAAGTTAAAAACATGCCTTTAAAATCATAAATGCCTGTACACTTGGCATATGTGGACCAGGTGGTCAGTGTGTCTGTATTTCCCCCATCTCCTTTTCAGAGAAGGCCACCAATCCCTTATAGGTGACAAGAATTGGTGTATCAGAGTCCAGTGAGTTCTCCACAGAGTAATTGGAATTTTTAAAATGAGAAAAATAGTATTTGGAGCATGAAAACTTAACATGGTGTGGTGGCCTTGCCTTCCAACTGGGGCACTACATTGATAAGCAAAACAGAAGGACCTGAAACAACTTATGACTGATTACAGAAGCAGGATTGAGAAATGGAACTCAAGAACCAGACAGAGAGCAGCAAATGCTCACTACTGCTATGGACACCAATAAAATATAAAGTACAATATGGTTTATAGTTTTGCTGAGTGTTCAACCTCATAAAAACTCAATCCACTCAAAGTTCTTCACAACCCATCAGCCACAGTCCAAAGCCATACTAGCGACATGGCTCAATGGGTAAAGCACTTTTTGCATAACTCTGATCAGACCTGAAGCCTACATAAAGGTGGAAATGGACAACAGACACCACAAAGGTTTTCTCCAATCCCATCCTGGTGTTCTGACATATACAGCCCCCCACACACCATGACCCAGGCAGACTAAGAGCCCGAGCACTTAGTTCAGGCAGTTTACAACTAACCATAACCCCAGTCCTGGGAGACCTTATACCATTTTCTGGCCTCCACAGGCGTGTGCACACGTGTGTGCGCACGCACACACACACACACACACACACACATTGGTTTTTTTTTTTTAATGTGAGCCAAACTTCAATAGAATTATTTCAAGGCTCAGTATATGACGAGAGGATGTATAAAGAGCAAAGTGATAAGCAAGAGATAACGGAGGTTTCCCTTCATGGCTTGTATATGCACTGGTATCTTTAAGTTTAAGAAAGATGAGCTCATCTGTTTGGGTAATGGACTCAAGGCAAAATAAAACATGAGAGAGTGTGATTATTCAAGCAAAGGAGGAAAAATTTATTGCGCTGAGAGTCCTGTTGTAAAGGGACATTGTCAAAACACTGACTAGCCAAATCTGCAGGGATGCAGTAGCCATGCTTAAACAGGCTATGCAGTGCTGAAGTTACTGTAGGCAATGCTATAAAGACAAGAGGATTGACTGGTGGGGCAGCCTACAGGGAGGCCTAGCTGATATCAGTAAGTGAAGCAATGTGGCTATAACTGAGTGTGATCTGGCAGAGAATTTTAAAACAGAATTTAGAGGCCAGTGAATCTCACATATGATGCATTTTTATGGAAAACTTCATATTCTAAAAGCTAAGAAGAGGAACTATCTCCCATGTACAAGACCTGGTTCCTATTATTAAGTGCTGCAGTGGTAATGACATGGTGTGGGGTCTGTTGCTTTTCTAAATGCACAGGCATGCTGAATAGTGTGGCAGAGAGAAAATGATATGACAGGGTATTAATAGTGAAAAATGGTCCTGATGCTGAGGAAATGGAAAGGGGCTTCCTTGGTCTGACAACTGATCCAGAACACCTAGCATAAAGTGCATGCTTTTGCTTAAATTTGAACAGGAATAAAATATGCACTGCTTTTAGCTGTCATCACAGAAATCATGCACAAATCATAAATAACAAACATTTAAGGCAATGGGAAGGAAAAAAACAGTGGCTCAGAAGAATGAACACGGCCTTGTATAATCAGAAGCATATAATGGAGATGATGGTTGCTTCTGACCACGAAATCTCTGCTTCAGAACAAACTGCCTGGAACAGGATATGAAATACTGGAAGTACCACGAAGAATAAACTCACAAGGTGGTAATGAGAAGAAATGCTACTGTTGCTTTTGAATAAAGATAACTGAAAACTTGGTTTCAAAACTCAGTCTGGTTTTCCAGCTCAAGGATTTCTCTCCAGATACCAAGTGACTTTTTGTCTGTTTATTTGCAGACTTTATTTATTTACATCAAGTTAAATTTAATGAAACTGCCTTAACAATGTGAATAGGTAGTTCTAAAATTAGTATATGTAACACTTTATATAAGTTTATTTTGTTTAACACTGTACTTTTGGGGACCTGTCAATGAAACTACTAAATGACTTTAGAATCTTTAAAAAAATTTAAAGTGTATTTATTTATTGTGGATTCTGTGTTTATGTGTATGTACTCTGCCACACATGTGGAGGTTGGGGGACAACTCACAGGAGTCTGTTCTCTGCTTCCACCTCAAGGGTCTTGGGAATTGAACTCGGGTCATAAGGCTTAGAGTGCCTTTACCAGCTGGCCCATCTTGCTGTCACCAGCCCTAGGACATTTTCTTATATATTCAGCCCAAGTATAGGAATGGCTTTTAAGAACGTCCAACATAAGCAAAGCTGGGAGTTAGTTCAAGCTTTAATAAATTTGTACCATGTAATTAATACAATTGTTACCATAATTCTTGTTGGTAACAAAATAATAGGCACAAAATATCTATTTTACAAATCACTGGAAAGACATTTCATTTACATCAGTCTTAAACGCCAACATTCCAAAATAGCACTGTTTTCCAACATTAGGTTTTCACCTTATGTCTCAGAAACATGAGTATGTTTTAATAAATCAATTGATGCTAAAGAGCTTCCCCCAAATCTGAAATCAGTATATGGATTTCTGTGAGAGGAAAGGTGACAGTAACATGAGAATTAAGCATGGTTGCTGTGCTCAGTAATTTCTGTAACTGATGACACAAACAATCAAGTTCTTTTAATGTGGGAAAGCTAATGTGGTAATTATCATGCAAGTAACATAGCAAATCTTAAGACTAATGGTGGGAACTCAAAGATATGTGGGGATGAAACCTGCTTCAAGTTTCTAGAGCTTCACAGAGGATTTTTAGTGGGTGAGCTTGAACATGTGAGGGCAAACATGTTTAATTTCGATGAAACAGCTCAGTGTCCTGCTCAAACATTTTGGTGTCCTGCTCCAATACCACAGTATCGTTTAACAAGTTGAATAGAGATTGGTTTACCAAAGAGAGGGGGAAAGATGTGAAGACTGGCAATGCCTTAAGTTTAAATATGGGTGGATTCAGTGCATTGCCTTGGAGTACTGGAAAGACTCTTAATCAACAAATAGTTTCAAAAGTAGGAATGGTAGGATTCTCAATATGGTTGGAATCAGAGGTCAAGAGAAAAGGGACACAGAGCACCTTCAATTTTTGCTTAAATATTTCTTTAACTAGGTTCTGTTAAGACCTCATAAATATGATCCACGGCTATGACACTGACTATCTAGAGGAGAGGAAGGAGTAAATGCTTGTGTCCTATAATAAACATGTCTATGCAGAAGGGGGAATAGGCAATCAAACCCCACATCAAGAAGAATGTCTGATGCAGACGGCTGCTTAGGAATGGCTCAGCCCACTAGGAAAGAAGCTTAATTATCTGATGACAATTTGATAATCATGCATCTTTGCTTTTAAGATAGGCTGGACTGACATTTGCTGTGTAGACCAGGTTGGCCTGGAGCCTGCCTCTGCTACCCCAGAGCTGGGATGAACAGCTTTGGGAAACCAGTAACATGGACATTGCATAAAGAAATTTTCCTCTTAACACTTCTCACTTCCAGGTGAATTCAAAAAAAAAAAAGAAAGAGATGTCAACCCAGGCTTCAAATTTCTCAAGCCCATAATGATATGCTGAGTGAGTAGAAGGCTGGACACCTATAAAAGAAGAAACAAAGCCTGCTGAGAAAACAGATTTTTCTGTACTTATTTTTCTTGCTTGGTGAGCACATTTTCTCTTAGCATTGATACATTTCCAGAATAAGAAAAGGTTTTCTATAGCTAGGTGTCCCAGGACTTCAAACACAGCCTTCCCAAACCCAGCTTATCGTCTGAAAAACAAAACAAAACAAAACAAAACAAAACAAAACACCCACTTTCTTTTGAAAGCTATGTTTTGGTCAGTAGCATCATGATTATCCAAATCACTCAGATCTCAAGTTTTTATATTTAACTTTTTTCTCCTTTAATTACAGACCTGAAATCCAACTAAATCAAAACAAAGGACCTGTGATTTTTAATCACACAGATATAAATGATAGACTGTGAGACATGGATAAGACAGGCCATGTCCAGAAGAGCTCAAAGTCAAGTGTTCCCCTTTACATGTCATAGATACCTCTGGTATTTGAGCCCCACAGTCTTCTCTGGTCACTTTTCTCCAACCAATCCCTTAACTGCTCTGACTCTGCACGCTCACCCAATGCTCCAGCTCATAGAATAGTATGCTAACTGAATACTTAGGTAATAAATGGACTGTGTAACTCCTCTGCTAGGAACACCTCTATTGGTCCTTAGTTTCCACAGAATGCCCATGAACCTGTCTCTACTGACCACTGCTCCTCATCATATGACCTTCCCAACTCTGCCTCCAAGCAGTCTCTTATACCAAGGTCGTGTTACAGCTCCCACCCAGACAGACTTGAAATTAAGGTCTGGCTTCGTCATTCCCACATTGGTCCCTAGCTCCCTGTCTATCCACCCTCAGGGTTAATGCTCAAGATATTTCCTTCCACAGCACATATCAAGAAATTATACTTACAGTGAGTGATCTTACACTGACATATAACAGCATTTGTCTAAAATAATCATTCTGAAATTAAGTCATGAATAAATTTATATTTTATTTATTTATTTATTTATTTATTTATTTATTTATTTATTTATTGTCTGTAGGAACCTAAGATTCTTTGATGCCAATAAGGAAAGTATATTTTTCTTGCTTATTTCATGTATCTTATCACTGAGCTATTTATTAAGGCCCTCCTTGTGCATAGCACTATACCAGGTAATGAAGGAAGCTACTGTACTTTGGCATAATAAGTCCTAAACAAATATTTGTGGGTGAATAAATTATACCCCTTCTCTTAGCAAGTAGCCTGCTTATTTAAGAGGGGAACAAAAAGACTTTTAAGCTCTCTTATTTTTAGCTCATTTGACCACAGAAATCCTATAATTTTTAAATAGTCCCCAGGAGTCAACCAGAGAAAGTTTCAACAAATGGGTTTCAGATAGATTTTATTATATATTCACTTGCTCATATTCTTGAGAATTTAATGTCACTTTTGTAATGGCTGCTAAAAGAATGTTATTGCCTTTTTTAAACTATACATTTTATCCTTCAGTTTGACATAAAATGCTATAAATAAATCAGATGGAAAACTGTTTAGCTACTTGACATCTATAATAACAGGGGGGTGTTTCTACAATGCCAGATTTATAAATAGGCAGAGGCTCCCAGATCTGGTTATTATGATTTAATTGCACAAACTTCTGTTGAGTGTTTACATCATTTAGCTAACAAATATGCCCATAAAATAAGCGTTATAATATAATACATATTCAAGCAAATGAATAAATGTCACTGTGACTATTCTGTTGAATTGCAACAAACAATAAATGTATAGCCACAGATGTTTGCTTCAATTGGCCCTGAAGGGATGGATAGGCTGCAGGGTAATCACCATGGTTACTGATGCACTCTTTATGTGGGAATGGTACTGAGGCAAAATGGTACCATCTATCATATAGCTCTCACCCATCATAATGTACAGCAGGGATGCTCATCATCAGCTTTAGGTTTAAAGAGACTGCTGATTCTTGTGTAAAGTAAGGATGGTCGGGGATGCAACTCACTTGGTAGAATTCCCTTGGTTAGTATGCATGAAACCTTGGGTTCAAAATCCTATACCACATAAACACAAAGTAGTGGTGGTACACACCTGTAATCCCAGCATTTGTGAGGTAGAGGCAGGAAGATCAGAAGTCCAAGGTCGTTCTTGAGTACATAGCCAGTTTAAGGCCAGCCTGGAACCTACAGACTTTAATCTTTAAAAGGAAGAGGATAAAAGGGATATTTTTAAAAAGAAAATATTATTTTAATTGTGTTCGATTGTGTGTGAGAATTTGCAAAGCCAATTTAAGTCTCTGAATAACGCTCCTTTCTTCCAGAGAGGATTTACTTTCTGCTTCTATTAGTTATCTAGGCTAAGGGCAGATCTCTTAAATCCAGCTGAGGATGGAAATAATTCTACTTCAGGCTCTATTCCTTTTGAGAGCTGTCCTTTGCAATGGATTCTGGAAGCCCTGCATAACTTTTCTGCTCTCAACCTTTTGACATTCAGCAAGCATCTTGTGAGAAAGAGCAGTCTCAGATGCTGGGTTCCTTCCTCTTAGGCTCTTAGGCCCCCTGCCTCCCTGTCTCCTTGGCTTTCAGCAAGGGCACACAGGCGACCTTGCCCCTTGCTTTTCTTCCCTCACTCTCAGGAGGCTTGCTCTGAATCAATGGGCAGAAGCAGAAAAGCTCACAGTACTATCCTGATTGCCGATGTCACTTTACCTGTCCTTTAGCAAAGTAGCTTAGATTGATCTTTAATAGCTCAATACCCAGTATCTTCTCTTGCCCATCCTTCCTATATAAACAGGTCTCTCGAAATCTAACTTTTCTCACTCAGACTTGGCTCATGATTGTACAACTTTCTATCAGGTGTCAAATCTAGTCTTGAACTGGATGATGTAAATACAAAAATATCTTAGAGCTCAAACAGTTAAACAAGGACCCCATCTGAATCTATATTCCGTACATCCGGTGAATAAAATACCCAACAAGGCCCATTAAAGTCAAGAATTTCTCTCTCTCTTCTCTCTCTCTCTCTCTCTCTCTCTCTCTCTCTCTCTCTCTCTCTCTCTCCCTCCCTCCCTCCAATCCTCCCTTCCTCCCTTTCTCCTTCTCTCCCTCTCTCTGTCTCTCTCTGTCTCTCTCTCTCTGTCTGTCTCTGTCTCTGTCTCTCTCTCTCTCAGTCTCAGATGATTTGGTCAAGGACTCCTCCTCCCCATGCTCTGGATGGTGCATCATGGTGACTGGTAGAAGCATTTCTTCACCTCATGGCTGACAGAAAGCAGAGCAAAAGAGACAGGACCACTACCTGTGACCTACTTCTCCCAACTGGGTCCTTCTCCTGAAGTTCTTAGTATCTCCTTTCTCCCACCAAGCAGCAAGAGCATTGAGAACCTAGCACTCAATGTGTACATTTGTAGAGAACACTTCTTACTGAAACCACAACAGAGCCTCTCACTCTGAAATGACAGAAAAAAAGGCCAATATGGGAGGATGTCCTATAGGAAACCATTACATGTGCATGTCTATCCAACAGGAAGTTAAATGACCCTCTTGTCTCCACTTCCCACAGCGCTGGGGTAAGTGCACAGAACCACACCCACCTTAGGATATGGGCCCTAGGCAATGGACAAGCTCCTTATGTTTACACAACAAGCACTTGAAGCCCTGACTCAGTCAAGTTGTTCTAAAGTGAGGCATCATGGGAGATTATCTTCTTTCCTTCTGTGCTTTCTCAAATGTCCCTGATGCTACAGCATTTTATTTATGAGATAAATATTGAGCAACTGGAAATGACACAAAGAGCTGACATCAATCTAACTCACAGTAAACAATATAATAAAAGCTTTCTTTTGGACTTGGATTTCTTTGGAGTTGATTCCATAGCAAAATTATGAATGTCTCTATCAGACATTGGCATAGAATACTGTAGTTTCACAAACTTGTAGCTTTTAGCTGTTATTACTGATTGACAGTGAGCCCCTTCCACTTTCTTTTTAACAACTTGCTGCCTTTCTCCCCTAAAAATTAAAGGAATTAAGCATGTTTTCACATATTATTTATGAAAATTCGGTGTTTTACCTAAAATTGTCATATTCTTCTGCTTGCCGGTTCCATGGGCATCTCTGTATGTTTGTGATGGTCTGGAGGTAGTCATCCTCAGAGTACCTAGGAGTTGAATATTAACATGATTAGTCAAGAAAGTCTCACTTCTAGAAGATCCTCACTTTAGCCCTGAAATCAAGCAGAAATCAATAAATATCAGACTTGCTCTTGAATATCTAGGAACATGTAGCTTAAAATTATTATTACTATTGTTATTGTTGTTATTGTTATTATGCTGGGTTATGAATATGTGCTTTTCATCATTATAAACTGTGAACATGTTTTCTCTGCGTGTCTACTTTTCTGTCTCTATTCTCCGTCTGTCTCTCTCTTTCTTTCTCTTGTGCACACAAAAGCAAATTTATATTAACTTTAACTCAACAGATAAAGACTTTCTAAATGGTTAGCATGAACATACAGGTTTTTTTCAGATTCTAAATTAATAGCTTAAAATTGGAATATGTAGTAAGGACACACACATACACACACACACATATTCATCTGGTTTTAATTTTCTGCAATACATAAGAAACCTAGATTGCGCTATAATGAGAAAGCTGCATACAGGCAGAAAAAGCTATAGAGAGTGATGCAGTCTGATAGGATGGGTATGGAACAAAAATCCCAGCTCCCTTAGCTCCTTCTCAATCTGAAATTCCACCATTAAGTATTAATTCCTAAAGCAGAGAATGCTGTTTCATCTTTAAGGGTGTTCATTTGAAATGCAAATATCCCTCTGAATTGGGAAAAAACCCACCTTGAGTTTCCTTTAGGCTCTCAGCCATCAGTTGGCAGCCATTAAAGATCAAAGCTGTGAAACATACACACACAGAGGGTGGGGATGTGTTGGCCAATGTGTAAAGAAGAAAAAGGTAAGTGCACACCCTTGCCTGGGAGAATGGGCCCTTTACCCATAGGAATGCAAAGAAGATTCTGTAAGGTGATCTGTAACAAAGCATTTCTGACAGGTGGGTGTGGTCAACCACAGAACTCCTTTGTAGGTGAGATTTCTTTCCTCTTGGGTTTCTCTCCCTCCAACAATGCTAGCTCTGGAATCAACTTGTTTCCCACTGACTCTGCAGATGAACTCAGAAAAATTTCCCAAGAACACAGTAAATACTAAAAGCAAAGCAAAGAATTTCCACCAGAAGGATTCAAAATAGATGTGAGCACACAGTTCCCAAGCACAGCAGACTCAGGCAGATTTCTCTATGAGTCTTGTACTCATCTTAGTACACTAAGTCACTAGAACTCCATGCTGTGACCCCAAACTGTCTAGATCAGACATTTCCTGGCTGAAGTACAGTGCCTGCCTCTACAGGATTGAAGACAACGAAAGACCTTTTGCAAATGACTTAAACTAAAATTGAAAACAACAACAACATACCCATCCAACAACTTACCTAAAGCATTCTCAAGTCTGGATCCTTAAGAAAGAGGCACTGATATGATATTGCCTGTCTAGAGAAGTGTAACTAATTACCAAGACATGGCTTTAAATTTTGTCAGAGTATTATTAAGACAACCAGATCAGTGTACAAACAAGAGCCCACAAACCAAGGTAAGCAAACAGCTTTTGTTCACTAAACTTCACCAAATAGAAAGTGTGAGAGAAAGGAGGGCCAAGCACTTATCTAATTAAGTCAATGAGAATTGCAGTTGCATTTGAAGTCAATATAAAGCATAACTGGAAGATGAAAGAAATAGGAAGTTATTGTCAGTCAGAATAGATGTATCAGAGTTTAAATTTTATTGGCATGCTATTTATAAGATAAGAAAAAAATGAAAGTTTTTTATGATGCATGGCTCAGATTAGCCAACTTGAATATTAAGCAATAAAAACTATTGAAAATTAAAAACAAATGGGAAGAGCTTACTGAAATATGAACAAGCAGAGCCTTGTATGGCAAACCTGTGATTTCAGTATGCAGGGGGCTAAGGCACAAGGACAAAGAGGTAAAACTGACCCAGACTTCACAGCAAGACACTGTATTGATTTAACTTATTGTCAAGTAAATATGAACTTTTAAAAGAAGAGGAAAATTAGCAGCAGACAACATCAAGTGGTTTGATATGTGTAGAATTACAGTCCTCATAAGAGAGAGGAAAAGCATCTTTGAAGTCTGATGGGATCTATCACCAAAGCTAATGAAAACTGTAAGTCGAAGACCTGAGAAGGCCAACAAACACAAAGCACAAGCAACATGAAAAAAATGACAACACCTAAATGAATTCTTAGTGGCAGCAAACAGCAAAACCTTAAGTGTAATGAAATAAAACACAACTATGCACAAAGAAGCAATAGCCTGCAATGTGCTTCTTGTTAGAGCTGAAAGGCAGGGGATTAATGACATAAACTGCAGAATGGGGCTGGGGGAAAGATCATTCCAGAATTCTATACTAGGAAAATCCTTCAAAAAATGAAGTAAAAAATAATGACATTGTCAGCAGCAATGTCAGAGGGAGTGTCCAGGCAGAACAGCAATGAAAGCAAATGGTGTCTGGGTTGACAGAATATAATGAACAGCTCCAGAAACAGAATATAGAAATACACACCAACACACAGGAACCGGGTCCTTTCTTTCCTACATTTCTTTAAAAGGCCCTGGGCTTAGAAGCTAGCTCAGTCAGTACAGAGTTTGCCTGGCAAGCATGCGGACCTGAGTTTGATTCCCAGAACCCTGGTAAAAATGACAAGATGGCACATATGTTTGTAATTCTGGCAGGAATGTGAAGACAGGAGAGGCCTTGGGGTTTGCTGACCAGACAATCCAGTCTTTCAGGTGAGACCAAATTCATGAGAGAACCCATCTCAAAGGAGGCGGACAATCTTCCTCAGGATGATATCCAACACTGACCTCTGTCCTCTGGCATATGCACACCCCCTACCCCTACCCCCATAATTCACCAACACACGTTTTTTAAATAAAAAAAGCAAAGAAAAGATTGACAGTTTAAAGTAAAGATAGAAATAGAAATGGTTACAGCATTTGTAAAATAAATATAATCGCAATTATGAAACAAATTATGTAACAATTTGAAACTTGAAACGTTGTGTGGTAGAAGCTAGAACCTAAGATTTATAAAGCATTTGAAGGCAGATTGCAGTAAGAAAAGAGATGTTTGCTCTATCTAAAGTAACTAGTGAGAAACAAGGAAAGCCACACATATGTAATCATAAAAATACTCAAAGCAAGAGGAGGAAGGGGAAAAAAAGCAAAGAACAGGCAAATCAAAAGCAAATAGTAAGAGGTGGAGTAAACACAACTAAATGAACTATAACATTAAATATAATGACATAGATATGCCCATGAGAAGGCAGAGAATGATGGACCAAAGTCTTTAGAAACCAACATCATCCAAACAAGGAAGTGTGTAAAAGAAACAGTAGAATGATGATCACAGGAGAGATAATGAAAACAAAGTTTGACTGACTATAGTCACAGTAGAATTCAAACCAGAAAAAAAATCACCATATAAAATCAATATTAATGAGCAAGGACTATTGTGAAATTAGTGTAAGATCAGAAATAAAACATGAACCTGTTGCTACCCTGGCCAAGGAAGAGTGACAGAAGATACAACTGGGGGCTGTGGAGAATGAGAGCCTGGATAGTGACTGCCCTAATGATGTGATAATGGATCAGCAACCATTTGGCTGTCTTAAATGCAATGGATGTACTTGCAAAAAGGTAAAACCACCAAAACCCACTCAAGGAAAAGCAGTTCATGAATATGTCACTGCTATTTTAAAACTGTACACAAACAGCTTTGTTGATTTTAGCCAACATTTTAGGACTGCTAATACAAACTCCAAGAAACCCGAAGGGCTGGTTAGCTCCCAACTTACTCTATAAGAACAGTGTTTCCCTGATCCCAAAGTCCAAGTAAAAATATTGCTTTATACATACAAAATTGTTCAAGAATTAAATCCAGTGCTACACAAAAAAGAAGATTCCATGAACAGGTGGGGCTATGTATTGGGAATACAAGGTTGGAGGTGAGATTAGTGACCAGTGCAACTCACTAGATTAATGTAATAGCTAAGAAGAACCAGTCATCATTTTAACACATGAGAATTAAATCAGCACTCAGCCCTGCCTAACATTCAACCTCACAAAATTTTCAACAGTTTAAAAAAAAATCAGAATTTTCACAGTCCAATGATAAGAGCTCACAAAAAGAGTCTATGGCTCAGATCATACTTCATGGCCAAAGTTCCAAGGTGAAGAGCATGGAAGGATTACAGTCTCTCCAGCTGTCGTCCACTGCATCGGAGGTGCAACCAGTGCAATAAGACAAGAGAGAGAAGCAAGGGCACCCTGCCTGGAAAGAAGGAAGTAGAATTGTCTCCACCCAGAGATGACACGGTCATCTACTGGATCTACAGAAAAGCTGTTAAAATGAATAACAGCAAATCTGAAAGATACAAACCCAGCACACTTAATCAGTTACATTAGAAGTGATGACTGGAAGTAAAAATTAATAACATTTACTTTCATGGTACAACAGCCTGAAATAATCAGAACTAGGACTAGCAATATTCCTGTGTATGAACATTAAAAACCATGGAATATGCATAGAAAAGTACAAGACATTGTAAAGAGAAATTAAAGGAGCAAATGGAGCCATATCTCATGTCCTTTAGTCAGAAAACTCAGGACGGTCAAATTTCAACTTTACTTAGAAATTTGGTGACATTAAGTAAAAAATATATCAGTGTTATGTTATTTCTTAAAATAAATTAGAACTAGTTATAGTATGCTAGAGAGAAGAGGCAGAAGACCCCCAAGTCTAAGGCCATTCTGGATTATGTGGCATGTTTGAGGATAGTCAGGGGTATATAGTACGATCCTGTTGACAAAATTTAAAAAGGTGGGTCTAAAGTTTCTATGGAAACTGAGAGATTAAACCTAGCCTGCAGAATCAGAAAACTAATAGCAAAGCTGAGTGGTCCTGCCCAAATTCAGGATGTAGTGGATTGCTCCATAATCAGGGGTGTCTTATTTTAGTCTGGACAGAAAAATCAATTATCAAAAGAATAGAAAATCTAGAAATAAGGATGTTGAACAAGGCAGTGCATAGTGCAAATGGAAAAAGAATCTTTTCAACAATGATTGCTTCAACAACTGGATGGTTATACCAACAACAACCATCAACTCTCATTTTGCCCAAAATACAAATATTAACTCTAAATGGTTTGTTAATCTAAATATAAGAGCTGTGTGAGAAAAAAAAAAACCTTTGTATTACTTCTGTATGTGCATGTCTGTGTGTGTATGTGGTTCATGTGTGTATGTAATATGAGTGTGTGTGCATATACTCTGTGTGTATTTTGTGTGTGTGTGTGTGTGTGTGTGTGTGTGCATTTGTTCTGTATGTGGTATACATGTACATGCTTGTGGGTAGGTATGCTTGTCTATGAGTATATGTGCAGAAGCCATAAATCTACTTCAGGTGTTTTCAAAGTCACTTTCCACCTTATTTATTTATTCATTCATTCATTTTTGGGACAGAGACTCACTGAACTTGGGGCTTATTCTTTCTGCTAGACTGGCTGAGCAGCAAGGCCCTGCATCATCCTGTTCTCATCCCTAGCACAGGAATAACAGGCTTGGGTTGCCTTTCTTGCCTGTTTAGTGTGTGTTTTGAGATCTGGATTCACAGAGCAAATGTTTTATCCACTGAGTTATCTCCCCAGACCCAGGTTAGTGGGTTTTACACATAGTATGTACACTAAAGAAGAAATCTATAAATTAAACATCAAATAAAATACTACGTTTAGGAAACATTACAAAGAAAAATTTAAAAGGCATAAATTGAGGGAACTATGTACACAGCACACACAGGAACCAGGATGTACAGTGAACCCTCAGAACGCATGATGAGACAAATAAACGTATCAAATTGTGCCAAAGGTTTGAATTGACACTTTGCCAAAGATAATAGACAGCGATGAAACAAAATATGAAAAGAATTTTAGCTACTACGAAATCCAAATTAAAATCACAATGATAGACCACAGCACATCAACAAAATGCCTATGATTGAAAATATGGACATAAAAAGTTTGGTGAGAACAGAGCAACTAGAACTCTCATGCTTCTTGTGGGAATGTAAAATAGATAGATGACTATGTTAGTAAACTGTTTTGCAGTTCCTTCAAAAGTTAAACATATACATACCATGAAAACTCTGTCATAATTTTCCTAGAATATTTTAATATTCAAGAGACACAAACACATATCCACAACAAACACCAAAACATAATTGATAAAATCAACTTTATTTGTATCAGACCAAAAAAAATTGAAAATAACCCAATGTAATCTGAAAGGGCAACAGGGAATTGTTTTATCTACATCTTAATGGAGAATGTTGCTTTTGTTCAGCAGTACAAAGGAATGAACTATTATTGTGGTAGACTATAGACAGTCATCAGACCTCAGAATGATTATAACAAAGGAAAGAAAACAGATACAAAAAGAGTCTTGGCACGGATTACTCTGGAAACATGCAAGCTTGACCAAGACAACAAAGTAATTCAGCAGTCACCTGGGGATGGGGTTGGTATGAAGAGGTGGAGAAGCCAGAGAAGAGAGGGATGGATTAAAAATGGCCCAGAAAACTGCAGGTTATTCTCAGGTTCAGAGCCTTCATTACAGTCAAGATGCATGTGTATACAAAGATCCTTCAAAATGTACACTTAGGTTGGGGTATTCATAACATTACTTACTCCTTTAAAATCTTTATGGTGTTCATAATTGATCTACAGTTATAGCTTGAGGTACTTGTAGAGATGGCTCATTAGGTGAAGTCACTTGTTTTACAAGCCTGGTGGCCTGAGTTTGTTCCATAGAATACATGTAAGGTGGGAGGAAATGGTTCCATGAAGTTGTCCCCTGATTCCACATGCATGCCATAACTTGTGTATCTGTACATGTCCACAAATATCATATGCGCAGTAATAAAGTAAAAATGTTAAGAATTGTTTTTTTCCTGTGACAATAGAGAACAATATACAGTGCTCTATCAGACCTTGTTCTGGATCAAATATCTACAAGATAAGAGTTTTTTTTTTTTTTCATGAACTTGGAATATATTTTAAATGATAAAATTTTTAATGTTTCATGGACAACTAGTGATGGCTCTCATGAGTTGTTGGATGACCTTGACCAATGTTTCTCAATGGCCCTCTCACATTGTTTTTTTAACACTTGTATTTAAACACTTGCTTCCTAAGGCAATGAGAACATCAGTATGTCTTTTTTTTTTTTTTTTTTTTTTTTTGGTTTTTCAAGACAGGGTTTCTCTGTGTAGCCCTGGCTGTCCTGGAACTCACTCTGTAGACCAGGCTGGCCTCGAACTCAGAAATCCACCTGCCTCTGCCTCCCGAGTGCTGGGATTAAAGGCATGCACCACCATGCCCAGCCATCAGTATGTCTTAGGGACACAAGGCAATCAACTACTCTGAAGAAGCTCAAAGCAATATTTCCTGGTCTCACACTTTATGATTTCTACTTAATAATGTCCCTAGTACTGACTTTCACTGACTTGTCCGATCCATAAGTCTCTCGTGCGTTGACTGAATGTAGCTTCCTTTTGGAATTCCAAACAACCATTATAGAATGTGCTCAACTCTTCACACAGCAAATGGAGGAGTCATTTCTGCTGCTATGCAGTAGGGATCTAACCTCTAGCAACTGGAGAATACAGGAAATTCTTTTTCCATGTGGCAAAATACCTGGCCAGAACAACTTACAGGAGATAGCATTTATGTGTGCTTATGGTTTCAGAGAGAACTAGTCCATTATGCCACAAAGAACATCAAAGCATTCATGACAGCAAAAACATTTGGTAGAACAGCTTGTGCATCTCTCAATGAACCCGGAAGCAAAGAAGACATAGTAAGAAAGCCAAAATGTCCCAAAGGCTCCAAAACTTCCCACAGTGACACCATCCAGGGACCAAGTGTTTAAATATGCAAGCCAGTTGGGGACATTCCCCATTCAGCTCATGACATCTATATCAGCTGGTCTGTCATTTGGAATTGCTGGTAAGTAATATTTCTTGAGGCTCACTGTTGATGTAGGGTGACTATGGACAGTCTCTTTTCCCTGACTCCGTAATCTCTCACTAACTGGAGCTAGATCATATGATTTTAGTTTTAGAATGAACAGGCTGGTAAACAACTGGTGGCTGGAAATGGACTAGTGTGGGAGCATTTACATTACAGGAATTGGCAAATGTGAAAAAAGGGGGCGTGTCTCTCCTGTGTGTGGCCAAGTTTGCTATATTTTTTATACTTCCTCCCAATTGTGTAATGTTAGCCTAACTAACAATCATTCACTCTCTTTGTAGTTTGAGCCTTAGAGAGCCAGGCCAAGGAAGCCAGGCGTAGCTATACCTACTTCATCAAGCAAACTGATTTAGAGGTGTCCAAAGACTCCATTAAGCAAAACTACCCTAAAAAAAGATCCAAATGGTAATCATAACCCTGGGATATTAAAGGTGATTTTGTGTCTACTAAGATGTGGTGTAAATTCTCTTGAGTTAATTACATTTTACTTGGGTTTATTAAAAAAAGCAATCTGTGAAGCATTTTTAAAACCTTCCTGCCTCCATATCAAGTTGCCATTTATTGCTAAAATAAAGGTATGACAGAAACCTGTGTATCTGAAGGAAGTGTGTCATTGCAGTGGGCTTTGAGATTTCAAATGCCCAGGCTAGAATCAGTGTCACTCCGTCCTTCTGCTGCCCGAGGATCCAGATGTAAAACTCACAGCTCCTCTCCAGCACCATGTCTGCATGCATGCCATCATGTTTCCTGCCATGATGACAATGGGCTAAACCTCCAAACTGTAAGCTATCCTAATTAAATGTTTTCCTTTATAACAGTTGCTGTGGTCATGGCATCTCTTCATAACAATAAAGCCCCAACTAAGACAGTATTCAAAACATTCCAACTAAGACAGTATTCAAAACATTTTGCACTTTGTGATGCAAACCTTTTGTTAAATTGGAGCTGGCTCAAATTTAACTCAATATTGAAAGATGCCAATCATCGTGTATCTCATTTTGCAGAAAAAGTAGCTGCATGGAACCGTCTATGACTTATATGGGTTTTCAGTTTAGACAGTAGAAATGCTACACTAAAGTCCTGAGAAGCAGCTCCGTGGTTTCCATTTTTACAAAGCTCAGATGTCTGCGGAGGTAAACAGCTTGTCCAGTATTTCACTGTAAGTGGGTGAGCTAAGAATTAAGCTCATGACTCTGGGTTTACATCCCATCTCTCTTTCTAATATATCATGCCATATCTCATCTACTTTATAATGAAACTGAAAATTAATCTCACCAGAAACATTTTCTGGTCCCAAGACGCACAGTAAATCACACTAAATAATGTAGCAAGTTATTTCAATAGAATAAATACTATCTACTTAAGTCATCATTAATAACACTCAAAATGAGACACATTCTAAATAAGAGTAAATTGATATTAAATAAATATCATATTAAATGTCTCAGTATTTTTTCAAGAAATGTCTCTTTGAGGACGAATATCCACATGCTGTGACTAGTTTTATGTCAATTAAGATAAAATTGGGCCTTTAAAATGCTTTAATTTATGGGTAATTAATTGAAGCATTAAATATTTATTGGGCACTTACTAGGTGCCTTGAAGTTATCCTGGGGATATTCATTTATTAGTGCTGTTCAGTCATCTATGAGTCTCATTTAATTTCTTATAGTGTCTTTTCATGTATCAGGCTAACCTACCTTGCCCACTGTAGGGACAGCTCAGTACTATCATGAGGTTAACCTATTCTGCCCATTGAAATGGGTAGGGACAGCTCAGTACTATCATGTCAGTTTCTGCATGATGCTATTTGACTCAAAATAATTCACAGTCATTACCAGAGCTCAGTCTGCATGAAATAACACCTGTAGGTCTAGAAACATGACTAGTATGTAAATTGTTTGGTACCCAAGCACAAGGACCTATGTTTGATCTGCAGAGCCCATATAAAAGCTAGGGATGGCAGCACACACTGCAATCCCAGTGCCGGGGAGGTAGAAATAGGAGGATCCCTGTCTAATCAGTGAGCTCCAGGATCCATGAGAGACTCTGTCTCAAAATAATAAGATAGAGGGTGATGGAGGAGGTCATAGAATGTTGACTTCTAGCCTCTGTATGAACACTTCCTGATACATGCATAAAAACATGTACACATACATATAAATACATACAGAAATAACTCCAAATTAATACACTGTTGTAAGATTTTTAGTCCACTCATCTAATCATTTGTACTGAAAGATAGTTTTTAAAAGCATTATTTATGAGTGCATGGAAGCTAAATGAGAAACATGCACCAATGTATGAGTGGAACCATGCAAGTGCACTGTGATTTCATACACCTTTATCCACAAAGAAAGACTTCAATTTACATGGCTTTTCCACTCTGTAGGATGCCAGCATCCTTAGAAGGCTGTGCATAGTACCAACCGACATGGAAGGGAAGTATCCGAACTTGTATTCTCGCCTTACCTCTTAACGTTTCTCTGACAAATTAAGCAAATAATACAGGCAAGCTTCAGAGCTTGACTCTAAAAGTACTTGTTTCCAGCCCTGGTAAAGTGTCCAAGGCACTCTATCACTGCATTTGAAAATGTCTGATAATGATTTTTTTTTTTAAATCAGGAAAGAATGTTTTCTCTATCCTAGAAAATTTTAGGGGTTTCTTTACTTACTATGTAGATACATGGGAGGTAATGCTAAAATCTGGGACTGGCAAACTGAAGGGAATGTTCCTTCTTGTGGGGAGGGTGTAATAATGCTACACTAATTGGCGATGCACAGTAGGGCTAGGACAGAGGTAGACCAAGAAAGCTGTTAACATTTCACACCCATATGTCCCCAGAAAGAGTTACAGACAGTGGCTCTTTCTGAAGATGGCTTGTCTTGGTTTGTGATAAACACCATGATCAAAGCATTTCGGGGAGTAAAGGGTTTTTTTCAGCTCACACTTTTGTAGTTCATCATTGCACAAACTCAGGGCAGGAACTGGGGCAGCAACCTGACGGCAGGAATTGAAGCAAAAGTCATGGGGAAACATTGGCGGCTGGCTTACTCCCAGGATCTTGCTGAGCCTGTTTTCTTAAAGCGCCTAGGACAACCTGCCCAGGGGTCACTGTCCACAATGGACTGGGTCTTCACACACTAGTCACATCAATCACTCATCACGAAAATGGCCCACAGTTGCCTATAGATCAATTTGATGGAGTTGTTTTTTTCCAGATGACCTGACATTGTGCCAAATCCTCCTACTTTCTCTGCTTCTTGCTATTTATTCCTTGGCTGACCCTAACTAGAATACCATCTAATGTAGTCAGTGCAATGAAGCCAGCCTCCAGGAGCAATATAAAAGGTAGAATAATAGAGACTAACTCTGGACGGATGGACAGCAAAGATTCCAGAAGAGGAATCCAAGCTCACAGGGGTATTTCTCAGTATTACTTAGGAACAGCGGAATTTTGCTTCAGTGGAAATTTTTTGATACAATGTAAAAATAACTCAGAACCTCACAGAGTAGAGTGAAGTGTAATCTTCAGTCTCTGGGAAGAGTTCTCTCTGCAGAGATATCTGCAACATGCAAATACCTCACCAGGATATGAAGAAAAAGGAAGCAAGCAAAGAATAAGCAGCCTATTTAATACTTTCATATTTACTCTTAAAAATAGGACTACTATCAGATTTTGGAAGATGAAAAAAATGATGCCCTACTTTTCAAGCTTGTAGAAAGGAATTTACAGATATTTAAGTGGATATCCAGAGCTGAAACCAGCAGGCTAGCGATCTTATGATGTCAAATGGATATTGTCTAAGAGAATCAATAAGACATAGCATTTCCTATCCTTTGAGCACCATAGTGGAGGAAGTGTGAGCTACAACAGTCAAGAAGCCAGAGTGGCTGGAGTATCAGATAAGATTTTTCAGCCTCGTGTGAGTGACTAGCAATCCTTTGCCTTTCACATTCATCTGAGTCACAGGAGCAGAGGTGAACCTTCCCTTCCCTTCTGTATCTATTACATCATTTGTTCACCACATATATGTATATATACACCCACAGTTCTTATCATTTTATTTTCAAATATTTATAGGGTAAATATTTGCTGGGCACTTGCTGTGGATTAGTCACTGTTCCAAGCATCCTTAATACAGGAAACTAAGCATAAAAAGATCTATGCTCTCATGATGTTTGTATTGTAATAGGAGATGACTGAAGTAAGTCCTGTAAAGATGGGGATTAGTATCATGGTAAGGTTTTGTATGCACTAAGTAATCTGAAGAAAAACGAGAAAGATGATAGGCAAAGAAAGTAGAACAGGGTGGGAATTTTTGCAGAGCCGCCCGGGAAAGCTCTTGAGGAGGTAAGGGTTGAGGGGAGATTTGAAGCAATGTGAAAGGCAAAGTGTTGTGAAGAGGGAATGTGAAAGGCAAAGGGTTCATATCCGGGGTGTGGATATGAAGAGGACATTCTGGACAAAGAGAAGAGGGCTGAACAGGTACAGCCAAGGACCAAGACAGTCAAGGTGACATTTACCAAAAATGTCAATAGAAGAGGTCAGAAAGAAGAACTGGTATCATGGACCTCACTTAAAGACTAGCAATCTTCCATGACACAGCACAGATTTCTTGGAAGTTCAGAACTTCAGGTTTTACAACTAGAAGCTGTGTTAAAACCAAACCCTGGTATAATGTGCATATGTGATTCAGCCATGCAAGTGTACCAGTCAAGATTTTTATTATATTCACATATATATTCAACAGTGTTATAAGTGTACAGTGCTTATATCATCCTGCAAGAGAAATCTTTGCTCCTTTGCCTGCCATTTCTTATTTTTCATAAATTTGGGTTATTGTCTTCATTTTCATTCATGCCAAATATGGATTGTTTCTTTATCAATTTCTTCTTGGGTGCATTGGGTATTTTTAAAAAAGCATTGTTTAATTTTCACATATTTGTGAATTTCAAAAAATCATTTTTTTCTGCGGTTGATTTTGAACCTCACCCCATTGGGATTAGCTAGTGCACTCGGTATTGTTTCTGTTTTAAATATGCCGATCGTTTATAGAGATCTTTATCGGCACTTTCCCCATGAGGTTGAGGAGGTTCATTTCGTTATGGTTGGGGATTCACAGGCATCTGATCAACTTCACTGGTTTATAGTGTTCTTTGAGCATGCAGTTCTCTTTGACTTATCCATCTACCAGTGAAAGGAAAGCATCAGAGTCTTTCTATTGGCAGGAGAGAAAGGTGCAGTTCTGAGACAGGGACACTGTAGTCAGTGTCCTAGAATTCACTATCCAACCCAGGCTGGCTTCAAACTCACAGAAACTCTCCTGCCTCAGCCTTGAAAGTGCTGAGTCACTTTATTACATACATGAGCCACAATGTCCAGCTCCAATTACTATGGTTGAATAGCCTTTCTCTTCTGTCTGTGTCATTGATGCTAAGCATCAACATAGACGCTCATTCCTAGGCAAGCGTTTGTGCCATATACTTTAATGCTCTGCGATGAGATGAATATTTGTAATTATTATATAATCATGAGAGATCGGTCTTTTGGTTGTTATGATATCCTTGTCTTCATTCATTAACTTATTTTGTTTGAAAAGACTGTTTTGCATTTAATGTGGTTCTGGACACAATGGTCAGATAGCTGGGGCAGGAGGATTACTACTTTGTGCCTATTTGGAGCTACATTAGGACATCCGCTCTCCAAAAAAGGTGATGTTTGTCTGATACCACTGAAACTGTTAGGATGACATCATCTGTTGCTTTCAGTCTGTTTCACATATGTCTCTTGTAGACAATAGAACATTGTGTGGTGTCTTTTAATCCCAGCTAGAAGATCTCTGCTCCATTTAAATGGAGTGGAATTACATGGTTATATTTGAGGCTGCTATTTTACATGTTTGCTGTGTGTTTTATGACTTTTTAGGTTGCTGTCTGTGCATTATTCCTTTACAGCTTTCTTGCCTTGGGGGAAATTGTTTAATCTAATGATGAATCCTAATGACCTTAATCATTTTACCATTTCAACACTAAAATCAGCTTCATATTTATATTATGTGTTTCACAATGGGTAGAAACATTATTCCTATATAGATCTACTTCCAATTTTGTGACTTATTACTAAACAAAACTATTAATGTTAAACTCTAACCACATATTGTGTTAATTATGATTATGCACAATCATTTTCTTAGCACACTATGGCTTTGTTCTGCTATTACTGGTGCACAATATGTATGTAATATATATGTACATGTAAAAGTGTATATATACTCATATATATATATACATATATATATGAGTTTTATAAAGAAAAGGTTCTTGTAGCCTATATAAAAGATTGACTTTTATTTTGAGTGAAATTAAAGGTATTAGAAGCAAATATATCTAATCTTGCTTAAAAGGAATAAGGTTTCTCTGCTGTATTTGTTAAGAATCCCTAAGGGTGCAAGAACTGAAAGACAGAATAATTAAAGGAGAGATGAAGTGGGTGTGGTGATAAGAATTCCCCGTTTTCTGGATGTGATGTAGTGGTGGCCACGAAAGCTGAATGGCAAGACAAGTGTGCTTTTATAAGAAGAGAAGATCCAGAAATAATGCCAAGTTTATAAACCTGAGACTGTGCCAGGACAGAGGAGTTAGAAATAAGACTGAAGGCAGGGATGACTGCAGCATGCTGGAAGTCCAGGTCAGTGGAGAACATGCTGGGTTTGTTCTGGCTTTGGTTTTGTTTGGTTCTGTTTTGGTTTTAGTTGGTTGGTTTTGGTGATTTTGATAATGGTAGTTTTTGATTGTTTGTTTGTTTGATTTGGTTTGAATTTGAGATAGGATCTTACTATACATTCCTGACTTGCCTAAAGTTTTTATATAGGCAAAGCTGGACTCCAACTCATAGATTTGCCTGTCTTTGCTTCCTGCATGCTGGTTTAAAAGATATAATTCACCACACCCATCCCAGGACACACTGAGTGTCCAAAGTGAAGACAAATGAGAAGAGAAATCTGCAAACGTAAGAAGGAAAACCAATGTACTGCAAATATGTTTAACAAGTTAACTATCTTAATACACTCTGCACTGAGAAGAATGTGGCTGAGTGATAGATCACCAGTCTAAGACTCTGGGTTCAACACCTATTACTGGTCCTTACTCAAGAGCTCTTAACCACATCTACTTGGAGAAAGCCCCCAAGTGACTAGAAGGCATACTGACAGGATAGAGAGTGAAAACATCTCTCCACATGCCTGCAATAGAACCAGAAACATGCTCTTTGCTATGTGTCTCTGATATTAAAATGTAATAGATGACAAAAACATAGTTCAAAATATTAATTCTGAACTATGACGATAATTGACAAACAACCATGTTCTAACCAAGAGAAAAGAATTTTGAGATCCATGGCTTCTGAGTATCTTTGCATTATAAAATCAAATGCCTTTCTCAGTTAAAATCTGTGCTCACTAAGAGTGGTACCATAGAGATGTTAAGAACAAAACCTACACAAACAAATCCTGGCTTAGCCACGGTAACTAGCTGATGGTATATTAGGCAAAGGAACGCTTGGAGCT